>NC_092724.1:18239247-18544041 GCF_047496885.1 Scyliorhinus torazame | reverse complement strand
TTCCTGGGAGTGTTTGATGCTGAACCCTATGTGAGAACATTTACAAACTAATTTAAATAGGTTCCGCACTTTATCACCATTTAGTTCAAAATCTTTCCAGTTTCGATCCCTCCATTTATCATCCGCTCTCGATTAGGCCAGCACCAATTACAGATTTAAATTTCATTCTGCCTTGACAGAACGTACTCGTACTTCGTTCGGTTGTACTCAATAAAACCTAGCTTCGCTGATCTACAAGGATTAGGGTTAGGGTTAACCCTGAATGGGCAAGATACCATACAGCCAGAAACTAAAATCACACAAAATTTACAGCACAGAAACAGGTAATTCGAATCAGATCCATCCTTCACACAAGCTTCCTCTGCATCCAACTCTTTATAAAGTAATGGATCGAGAGATCACTTTTCATCAATAGCTCACCTTGTCAAGTTTGGAGTTGATAGTAAAGATTTATTTTGAAAGTGCGAATCAAAGAATCACACACTGAAGGAGGCCATTCAGCCCGCAGTTACTGTGCCAGGTTTTTGATAGAGCTTCCCAATTAGTCTCACTCCTCTACTCTTCTCCCATTGCCTGCAAGTTTTTCCCGGTCAAGTATTTATCTAATTCCTGATCATAACACATAGCATCAACAAAAAAAAAAACCCTTTCTGCTCATCCCCTCCGATTCGTTTTGAGCGGCACGGTGGTTAGCACTGCTGCCTCACATTGCCAGGGACCCGGGTTCAATTCTGGCCTGGGGTGACTGTGTGGAGTTTGCACTCTGTCCCAGAGTGGGTTTCCTCCGGGTGCTCCGGTTTCCTCCCACAGTTCAAAGATGTATAGGTTTGGTGGATTGGCCACACTAAATTGTCTCTTAGTGCCCAGGTTATGGGGATAGGGCGGGGTAATGGGACTAGGTTGGGTGCACTTTCAGGGGGTTGGTGCAGACTCGATGGACCGTGTCAATGTAAAAGTGTCTGTGAAGGTCTCCTCCCTAGTTATCACTGACTGACAGCAATGGGCATTAATTCTTGCTGGAGTAACAGCGTCCGAGTGGCTACTTGTAATTAGTGATCTTGAATGGGGAGCATTAGTCAGTGGGTTTGTGCATCCAGGGCAGGAACATCCTAGCTAACATTTTCTCATCCATTTCTGCCCTCACCAATTTCCAGATGTGTGCACTTTCCCCTGGGAACCAGCAATAAGGTACATGGACCCTGGCTGACATCTCACCCAGTTCTTGCTCTGGGAGAAATCTGAAATGTTGAGACACAGGTCAACCCAGATCTAATTGAAAGGCAGAACAGACTTAAGGGACTGAATGCCATCCTCCTGTTCCTCTATTAGCAAAAATAATGAAAGCCAATCTGGTTCCAATCACAGATTTTGTTTTAAGCTTGCATTTGTGTAGCACCTTTCACAACCTCAGGGCATCCTGAGGAACTTCACGTTCAATGAAGTGCTTTTGGAAACACGGTCACTGTTGCAATGTTGGAAATAAGGGAGTCGACTTGTGCCCAACAAGAACCCATGAGCAGCAATGTGGTAATGACCAAATATTTATTTTTTAAAAGACCGGTTTGGTAGAGGGATAAACTTTGGCCAGGATACTCGAGATCGCTCCTGCTCTCAGAGACAGAGCCATGCGATATTTTACACCCGGGTGAAAGGTCAAACAGAACATTTTATTTAATGATGCACCTGCTGCCTTAGCTCATTCCAGGCATGCTGCCTATGGCTCAAAAGCATGAGTGCTATTGAAGCTGAGTGCACCTTATCTGGGTTTGAAAGTGACACCTTGGGTTCTGATTGAAACCCAGCGTGTAACTCTCCAGATTTAAAAAAAGTTTTAAACTTGAAATTAAAAATGAAAATCGCTTATTGTCACAAGTAGGCTTCAAATGAAGTTACTGTGAAAAGCCCCTAGTCGCCACATTCCGGCGCCTGTTCGGGGTATTTAGAGTACCCAATTCATTTTTTCCAATTAAGGGGCAATTTAGCGTGGCCAATCCACCTACCCTGCACATCTTTGAATTGTGGGGGTGAAGCCCACGCAAACACAGGGAGAATGTGCAAACTCCACACGGACACCACATGGACAGTGACCCAGAACAGGGATCGAACCTGGGACCTCGGTGCTAACCACTGTGCCACCGTGCTGCCCGCTCTCCAGATTTTCAGCCACTCTGAAAAGTAAATCCAGGGGGTGTGGTTCACGCCGTCACTGTGACGGGGCAGGCCTGACAGGGCCGGCAAGGCCAGTTCTACAGAGATCGAGGTGTCCGTCAGCACAGAAATTGACACACAGGATCCCCAACCCCCCCCCCCCAATCAGCATCAGGGGCTATTCTCCTCCCTCTCCCCTCCCCCCCCCCCCCCCTCCAACAAACATAACATGAACCCTGTACCCAATGGGGTTCCCCAGAGGGCCTGCCCTGGGCACTGCCAGGGTGGCACTGCCAATCTGTGCCAGGGCACTGCCCAGGCTTGTCCCTCTACCCCCAGGGACTACACTCACCTTTGCGCCCCGGGTGGATCTTCTTGACTCACGCTTTTCCAAACCTTTTATTTTTATTAAAATTTAGAATACCCAATTTTTTTTTCCAATTAAGGGGCAATTTAGCGTGGCCAATCCACCTAAACGAGGGGTATGGAAAACAGGAAAAGGTTGAGCTCGCTGTTTTCCCGATTCTCACAGGATTCCCTGCCCGCCACCGCGCTCGCTGACGGCTAACACAGGCTGAAAATCACCCCTCTTGTCTCTTGACGGATCACGATTGATGGTACAGTTCTCCGCTTCCTTCACTGACTGAGATGCTTAAACGTGACAACACCCAAAACAAAAGATGCCCCTGATCAAAGGCATTTAATCACAAAGTGCTAAACTTACATTAGCCGAGCATTCCGTTTATAACAATAATAATCTTTATTAGTGTCACAAGTAGGCTCACATTAATGCTGCAATGAAGTTGCTGTGAAAATCCCCCAGTCGCCACACTCCGGCGCCTGTTCAGATACGCTGGCTGAGAATTCAGAATGTCCGATTCACCTAACAAGCACGTCTTTCGGGCCTTGTGGGAGGAAACTGGAGAGCCCGGAGGAAACCCACTCAGGCACAGGGAGAACATGCAGACTCCGCACAGACAGTGACCCAAGCCAGGAATCGAACCTGGGACCCTGGCGCTGTGAAGCAACAGTGCCCAAGTCTCTAGTCGTTTTGAGAGATTCGTCTTCACCTTTCACCTTCCCACATGAGAGGATTAAAAGTAAAGCGAGATCCTGCATGTAAGAAAACAACCTCCCCATCGCACTTCGCTGGCTTTTTTAATTTAAAAAAACTTGCGTTTACATAATGCCAACGCAGTGACTCTCGCAACCTCCAAATCTTTACAACCAATGACGTACTTTTGAAAAGTAGTTTCTGTTGTAATGTAGAAAATGTAGGAGCCAATTTGCTGTTTGTTGGAGAGATATTGAGATAAATGTCCAGATAATTGGTTTCACTGAGACAGGCGGAGGGATGAATATTGGCCAGAGCACTGGGGAAAAGTCCCATGCCCTTTGTCAAAGAACACCTTGGGATTTTTTACATCTACCCAGGGGGCAGAGAGAATAATGGGGTTAACAGCACCTCTGACAGTGCAGCACTGCCTGAGTATTGCACTGGGAGTGACAGCCTAGATTATGTGCTGCTTGGGATTGTTTTTTTTAAAGCAGTCGCTGCTAATTTGCAGGCAAATTATCTGCAATCTTGCAGTCCCGTCTTTTATTAGGTCTCATTGCTGTTTTCCTTCTGTTTGGGTGGGACCTGTTAATAGGACACTTTTTAATTAAAAAAAGAGAAGGCCCACAGCCTGCATTTTTAAATTTATGCTAACAAATTTAGAGGTAATTGCATTTTGTTTCTTTCTCTGCATTCTCCAATCCTGCTCACAAACGCCCCTGGGTAACACACCCTTGCCTGCCCTTGCTCACTGAATCAGATCAACGCTCAGAATCTGACTGCACAGGTGGCTGTTCAACCCATTTTGCATACCCCAGGACCCTGATAAAGCTATCAAATCAGTCCCATTCACCTGCTATTTCCCCACAGCCATGTATTATCCCTTTTCAACTATATATCCAATTTCCTTTTGAAAGTTATTGCTGAAGCTACTTTCACAACCTTCTCAGATCACAACAGCTTGCTGCATTCAGGAAAAAAAATCCGACTTCACTCTCCTCTGTTTCTTTTCCACCAATTATTTCAACTCTCATGTCCTCCGGTTATCGACTCTCCTGCCAACCAAAATAATTTCTCGTTATTTACTATCAAAACCCCCCATGATTTTGAGCACATCTATCAAATCTCCTGCCTGCTCGGAGGAGAGCAACCCTGTCTTCACCAGCCTCTCCACACAACCTAATCTTCTCCAAGGCCTTACCGTTCTTGCTATGGTGCGGTGCCTAGAATTGGAGGCAATATGCCAGCTCAGTCCGAACCAGTCATTATCAAAGCTGGAGCATACCCTCCTTCCTTTTGTATTATTTGCCACAACTAATACAGCCCAGAATACCCTTGGATTGGCATCACCACCCACCCCAGTCTCTGCTGTAGTGAAGTAGGTGAGTGGGTGGCACCCGTATTACACCTTCAATACCCCCTCATCACAACAATACGGCCATGATTGAATTATGACATACATTGAACAATGCAGTGAACAGCGAATGCCAGCTCTTGGCATTACTGCACCACCCATTCATTAACCTACATGTGAAATCACCTGGTGAAAGAATTGCGCTGGTACAGCTGAATCCTGGAGAGAAAGTTCAAGACGGGCGGCATGGTAGCGCAGTGGTTAGCACTGTTGCCTCACAGCGCCAGGGACCCGGGTTCGATACCCGGCTTGGGTCATTGTCTGTGCGGAATCTGCACGTTCTCCCAGTGTCTGCGTGGGTTTCCTCCGGGTGCTACAGTTTCCTCCCACAATCCAAAGATGTGCAGGTTAGGTGGATTGGCCATGCTAAATTGCCCGTAGTGTCCAAAGGTTAGGTGGGGTTACTGGGTTCTGGGGAGAGGGTGGAAGTGTGGGCTTAAGTAGGGTGCTCGTTCAAGGGCCGGTGTCACTGATGGGCCGAATGGCCTCCTTCTGCACCGTAAATTTTATGACCTATGATTTATTTATTTTTTAAATTTAGAGGACGCAATTCAGTTTTTCTCATTAAAGGGGCAATTTAGCGTGGCCAATCCACCTACACTGCACATCTTTGGATTGTGGGGCAAAACCCATGCAAACATGGGGAGTATGTGCAAACTCCACACGGACAGTGACCCAGAGCCGGGATTGAACCTGGGACCTCGGCGTCGTCAGGCAGCAGGGCTAACCCACTGCGCTGCCCTGACCTATGATTATAACGGGGAGCTGCAGTCCACTTATGAAGCAAACAGGAAAGGGCCACAGGTAGCAGCAGTTAAAGGGGCAGCTGATTATGTCACACATACAGCCTTTCACGGAAAGCCAATCGACATTTACCCCCTTTCTCTCTTCCAGATGCTGAATGACCTGCTGCGTATTTCCATGATTTTATGGTTTATATTTCACATTTCCAGCATTTCAAGGCTGCCTTCTGCCTCAACTATTTTTTCAGATTTGTCAACAACTTTTGCCTTTGTAATTACAGGAAAAAAGAAAGACTCACATTTATGTAGTGCATTTCCTGACCTCCGGATATCCCAACGCGCTCTACAATGAAGTTCTTTTATCGTCTATTTACTATTGAATTGAGGGAAACACAAGAGGCCAATTTGTTCACAGAAGCAGCAATGGGATAAATAACCAGATAATCTGTGACTTTGACTGGGGGGATAAATGTTAACCGAGACAACCTGATGTTTCAAATAGTGTAATGGGATATTTCACATCAAGCTGTGGTGGGCAGAGGGGGCCTCAGTTTAACCAGTCAGAAAAGAGTGTCATCCTGGCTGACGTGCTCAGGTTTCTGGAGCTTTTCTCTGGCCGAGGTTTCTGCTGTGCCCTCGCTCAGCAGTGGTTTCATTATCACAGAATTCTTAGGGTGCAGAAGGAGGCCTTTTGGCTCACCATGGCTGCACCGATGAGCATCATAACTTTGAACAAAGAACAGTACAGCACAGGAACAGGCCCTTCGGCCCTCCACGCCTGTGCCGATCATGATGCCCTAACTATTAAAAAAAAACCTTTGGCCCTTACTCGGTCCATATCCCTCTATTTCCTCCCTATTCATGGGGCGATGCCTCTTAAATGTTGCTAATGTGCCTGCTTCCACCACATCCTCTGGCAGCACGTTCCAGGCACCCACCACTCTCTGTGTGAAAACCATGCCCTGCAAATCTCCCTTAAACTTTCCCCCTCTCACCTTGAATCTGTGGCCCCTTGTAATTGAAACTCCACCTTTGGAAAAAGCCCCAGACTATCCAGCCAATCTATGCCTCTCATAATTTTGTAGACCTCTATCTGGTCTCCCCTCCACCTCAGTCTTAGTGCCATTCCCCTACTTTTCCCCCAGAGCCCCTGCACACTGGGCAAATTTATCTGGCCTCCCCGCGGCATGTTTCTCGGCATAGGGAGGCAGCCTGCTATTGGCCAGCGGCGGAATCTCCTGGTCCCACCGCTGTCAATGCGATTTCCAACTGAATCCACCAAAGATCTCACTGTCATGAACAGCCGGAGGATCTCACCCATTATTTCTATTCAAGTAATCATCTAATGCCCTCTTGGATGCCTCGATTGAACCTGCCTCCACCACACCTCCAGACAGTGCATTCCAGACCTGAAGCACTCACTGTGTGAAAAAGTTTTTCTCACGTCACATTGGCTTCTTTTGCAAATCACTTTAAATCCGTACCCTCTCGTTCTCGATCTTTTACGAGTGGGAACAGTTTATCCCCATCTACTCTGTCCAGCCATTTCTTGATTTCGAACTTCTCTGTCAAATCTCCTCTTAGCCTTCTCTCCAAGGAGAACAGTCCCAGCCTCTCCAATCTATCCTCGTAACAGAAGTGTCTCATCCCGGGAACCATTCTTGAAACCTCTTCTGCACGCTCTCCAATACGTACACATCCTTCCTATAGTGTGGCACCCAGAACTGTACACAATATTCCAGTTGAGGTCTAACTAGGTTAGAGCTGGACTCAAACCATGGTCATCCGACACAGAGTGCTATCAACGGGGACACGGATTGTCTTCAGAAACATCTTGTGGGGATCTCTGAAAAATCATCACTTTGGGAGAATTTCCAGTCTCCCTTCTGATAATTTCCAGTCCCCCCCCCCCACAAAAAACCTCACCCGTGTATTATTATTGAGTCTGCAATTAATATTTCACTCCCAAGAAATATTTCTCGAGAACAGAATCATAGAATTTACAGTGTAGAAGGAGGCAATTCGGCCCATCAAGCCAGCACCGGCCCTTGGAAAGAGCAATATACACCTCAAAATTATTTTCCCGTTATTGTGAGTTCAGTGAAAACACCAGATACAGGTGAACACAGAATTTCGCCAATCTTCTGCCAAAGTAACATTGGCTGATGGAAGAACTCTGGGAGGAAATTTGCAGTGATAATTTATTTTTCAAAATTTCCCCCCTTTGTTTTGAGAGTGCCCACTCCTGCTTGGCGGGCACTCTGCCAGAGACGTTGGGCATCCTCTGATACCTTAGCTCAAATGGTCTTTCTTCATAAGTGAAGATAAGAAGTCAGTTCCGATAGGTTATTCATCTGCATACGGTTGCACTCAACTGGTATCACCTCACTTTCCAGACAGGTGGGAGAAAGAATATTGCTGAATTCACGCCTCCACTATCCAAGGAATTAAAGGCCCGTTATTACTAACTTGCTAAAATCAATTAACTCAATGCTGGGAAGCTCTGTACACCGCAAGAGACGGGTTGCATTCGATACTTAACTTTAAATAAAAATAGCAGGCCAAACAACATTGAAGAACACAAGATATTCAGGCAATGTCACTTCAACTGACAATAAAACTCAAGAGCACATCCAAAATTCAGCTGCCTCTGATTTAACTCACAGCAAGGCCTTTTCATCCATCACCTGTCTGCCTGACCTATATTGGCTCCCAGTCCAGCAATGTCTCATATCTAATCCTGTCATCCTCGTGTTCAAATTCCTTCATGGCCTCATCCCTTCCGATTTATGTAACCTCCTCCAGCCCTCCGGAGATCACTGCACTCTTTGAATGCTGCTCCCTTTTGCATCCTTGACTTTAATCTCTCCACTATTGGCAGTCGTGCCTGCAGTTGCCTGGGCCCTAAACTCTGAAATCCCCTCCCTAAACCTCCTTTAAGTCACTTCTTAAAACCAACCTCTTTGACCAAGCTTTCAATCATCTTTCCCTAATATCTCATTGCCAAATTGTGTCTCTTTACACCCCTGTGTTTGGCTTCATTTGACTATGTTAGAGGTGCTATATGAATTCAAGTTATTGTTGAAATTGGACAAAATGCTATTTAATCATAGCAGAAACTAATCGCTAAATGGGTAATCTATAGAGATAATGAACACCACCTTCAGATAGAGTATTTATAAATGGACTAAATGCATTCGTACAACGTCATATATAACCTCCCTTCTCCAATGCTATAGGCCTCTAGAGTTATGGAGAGGGCAAAATATAGGAATTGTTTTAAATTGCTCCAGTAAAGAGCCAACACAGACACAGGAGGCCGAATAGCCTCCCTATGCGCTGCAAGATTGTATGGTGCAAGATTTCACTTTCAATATCGGACTCGTTTAACTGATTTTCCTTTGAAAATGCCACCTGCACATCTTTCAAAATAAAGCGCAGTTCCGTATTTTGAAACGGGTTTGTAATCTGTCTCATTCGTTTTGCTTTTTTAAAAAAACTTGCATTTAACGGTGTTTGCCACATGGCTGTGAAGTGTCTCAAAGTACTTCACATCCAATCGATCACGGGGATACTGTGACTGCTATTACGTAGGAAAACACATCCATCGAGGACACAGCCTGATCGACAGGTAGTAATGACCCATTAATCTGTTTCGAGTGCTGTTGGGTGCGGGAGAAATGTTGGCCAGGACACCAGGAAAACTCCTTGCTCTTTTATCAATACGATGAGACCTTTAATGTCCACCTGAACTTTATATAGACAAGCTCTTGTTTTAATATCGCACCAAAATAACAGCACCTCCAACAATTATATCCCAATCTGTACAGTCCCGAACTCATGTTTGAACCCACAATCTTGGACTGACCAGAAGCAAATCTGAGCCACACTGATTGGCCCATATATATATATTTGTCCTGTAATACATCCTAATGACTTCTTACATATTTAATCTAATCAAATTACATGCTTAATGCATACAACACATAGATAGCTTTCTGCAATTCTGAAGACGCCACCGACCTGATACTGGAACCGATCTCCCAAAAATCCACTCCTCTGGCGATTCCTGATTTGAACTTCAACACAACAGAGCAATTCAGTCCGGGATGATTGAAAACTGGACACGTTTGTTGGAGAACCGGATTTGTTGTTTTTTTAAAAACTGTTGCTTTTCAAATGCACCGCCTCATTCTCCTTCAGGGGTTGGAACGCGATCTTGGCGCAGAGAATGTAAAGACTAAGTCAGTAGTAACACAGAAGAGGAGAGGAAGAGTGGGGGGCCGGGATGGGAAGCAAGAGGAAGGCGGCGAAGAGCACACAATTCTCTCTCAATGTGATACTGTACCGGAGATCCCAGGAGCTCTGACAGCCCCTGTCAATTACTGGAGTGCCAAGTGGCCGGCCTCATAACACTGTCCCCTCCCCGCCCCCTGACCTGCTCTTCAGCTGGTGGCCTTTTGGTTGCAATGTATTTGAAGTCGAATGAGAAGGGGCTCCTTTCTTTCTATCACACTTGTCTTGTCTCTCTGGCTGTGTCACTGATCAATGCCGCGGCCCCACGTGAGCCTCCAGCTGATGTGTTTGTTGCAAAAAAGTTCCTTCAGTTTCACGGCGGCCTCCGCCCACGTTCTATCATTAGCATACGCCTCCCCCCATTGGCCGCTAGGCTTCCTGTATCAATTTCCCTTCCAAGACCTGATTGGCCGCCTGCTCACCCTCTCTCCCTATTGGCCGGCGCGCCTGCCACTCAAATCCCGCCTGTCAATTAATTGCGGGGGAATAAAAACTGGAGCACTTTCTGGGTTTGGTTTCTGTCCCCCCCCTCGGGTGATTATTTTATATCTATGCACATATCAATTTTTGTATTTTGAATTGTTTCAATAATTTGGTCCAATTCTCCCTCTCCTCTCAAGCCTCCCTGTTTGCATCAATCAGCCGGACTTTGCGTTTGCATTTTGTGGCGCATTTATAAATGAATCTAATATTAAACAAAAAAGGGGGAGCAAATCCCAACACTGTCACTGACTCCAGCTTTTAGGGGCCGTGTCCAAATAAATCCAAAACAGCTGGTGAAAAGACAAGAAAAAGAGCAGGGGCAGCTTTAACTGCTCATCTCCATTTCTCGCTCTATTATATGTTTTTAAGTGGGGAGGCGCAGGATTACGAACGATGCACCCACGTCTTCTTTAATTTTCCGACCCCACCTTCATCCTGAAAGGTGTGTTGTGAGTGGTTTATTTGGAGACGCTCCCTTGCTTCATTGCACCCTCTCAACTCCATTTTAGCTCCCGTTTCAGCACTTCTGATAACAGATCTGTTTTTAAAAAAATATAAAACATGCACTTTATTCTGAGAAATCTTATGAATTAAAGGGATGAGCGTTGTGGTTTCGAACCTGTGACCTGATAGCCTTGCAGTACAGAGATTGTCGGTAAACCGAGATATATATCCTAGTTCTGGTCAATGCTGAACATCCTCCTGACACTATTTAAAGAGCAGAGATTTCTCTCAGTGCCTCAACTAACGCTCAGAAAAAGTATGCACAGTTTCGCAAACAATTCACTGAAAACTTTGTTCACTTCTGTTATATCTTCTGCAGCATAAACATGTTGACATTCTCCACCTTCCCTACTTCTGCAGTGTCATTGTGTTGGAAGTCAAGACTCATTGTAGCATCTCTTCTAAGTCATAGGCTTGGGGAAGAAGCAGGGCATGTGGAATTTGGGATAGTTCAAATACATTTTGGCCTGACTCTGTGCAGTAACATTTCTTCCCAGGTTCTCAGAATTGTTGAATGCCTCGCTCCTTCCAGCATTCCCTCCCTCGTCCAACCTCCAAGGTTTTAAATTTAAAAGCTTGCATTTCGACAGAACCTTTCATGACCAAAGGCCATACAAGCAATTTTCAGTCAATTAAATGCTTTCTTGAAATGTAGTTATTTGTATAATGTAGGAAACACAGAAGTGATTTTGTGCACAACAAGCTCCCACAACCAGAAATGTGATAATCATAGAATTTACAGAATTTACTGTCCATTCGGCCCATCGAGTCTGCACCAGCCCCTGGGACGAGCACCCCACTAAAGCCCAAACCTCCACCCTATCCCCATAACCCAGTAACCCCACCCAAACGTTTTGCGCACTAAGGGCAATTTAGCATAGCCAATCCACCTAACCTGCACATCTTGAACTGTGGGAGGAAACCGGAGCACCCGGAGGAAACCCACGCAGACACGTGCAGACTCTGCACAGACAGTGACCCAAGCCGGGAATCGAACCTGGGACCCTAAAGCTGTGAAGCAACAGTGCTAACCACTGTGCTACCGTGCCACCCCTGACTGGCTACTTTTTTCTTGTTGATGTTGGTCAAAGGATAAATATCATCAGGGACACCAGGGATGACTCCCCTGCTAATCTTCAAAATAGTGCCATGGAATCTTTTACGCCCACCCGAGAGAGCAGACGGTTAAATGTCTCATGTGAAAGACAGTACATCTGATAGTGCAGCACTCTCTCAGTTCTGCCCTGGGTGTGTCAGCATATAATCTTGTGCTCAAATCCACAAAGTGGGACTTAAACCCACAACATTCTGACTCACAGGAAAAAGTGCCACCAACTAAGCTAAGGCCGATACTACTAAAATAACCCTGGTGTCATGTAATCATGATTTCAAAATACCAACGATTCCATCCTTTCCAAAATTGGTGGTAGTTCCTCTGCGAGTTTAGGCATTTCATTTGTGTTATTCAATACTGTCTTTCCCTGCCTGTAAATAAGATGCCTCACTGTGGTGATGTCCCACTATTGTGCTACTTTAATCCCTGAACGTTAATCTTTATTATAGAACCATCCGTTATGGCAATACAAGATGATATTATCCTAAACATAGATTTAGGGGCTTTCCTGCCCTAGTGACGTATGAGGTAGACAAAACATGTCTGTTTCCATTTCTAGTTGCTTCTGGAACAGGTCACTCAGGACATCTCCAGAGATTCTCGCTTGAGCAGTGCCACGCTGCATCGGGTATGGCTGACCTGGAGACATTCCTGTCCCTACTAGCTGCCACAGCCAGTATTGGAAGGATTTACAGGTTGGTAATTAACCTGTTTGGCCACTTTATGAATGCATCTTCTGCGGCCATCAAAGGTCCAGGAGTGGGATTTCAACCCAGGGTTTCTGGCTCAGAGGCAGGGACACTATCCACTGCATCACAAAACCTCTGCTTATTATCCTAACCATAGAATTCTTACAGTGCTATTTGGGCCATCGAGTCTACACTGATCCTCTGAAAGAGCACCCTACCTAGGTCCACACCCAGCCCTATGTTGATAACCACACCTCACCTGCGATCTTTGGACACTAAGGGGAAATTTAGCATGGCCAATCCACCTAACCTGCACATCTTGGGACTGTTGAGGGAACCCGGAGCACCCAAGGGAAACCCATGCACACACAGGGAGAAAGTGCAAACTTCACACAGACAGGCACCCAAGGCCGGGCTGGAACCCAGGGCTCTGGCGCTGTGAGGCAGCGGTGCTAACCATTGTGCCACCACGCCACTCAATGGATCTGTAAATAGATCTTGACATTCTTCATTTAAAAAACATAAACATGTTAAAAATAGGAGTCGGCCATTCATAGAATTTACAGTGCAGAAGGAGACCATTCGGCCCATTGTGTCTGCACCGGCCCTTGGAAAGAGCACCACTTAAGCCCACACCTCCATCCTGTCCCCGTAACCTCACCTGACCTTTTGGACACTAAGGGCAATTTATCATGGCCAATCCACCTAACCTGCACATCTTTGGACTGTGGGAGGAAACCGGAGCACCCGGAGGAAACCCACGCAGACATGGGGAGAACATGCAGACTCCGCAGAGACAGTGACCCAAGCTGGAAATCGAACCTGGGTCCCTGGAGCTGTGCTAACCACTATGCCACCGATGCCCGTCTAACCTAAAACCTTCCACACTTCCGGAGTCTGTATCCCACTATTCCCATCCTATTCATGTATTTGTTAAGACGCCCCTTAAACGTCACTATCGTACCTGCTTCTACCACCTCCTCCGGCAGCTAGTTTCAGGCACCCACTAACCTCTGTGTAAAAAACTTGCCTTGTACATTTCCTCTAAACTTTACCCCTCGCACCTTAAACCTATGCCCCCGAGAAATTGACTCTTCCACCCTGGGAAAAAGCTTCTGACTATCCACTCTGCCCAAGCCTCTCTTAATTCTGTAGACTTCTATCAGGTCGCCCCTCAACCTCCGCCGTTCCAGTGAGAACAAACCAAGTTTATCCAGTCTCTCCTCATAGCTAATACCCTACATACCAGGCAACACCCTGATAAATCTCTTCTGTGCCCCCTCCAAAGCCTCCACATCCTTCTGGTAGCTTGCTGAACACTATATTCCAAGTGTGGCCTAACTAATGTTTTATACAGCTGCAGCATGACTTGCCAATTTTTATATTTAATGCCCCAGCCGATGAAGGCAAGCATGCTGTATGCCTTCTTGACTACCTTCTACATCTCTGTTGCCACTTTCAGTGACCTGGGGACCTGTTCACCTAGATCCCTCTGCCTGTCAATACTCTTTAAAAAAAATTTAGAGTACCCAATTCAATTTTTTTCAATTAAGGAGCAATTTAATGTGGCCAATCCACCTACCCTGCACATCTTTGGGTTGTGGGGGCAAAACCCACGCAAACACGGGGAGAATGTGCAAACTCTACATGGACAGTCACCCAGAGCCGGGATCTCGGCGCCGTGAGCAGCAGTGCTAACCCACTGCGCCACTGTGCTGCCCTGTCAATACTCTTAAGGGTTCTGCCATTTACAGTATATTTCCCACCTGTACTAGACCTTCCAAAATGCATTACCTCACATTTGTCCGGATTAAACTCCATCTGCCATCACACCGCCCAAGTCTCCAACCGATCTATATCCTGCTGTATTCTCTGACAGTCCTCATCGTTATCCGCAATTCCACAAACCCTTGTGTCGTCCGCAAACTTACTAATTAGACCAGTTACATTTCCCTCCAAATCACAGCAAAGGTCCCAACACTGATCCCTGCAGAACACCATTAGTCATGGCATTCCATTCAGAAAAGCACCCTTTCACTGCTATCCTCTGTCTTCTGTGACCATTCTGTATCCATCTTGCCAGCTCATCTCTGATCCCATGTGGCTTCACCTTCTATACCAGTCTGCCATGAGGGTTCTTACTGAAAAGCCTTACTGAAGTCCATGTAGACATCATACACTGCCCTACCATCATCAATCACCTTCGTCACTTCCTCAAAAATCTCGATCAAGTTAGTGAGACACAACCTCCCCTTCACAAAACCATGCTGCCTCTCGTTAATACGTCCACTTGCTTCCAACTGGGAGTAAATCTTGTCTTGAAGAATCCTCTACAATAATTTCCCTGCCACTGATGTAAGGCTCACCGGCCTGTAATTTCCTGGATTACCCTTGCTACCCTTCTTAAATAAAGGAACAATATTAGCTAATTTCCAGTCCGCTGGGACCTCACCTGTAGCCAGTGAGGATACAATGATTTCTGGCAAGGTCCCAGCAACTTCCTCCCTTCCCTCCTTCAGTATTCTGGGGTAGATCCCATTAGGCCCTGGGGATTTATCTACCTTAATGTTTTTCAAGACGCCCAACAGCTCCTCCTTTTTGATCTCAATGCAACCCAGACTATCTACACACCTTTCCCCAGACTCATCACCCACCAAGTCCTTCTCTTTGGTGAATACTGATGTAAAGTACTCATTTAGTATCTCGCCCATTTCCTCTGGCTCCACACATAGATTCCCTCCCCTATCCTTGAATGGGCCAATCCTTTCCTGGCTACCCTCTTGCTCTTTATATATGTATAAAAAGCGTTGGTATTTTCCTTAATCCTGTTTGTCAATGACTTTTCGTCCTTTAAGTCCTGCTGACTCCTTGCTTAAGTTCCTTCCTATTTTCCTTATATTCCTCACGAGCCTCGTCTGTTCTTGGCCTTCTAGCCCTTACAAATGCTCCCTTTTTCTTTTGGACTATGCTCACAATATCCCTCATTATCCAAGGTTCCCGAAACTTGCCATACTTATCCTTCTTCCTCATAGGAACATGCCAGTCCTGAATTCCTATCAATTGACATTTCAAAGACTTCCACATGCCAGGTGTTGATTTACCCTCAAACATTCCCCTAATATTCTTCAGTTCCTGCCTAATATTGTTAAACTTAGCCTTCCCTCAATTTAGCACCTTCAACCGAGGACTACTCTTATCTTTATCCTACAGTACCTTAAAACTTATTGAATATGGTCACTGTTCCCAAAATGCTCCCCTACTGAAACTTCGACCACCTGGCTAGGCTCATTCCCAATACCAGGCCCAGTACGGCCTCTTCCCTAGTTGGACAATTGACATATTGTTTCATGAAGCCCTCCTGGACGCTCCTTATAAACTCTGCCCCATCCAAGCCCCTAGCACTAAATGAGTCTTAATCAAAGATCCACAACTTTTTGAGTGAAGAAATTGCCACTCATCTCAGTCCCAAATGGCTGATCCCTAATTCTAATACTGTGATCAACGATCTCTGTAAGCTGTGCAGCCTGTCAATCTCCCCATGCTGGCCACGTACAAGCTGGTCTGTGGATCTGCAGCCCCTCAAAATAAATTAATGGGTTCATGTACTTAACAAAGCACCCGTGTGCTACAACAAAGAAAGGGCATTCAAATGGTCATTGGATAGACATATGGACGATAAGGGAATAGTGTAGATGGGCTTTAGAGTGGTTTCACAGGTCGGCGCAACATCGAGGTCTGAAGGGCCTGTACTGCGCTGTAATGTTCTGTGTTCTATGAAACATTGACCGTGAGCCCCCAAGATCTCCGTGATGTGGGCTGGGGGTTGTTAGACTGCAGCCCTTTAAAGAAGGCACCCCGATCTGTTTGGAGCCAGTTCCCAGCTCTAAGAACCCCCACCAGTGATGGCATAAACCACGCCTATTCACTTTATTTTGGCAAAGAGGCTCAAAATTCCTTGAGAAATCCCGCCGACATTCGCACTGTTTTTCTCACCAGAACTGACACTTAGCCATTTTTTGGTAAGGTTCCACCCAGTATCTTGTTTCCTCCATCAAAGCCCTTCATGTTTTTAAAATCTCTATTACATCTTCCCTTAACCTTCCCTGCCCTGAGGAGAACACTCCAAGTTTCTCCAACCTCTCCGAATGTGTCATCGAATCACAATGGAAAATGCAGGTGTCGACCCCACTACCGCCCATTTGCAAAGGGAGCACTCTACCATTTGAGCTAATTCTCCAGCACCAAGGATGAAAATCCTGCAGTCTGGATTCCACGTCCATGTGGGTCGTCTTGCCCCATGCGCCCAAAGATGCCTGGATCCAGAATTGGCCTGTTCAGTCATATGAAGACCTATGACAGAAACTCGTGCTCCTGAATAGGTTTCGTCCTGAAATTGAGGAGCAGCCGCCACTATCAATCATCATAATGTTCCAAAAGTCAAGAAAATATAGAGCCTTTGCTAACTTCAATGTGACCAAAATGCAGGGTGGGGGGGGTGGGGGTGGGGGGGAACAATCTTCAGTTAGAAGCATTTGTCTTCCTTATCCTTTGGTGTGACAGGTATGTTCGCAGCAACAATGCTGGTACAGTGAGTTTGTGAACTGTACTTTCACCTCTGGGACCATGGCTGTCAATCAAAACAGCAATTGGACAACAGAAGCACTAATTGGCAATCTCATTGAGAAAGGCCACAAAGGCAGCTGGTGTGGGAAATGGAAAGAAAATTAACGCTGGTTCAGTAGCTAAACCCTCGTCTGGTTGTGTAGTCAAGGGAGGTCCCAAAGGAAGCTCAGTCCTTTAAGCTTGAGGAGTGTTTTGCGTGTTATCTGTATCTTGTTGCAATGATGCAGAGGTCAGGCTAATCCGAATGAATGATGAACACCTTGACAAAACTGCAGCAAAGGCAAAAGGAGTTACCCCAGTGCCTCAATTGCTGATCCTGACCTTAACGGATGGCCACATTTGTGCTCTTCACAAAGAGTGACTGGACGACAATTATAGCTGGGCATCCTGGCTGATTGCTTTCTCCTTTTCTGTGTTGAATGAGACATTATGGTTGTAAACAGTCTGGTTCAGCCTGAGACCATGATCTTGGAGCAGATTGGAATCAATGGCCAGGGCACATATTTTTTTGTGGTGGGTTGGGGTGGGGATAGGCGGACGGAATGCCTTCTGTCCCCCGAATATTTCACTGGGGGAAACTTCAGCTCAATCAAGGGCGTCACAGAGGGAACGGAGGTTGGAGTTGGTGACAGTAGTTTTTAAAAAAAAGGGGGGGGGTGCGGTACACGAGGGCATCGATTCATTTGTCAGCGAACCTAAAGGCCAGGATGGGAAGTTGGGTGGTCAATAATTTAATAGGGATGGCGTCAAGGGAGCATGAGATGGGTCTCATAGACAATGCACGCTTGCCCATCTCAAGACGAAGGCAGGTATAAAAGGGAAAACTGAAATGGGCAGCATTGCCAAGGTGAAGAATCTAAGCAAAGGGCTCCTGATACTTAATGGAAAAGCAGATGGTACAGTGACACAATCAGTTGGCACGGTGATATGATTGCATAATTAACAACACCCACAGTTATGAAGTTTTAATTTTTCAAAAAATATGTAAATTATGTGAGTAGAGAGTGGCAAGAACAACAACTTGCATTTCAAGGGAGCTTTGCCAACCAAAATTTGTCATCAAGCTACATGAGGAGACATCAGGACAGGTGACCAAAAGTTTGATGGCAGAGGTGGGGTTTTAAGGAGCATCTTAAAGAAGGAGAGAGAGTTGGAGAGGTGGAGAGGGGTAGGGAAGAATTTCCAGAGCGTAACACCTTGATAGCTGATGGCACAATGGGGGTGCTCAAGAGGCCAGAAATCTCAGAGTGTTGTAGGACTGGTTGCACCACAGAACACGACCATTCAGTCCATTGCGTCCTTGCCGGTTCTCTGTAGAGAAATCTAATCAGTCCCTTTCCCCTGCCCCAGACAGCAGAAATACGTAAGAACCTACTTCGGGCCACAGCGCAGATCTGAGAAGAGTTTTTTTTTAAATGAGAAAGTAATAATCAGATGATGTCAAATTTGGTCTTTGTAAATCTTGCAGGTTATAGGAAAGAGGCCAGCTGAGGGAAGTGAGGATGTCCTGATCTGGGAAAGAATTAGTTGTAGCAGGAGACAGTTTGCTGAATCTTGAATTTGAAACAGTGCAGTCGCAGGGAAGTGGCAGAGAATTTAGATGAGAAGAATATGGCAAGAACACTCCCACACACAGATTGCAATCTTCACATGACACAGGGACCAAACAAGAGAGAGCATGACCTCTGAACTAGGGCCAAGGAAATGCAAGCCAGACTGAGGAGGCCCCAGAGGTCATGGGGGTGAGATGGAGAGATATTGGGCACAGGAGATTTTGACCAAGATTTCCATATGTAGATTAGCTATGACGGATGCATAAGAATAACATTTAATGAAAATGCATTGAGTTAACGGCTTAGCATGCTCAAGAGCAGCTGCATATTTTTACAATCTGGCTGCTGTTATTCTCAAACCAATAGATTCTTATTTTGTGTAATGTTAAAGGTTATGGGACTAAGGTGAGCTGTTGCAGTTCAGATCAGTCATGTCCACAAGTGAATGGCGGGCGGAACAGACTCTGGGATCTGATGACCAGAATCCTGAGTACAAGGTCCCCCATCCATGGTTCAATTGTGGATGTAATTAGTAACATTTAGGGAATGACAGTGACGTGGTGGTAATGTCAGCGGATGGGTAACCTAGAGGCTCGGGCTAATACCCTAATGGGCTCTTTGACTATGACCTGCTGTCACCCCGTCTTCACACATGTGCTCTCTCTAGAAGGAGCCATGGATTTGCAATGGGGATTTGGAATCCTTTCTGAGGTTTTCTAATGAAAACCCACAGTCGCTGGACATCTGAATTAAATTATAAAATGCTAGAAGGCCGTGTTAGCTTCTAAAAATTGGAGAAAAGACGGTGTAATATCTTTAGCACAGGTCTATTATAAGGTCCGGAAAGGAGTCAACACCAAGCCCAGCATGAAAAAGATTTAATGCAACTGAACAAGAGTACAGAGCAGCTACTCTACTACAGTAGCCAGCTCACAGTTCATGGCCCTCTGGTATTATACAGGATGTAGAAGGCCCAGCCCCTCAGTGAGGAGTGCATATTCCCCATCCCCCAGTCTCACAAGTGTCCCATGATTTGCTTAATGTTTCATTAGTGTCCCATGATCTGCTTAACCCCGGCTATGCCAGGGAGCTGGATTCTCCGTCCCACCGCACCACATTTTTGTTTCACCTTGCCGGCGGGATGCTCCATTACGCCGGCAGGTCAATGGGGTTTTCCATTGTGGGGCAGCCCCATGCCGTCGGGAAAGCCCCCAGGCTGCCGGCAGCACGGAGCATCCCGCCAGCGGAGAATTCAGCCCAGGATCTTTAATTTTCCCTCTGACTTCCCAACTCTCCTCTGCTGAATCCATCTTTCACTTTTCCAACTCTGGTGACAGTCCCTCCCCTAACCCTCTGTCCCCCTTCGGCAACAAATTTCATGTCGTCATGGCAATAATCGCCACAACGCTCCTTCACCCCATCTACCTCTTTCACATATCATCAGAGCCTCTTCAAAACCTGACTTTAATTGGTAACTTCCTGTAAGCACTTCTTTATTGAGTGACCATCTCCCTTCTTTCGCTCTCCTGCCCGGAATCTTGTTCTCCAATGAATGGCCACCTCTTTCCTTTCAGTCACTCCCCCTAACTCTGCCGCACCTGTAAATAACCATTGTTTCTTCTCTCTCGTGCGGGTGTATCGCAACATGTTTGAATTTGTTAAAGACATCGGAGAAACATAGGCAGTTGTCAAAACTGGAGACCTGCGAGTGGATCTAGTCCTCAGAAATCATTTAGACATTGACAGAGCTTCCGTGCAGTTTTGCGACTTCGCCATCTCTCGTCTTTAGTCCCAAACCAGCCTTGAGCAAGGTTAAGACAAGCTAACACAGCACAAACCATGGATTGAACCTGTGACCTTCCTGCTCTACTGTGTCTCAGTTCCAACTCAAACTGTCACCTTGTTTTGTCCCCTTAATTCCTTTTGGATGACACGATCCTGCTCAGGCTAGACCTCAACATCTGACTATGTTGTTGATGTCAGTGTTGAAATCTGTGGTGGTCCAGACTGTAGCGTTTAGTTTTCTGAAGGCGTAATCTCAGCAACAGAAACTCAAGGGTTGCAGGAGAAGGTCCAATGCCACCTTGTCAAGGCCACTAAGGGTGAACTTGAATACATCCCTTGCCAACGATGCCCACATGCTCAGAACAACAGTTTTATCAAGTCATAGCAAAACGCTCCATTCCCGTTCTAATGGGTGTTCAAGGTTGCAAAATTTGATGAGGTTTCCAAAAGATCAGTGCACTCAGAGGATGCCCAACTGCTTCAAGAGCAGAGTAGCGATGTGCTGGATCTCAGCTTGCCACCTTCACCCCGATTCCCAAAGACCTATGGCATTGTCAGCAGCATCTCGGTGAACCAGGGTTTCCAACTCTGCGATGGACATAATCGTGGAGGCTTCTTCACATGGCATCCCTCAGTACTCTTGCCATTGGTTGACTGACAGTCTATCTTTGAGAGGCCCAGCTCCCGTAGCCAACGGGAAAGCAAAAAGATTCTTCACTATCTGATTGGGTGATTCTTGTCTGACACCAACAGCATTTCCCCTCTCATGTCTGATATTTTTGTAACTAAAAAACAAAACGTTCAAAGACTTTTCTTGCAAAGCATAATTTTTATTGCCCCTTTCATCTTTCTATTTAACCCAAGCCTCCCTGGGTGATCTCCTTTACTTTCTGACCTCCCACACCTTCAGCACGCACTGACAGAACAGCATTAACAAGACTCTGCGGGTTGGTCTTATCTTCCAACCTGAGTGCTTAGTCCAGGGGACCTGAGGGAAAATGGGCAGAAGGAAGCATAGGCACAGGAGGAGGTCACAAAGAGCAGGAGCAAGCTATTCAGTTTCTCAAGTCCGCCCCACCATTCAATAAGATCATGGCTAATCTCCTGATTCAACACCACCCTCCCGCACAATCCCGTGTACCTTGAATCCCTTGGCATCCAACACTTTATCAATTTATGTCTTGAATATACTCAGTGACGGAAAATCCACATCCCCCGGGAGTCGAAAGTTTCAGTCCTTTGAATGAAGAAATTTCTCCTCATCTCAATCCTAAATAACTGATTCCTTGTTATGAAATAAAATGTTATTTGTTTCAAATCGATCACCTCAAGCTCCCCTAAACTTGAAGGAAAACAGGCCAATCTCTCCTTGGAAAACAATTTCCTCATCCCAAGAATTTATCTCGTAATTGAGTACAATTCTGCTGTTGCTGATTGTCCACAGTGTCTCATGGATGCCCAGTCCTGAGTTGCTAAATCTGTTCAAAATCTATCCCATTTAGCTTACAGCGGTAGTGCCACACAACACGATGTAGGTAATCTTCGGTGTAAAGACGGGACTTTATCTCCACAAGGACTGTATGGCTGTCACTCCACCAATAATGTCATGGACAGATGCCTCTGTGACAGGCAGATTAGTGAGGATGAGGTCAATAGGTTTTTCCCTCTTGTTAGTTCTCTCACCACCTGCCACAGACCTAGTCTAGCATCTATGTCCTTTAGGACCCGGCCAGCTTGGTCAGTAGTGATGCTACTGAGCCACTCTTGGTGATGGACATTGAAGTCCCCACCCAGAGTACATGCTGTTCCCTTGCCACCCTCAGAGCTTCCTCAAAGTGGTGTTCAGCATGAAGGAGCACTGATTCATCAGCTGGCAAGTTGGAGGGCTGGGGGAGATGCAGCAGGTGGTAACCAGCAGGAGATTTCCTTGGGTCCCGAATCAATGGGGTCCCAGGGCTACTCCCTCCAGACTATATACCACTGTGCCGCCACCTACGGTGGTTCTCTCCCGCTGGTGGGGCAGGACATGTCCAGGGATGATGATGCTGGTGTCTGGGGCATTGCCTGTAAGGTATGATCAGTGAGCATGACTATGTCAGGCTGTTGTTTGACTAGTCTGTGGGACAGCTCTCCCAACTTTGACACAAGCCCCCAGATGTTTGTAAGGAGATCTTTGCAGGGTTAACACATTAACACAGCTGGGTGTGCCATTCTCTGTTTCACCTAGGTCTACGCTGGGCGGTCCACTTGTCCTGTATCATTCCTTATCAGTTTTTCTGTAGCGATTCTGAGGGCAGTTGAGAGTCTACCACATCGCTATGGGTCTGAAGTTACATGTAGATCAAACCAGGGTAAGGATGGCAGATGTCGCTCCTTACAGGGTATTAGTGAACCAGAGAGGTTTTTACAACGGTCAACAATGGTTTCACCATTACTGAGATTAGTTTCTAATTCCAGATTATTTAACTGAATTTAAATTCCACCATCTGATGTTCAGTCAGCTAAAATGCAGAAACAGAGAGAACTGGGATGTATAATTTATATATATATATATCGGGGACCTAGGTCCGATTCCGACCTCGGGTCACTGTCTGTGTGGAGTTGCACGTTCTCCCCGTGTCTGCGTGGGTTTCCTCCGGGTGCTCCGGTTTCCTCCCACAGTCCAAAGACGTGCAGGTTAGGTGGATTGGCCATGCTAAATTGTCCCTTAGTGACCAAAGATGTGCAGGTTGGGTAGATTTACGGGGACAGGACATGGGAGTGTGCCTAGGTAGGGTTCTCTTTTGGAGGGCAGACCCAATTGACTGACGGCCTCCTTCTGCACTGTAGAGGTTCCATGGATTCTATGTACACAAATCTGTGATGGTGACAGGACAAGTTGAGACGGCAGCAGACAGGATTCTTGACACTGTTAACAGAGGAATGGCGTACCAAAGCAAGGACCTTCTGCTAAATCTTTAGAAAGCAATGGTTAGGTCTCAGGTGGAATATTGTGTCCAGTTCTGGACACTGCCCTTTCGGAAGGCGTTAATTATAGGATGCAAAGAGAATGTTACCACGGACTGGAGCAGCCGTGCTCTTTAGAGCAGAGTAGATTAAGGGAAGATTTGATAGAAATTTTCAAAATTATGAGAGGTTTGATAGAGTAAATAAGGAGAGAATGTATACAATGGCAGGAGGGTCAGTAACCAGGGGGGCACATATTTAAGATCATTGACAAAGGAACCAGAGGCAAATGAGGAGAATTGTTCTTTTTACATCACGAGTTGTGATCACGGTAGCATTGTGGATAGCACAATTGCTTCACAGCTCCAGGGTCCCAGGTTCGATTCCGGCTTGGGTCACAGTCTGTGCAGAGTCTGCACATCCTCCCCGTGTGTGCGTGGGTTTTCTCTGGGTGCTCCGGTTTCCTCCCACAGTCCAAAGATGTGCGGGTTAGGTGGATTGGCCTTGATAAATTGCCCTTAGTGTCCAAAATTGCCCTTAGTGTTGGGTGGGGTTACTGGGTTATGGGGATGGGATGGAGGTGTTGACCTTGGGTGGGGTGCTCTTTCCAAGAGCCGGTGCAGACTCGATGGGCCAAATGGCCTCCTTCTGCATTGTAAATTCTATGATAATCTATGATAATCTGGAAGGCGCTGTCTGAAATGGGCGGTGGAAGCAGATTCTCAATAGTAACTTTCAAAAGGGAATTTGATTAATACTTGAAAAGGAAAAATGCATTTGCAGGGTTATGGAGATTGAATAGAGGGAGTGACATTAATTGGATAGTTCCTTCCAAGAGGCAGCACAGGCTGAGGGGCTGAGTGACCTCACTCTGTGCTATATCGTGCTCCGAGGTAATGAACATCCTGACGATAATTGTATTGCAGCATGAATCAAAAAAGGGTGCGGCCCAGAGATGTGGGATATTGAAATCTTTCTCAAAAGTCCTTCACTCACTTCCAGAGAGGAGGAAGTGTGAACTCAATTTCCCCCACCACCCCCCTTCCCGTCCCCACATTGTGACACACAGCAATGCTGTGCACAGTGACGGAAGTGTTGAGCTGTTTTTAGATCTCTTACTGGTACCCCATGAGCTTAGAAACCTCTGATCTTCCTCATTGTATTTTTGCTTTGTTTTGAAAATGTAGAAAGCATTTGTGTTGTGTGCGCAGGGTGTCTGACCCGTGTCGCCCTCCACATTTTCTTTTCACAGTGATCAGCTCACACTTGACAGCAGCCTCTGGAGCAGGAAGGTGAGCTGCCACGTTTGTGGCCAAACCCACGCTGAAGTGTTAAATCGAGCAGGGTGTAAAATGCTCAGCTGATCCCACTGTGCCTGTTTCCTCATTTAAAATTAGCCCCCGTGTCTTTTAACACTCGCATAAACCTACCCCTGAGAGCTACTGAATCTTTCAATTGTTGCACACTGACCCCTAGTGTTACCATCATTCAGTGCAGTACTGAGTGAGTGCTGCACTGTTCCTTAGAGGAGACAATCAATGATGGCCTCATGTGCCCTCTCAGGTGGACATTGCATGGCATTATATTTCGAACAGGAGTTCTCTCTGCTGCCCTAGCTAATAGTTACCCCTCTGTCAACGTCACTGAAAAGTGTCTGTTTTGGGGATCTCACTATGAACAAATTGGCTGCGGCATTACATGGCAACAATGGCTATACTTCAAAAGTCATTGGCCATATAGCACTTTGGAACACTCTGACCTCATGAAAGGGGCTAGATAAATGCAAGTTATTTCTCTTTAACATTTACGCACTGATCTCCAGAGTCGCCGTATGTTTTAACCGCTGCACACTGGTCTCATTTAACAAAGCTGCAGGTTCTGATTGCTTGTTGAGTAGATGCACAGCACAGTCCTGTGCATTACTGAAGCTTGTGAACTAGGACATTGCCTCATCCGTCCCTTGCTCTCTGTCAAGTCAACCAATCACCACTGGCAGTGTGATAATGTGATGCTTCATCCCAGATGCACCTTGGACAAGGGAAGGGTGAGGGGCTGGATGTGAGGGTAGGTGAGGGGGGGGGGTAAAGCACTAGTCCACGTTCCTGTCCTTACATGTTATCCACTGAGCCCCAGTAACCACACGATGGTATGTGTCCACCTTTGCTGAGGTAATGTGAGGACAACATTGGATTCTTTGTGAAACCTCTCACAGTCAAAGAGCAGGCCAATGTTCAGCGATTGCATTGACTGCAAGGACAGGCAGCACTCAGGGATCTACACCACACCATGGTGAGGAATTCAGGAGAGGAAAATGCAAGGAGAGGGTGTTGTATAATGGGTTAATAGTCAATAATATAATAACAATCGCTTATTGTCACAAGGAGGCTTCAATGAAGTTACTGTGAAAAGCCCCGAGTCGCCACATTCCGGCGCCTATTTGGGGAGGCCGGTACGGGAATTGAACCCAAGCTGCTGGCCTTGTTCTGCATTACAGGGGCATTCTTCAGGGGATGTCCCGGAGGACTGGAGAATAGCCAATGTTGTTCCTCTGTTTAAGAAGGGTAGCAAGGATAATCCCGGGAACTACAGGCCGGTGAGCCTTACTTCAGTGGTAGGGAAATTACTGGCGAGAATTCTTCGAGATAGGATCTACTCCCATTTGGAAGCAAATGGACGTATTAGTGAGAGGCAGCACGGTTTTGTGAAGGGGAGGTCGTGTCTCACTAACTTGATAGAGTTTTTCGAGGAGGTCACTAAGATGATTGATGCAGGTAGGGCAGTGGATGTTGTCTATATGGACTTTGACAAGGTCCCTCATGGTAGACTAGTACAAAAGGTGAAGTCGCACGGGATCAGGAGTGAGCTGGCAAGGTGGATACAGAACTGGCTAGGCCATAGAAGGCAGAGAGTAGCAATGGAGGGATGCTTTTCTAATTGGAGGGCTGTGACCAGTGGTGTTCCACAGGGATCAGTGCTGGGACCTTTGCTCTTTGTAGTATATATAAATGATTTGGAGGAAAATGTAACTGGTCTGATTAGTAAGTTTGCAGACGACACAAAGGTTGGTGGAATTGCAGATAGCGATGAGGACTGTCGGAGGATACAGCAGGATTTAGATTGTCTGGAGACTTGGGCGGAGAAATGGCAGATGGAGTTTAATCCGGACAAATGTGAGGTAATGCATTTTGGAAGGTCTAATGCAGGTAGGGAATATACAGTGAATGGTAGAACCCTCAAGAGTATTGAAAGTCAAAGAGATCTAGGAGTACAGGTCCACAGTATCCACAGTACAGGCATTGAGTATAAGAATTGGCAAGTCATGTTGCAGCTGTATAGAACCTTAGTTAGGCCACACTTGGAGTATAGTGTTTAATTCTGGTCGCCACACTACCAGAAGGATGTGGAGGCTTTAGAGAGGGTGCAGGAGAGATTTACCAGAATGTTGCCTGGTATGGAGGGCATTAGCTATGAGGAGCGGTTGAATAAACTCGGTTTGTTCTCACTGGAACGAAGGAGGTTGAGGGGAGACCTGATAGAGGTATACAAAATTATGAGGGGCATAGACAGAGTGGATAGTCAGAGGCTTTTCCCCAGGGTAGAGGGGTCAATTACTAGGGGGCATAGGTTTAAGGTGAGAGGGGCAAGGTTTAGAGTAGATGTACGAGGCAAGTTTTTTACGCAGAGGGTAGTGGGTGCCTGGAACTTGCTACCGGAGGAGGTGGTGGAAGCAGGGACGATAGGGACATTTAAGGGGCATCTTGACAAATACATGAATAGGATGGGAATAGAAGGATACGGACCCAGGAAGTGTAGAAGATTGTAGTTTAGTCGGGCAGCATGGTCGGCACGGGCTTGGAGGGCCGAAGGGCCTGTTCCTGTGCTGTACATTTCTTTGTTCTTTGTTCTTTGTACAAGCCAGCTGTTTAGCCCACTGTGCTAAACCAGCCCCAATATGTTATGGTATTACATTAGGAATGTGAGTCATGATGTAACAATGATATTAGCAGTTATGTACAAGAGACTCTACAGAGCAGAAAGAATAATCTATACACAAGAGAAATGTGCCGACCCATTAACTCATCATGTATATAGTGTAAATAAAATATCTTTAAAGTCACCAATTTGAGTCGTGGTTACTCATGGTAAGAAGTAAACCTTGTCAATATAGATCATTGAGACCAACATCTTAAACTGAGGGAGGTGTGATCAATGTAAGTAATGTCGCCATAGTCCCAGATGACTATAGGCTGCTTCTCTCTTTGAGAGGGAGAGCTGACTGCTGGTGGTTTAACCTGAGGACACACCTCAGACGAGGGGCAAGGTTGAGAAGACGGGCCTTCATGAATAACCTCCGACGGTACAGGAATTGAACCCACGCTGCTGGCCTCGCTCACCAGTCATCCAACCAACTGAGCTAAGCCAGGCCCCATTATCAATGTAACTATGTCGTTCAGATTCAAGGAAAAATGTAATTAATGTGAGCGAAGCTGAAACATGGGGTCACTCATGGCCCAGTGGATGTCACTCTCACCCTTGCATCAGAGGTTTGTGGGCTCAAATCTTACCTCCAGGGATCTGAGCAGAAAGGGAGTGCTGCACTGTCAGAGGTGCGTTTTTTTCGAATGAGAAGTTAACTGAGTCTGTGTCTGCCCTGTCATGTGGATGTGGAAGACCCCACCGCCACTATTTGAAGAAAAGTGTAATATCCCGCACGGGATCAGCGGGGTAGGAATGCCTATCTTCCCGGTGCTCCTTGTGGAGTATGAGCTCCCCCACTAGGGGCGGGTTATCTCAATAACCCAATGTGTATAAGGTCGGCCAGTAAGGCATTGACCATGCAGCAACCCGGTAGGGGTTTACCGGTTAGTGTATATATCGTTTGCATAAATAAAATTTTGTCCTTATTTTGCTCGGTGTAGACACCCCATGTCCTTATTTTAAAACGATAGTGAAAGGTGAGAGGTGAGAGGTTTCACCTGAGGAAGGAGCAGCGCTCCGAAAGCTAGTGACATCGAAACAAACCTGTTGGACTTTAACCTGGTGTTGTAAGACTTCGTACTGTGCTCACCCCAGTCCAACGCCGGCATCTCCACATCATGGCTTATTTTAAAAAGCAAGGAAGTTCTGCCCGACATCCGGCAGCCAATGTTTGTTCCTCAACCAACATGACTAAAACAGATGATCACATCACCTCATTGCTGTTTGTGGGAGCTTGCTGTGCAATTGTTTCCTACATTACAACAGTGAGGTTCTTTATCTGAGGAACACTGGGGTGGATGGGATTGTTATGACCAGAATCGCTCGGCAAAGACTGTGGAGAGTCACTGAGCATTGACAGAATTCCTAGAACCCAACATTATCTGAACAGTAGACTATTTCAGCATTAAACTGTGAGTCATCACCGGGACACAGCACAGAACGCCCTTTATCAGGAGTGGAGAACTCGTCACAGACACAGCCATTTCCTGTTTTTATGGGATGGATTGTGCAAAGACTGATTTTACTATGGAGTGATGTCTTTCAGAAATGGGGAGGAGGGGAGGTCACTATCAAAGCCCATCAACGTGGGTGTGCAAGTCCATTGCCCTTCCCTTCACTCGAACGTTGCAGAGGAAGGTCTCATAAAGAATCCCTGCTAATTATGGGGTTTTGTTATTAGGATCCCTTCTTAGTATGGACTCTCAATATTTTAGATTGTGTGGGTGAATGTGTTGCCAGCTGTAGTACTGACACACACAGGGTGGGAGGGTCCCAACTTCCATCTGAATTCAGTTTGAGCCAACAGGGTTATGGGGTTGGGCCACAGTTATAAAGGGAGATGGCAATATGGATCTGTATCCAGAGGCCTCCTGCCTTTGCTGGAATGCAAATGCATATGATGATGGTGTGTGGACAGAGACTAGCTGGTTTATGCCGCCCCCCAATGCCAAATAACCCAATTGCCATCAAAGTCTAGGTGTATGCATGAAAAATGACCATTTGGGTGCAGCATTGGGGGAGGGGGTTTGCTCCTGCGAATTTGGGGCCGAGCTCCAGTATGAATCAACCAGGAGAGGAATAGATAAGCAGAGAAAAATAGGGTTTTAGAAAATGGGGTGGGGAGGAAGGGGAGTATGGGAGAAGGCACAAAACACAGGAATATTGGGAAGGCCTCCACACTTTTATAAACAAATGTCCTTTGAATGTGGAAGCACGGTAGCACAAGTGGATAGCACTGTGGCTTCACAGCGCCAAGGTCCCAGGTTCGATTCCCCGCTGGGTCACTGTCTGTGTGGAGTCTACACGTTCCTCCCGTGTGTGCGTGGGTTTCCTCCGGGTGCTCCGGTTTCCTCCCACAGCCCAAAGACGTGCAGGTTAGGTGGATTGGCCATGTTAAACTGCCGTTAGTGCCCAAAAAGGTTGGGAGGGGTTATTGGGTTACAGGGATAGGGTGGAAGTGAGGGCTTAATGTGGGTCGGTGCAGACCCGGTGGGCCGAATGGCCTCCTTTTGCACTGTATGTTCTATGTTCATTACATGTTCTGACACAACATCCACCTGATTCTGTGGTTCCATGAAGCGAACAGGGGGGGTCACACTTGAATGGGTGAACCAGAAATGGATCAACAACATGGTGGTCCCAACACTCAAACCTGTATCCTCATTGTGTGCAGGTTTCCCCTGTTGGTGAAGGATTGGGGAATCAATACTGGCGACGCCTGTGATAGAGGTTCAGCTCCATTACCTGGGAGCCTTTGAAGTTTCAAAAAACAATCACATAGTATAGAAGGGGGCCATTCAGCCCATCATGCCAGGAGCCGGCCCTTTGGAAATGGCCCATTTCCATGCTCTTCATTGATAACCCTGCGGCCCTTTCAGTTCCACGCATTTATCCAATTCCATTTTGAAAGTTACCGTTGAATCTGCTTCCACCGTCCCTTTGAGGCAGCGCAGCCCATAACTCACTGCGTTAAAAACAATCTTTTAGTTAAGGCTCAGGATTAAAGAAATGAATGCACCATCCGCGTTCACTCACCCCCATCTCCATCCCTGATGCCAATAGGCTAAGCAAATGTTATTTTTCTAGCTCGGGAATGCAAGTGGTTTGGGTCTATATTCGCTGGAGTTTAGAAGAATGTGAGATGATCTGATTGAAATGTACAGGATTTGAAGGAACCTGATAGGGCAGACAATGTCCGCCCGGTCAGGAAATCTAAAACAGAGGCACAGTCTCGGGATTAAGAGTTGATCATTTAGGACTGAGATGGGAAGAAATTATTTCACCCTAAAGGGTTGTGAACTTCTGGAAGTCCAGGGCTTGTGGGTGTTCCATCATTGAATATATTTAAGGTTGCGAAAGTCAGATTTTTGGTCTCTCGCGGTATCAAGGGATATGGGGAGCGGGTGAAAAAGTGGAGATAAAGCCCAAATGGGCCATCATCGTATTGAATGGTGGGCCAGCCTCGATGGGTCATGTGGTCTACACCTACCTCTTGTGTTCTTGTGAGATATCCAGACCAGGAAGATCTCACGTTCCAGCTTCAGGCTGGGTTGAGTCAGTTGATGGTCGAGATCTTCCAATTAACCTTAGCACGCTGGGATATTGAGAGAAAGCTTAGCCCCGGCTCCCAATCCAGATCATAATCCGTTTCTACACATTCCGGCCACATTTTTGTAGAAGTAAAGGAAAAGTTTTGGGAAGAAGGAAAACCTTGCCTTTATATGGAGCCTTCCACATCATCCCAAAGCGCTTTCAGCCACTGAGGTACATTTATAATGTTGTCACTGGTGTGAAACGAGGCAGCCAATTTGTACACAGCCATCTCCCTTGAAAGTAATGTGATAATGACCAGATAATCTGTTTTAGTGATATTGTTTAATGGATAAATATTGGCCAGGTCACCCGGGAGAACTCTGCTGCTCTTCTTCAAAACGCTGCTGGTAGGGCAGCATGGTGGCGCAGTGGGTTAGCCCTGCTGCCTCACGGCGCTGAGGTCCCAGGTTCGATCCTGGCTCTGGGTCACTGTCCGTGTGGAGTTTGCACATTCGCCCCGTGTTTGCGTGGGTTTCACCCCAACAACCCAAAAATGTGCAAGCTAGGTGGATTGGTCACGCTAAATTGCCCCTTAATTGGACAAAATGAATTGGGTCCTCTAAAATTAAAAAAAAAACACTGCTGGTAGATACGTCCACATGCGAGGGCAGATAGTGCCTCGGTTGAACACCTCATCTGAAAGGTGGCACTCCTGACAGTGTAGCACTCCCCCAATACTGCACTGAGATTATGTGGCTTGAGTGCCTGGAGTGGAGTGTCAACCTACATCGTTTTGACTCAGAGGTGGGAGTGCGACTGCGAGAGGCATGCCTGGCATGTCAAGAAGAGGATGATCCAGGTAGGATTTACATGGACATTCTTCTGATCATTCAGCAGAGGATATGCAAAATCCTTGGAGAAACACTATTTACTACATTTCTCCAGGGTTCCTATGTGTCATTTCACAATGTTACGTGGATGGTTGTCGAAACACGTATGAAAATTCTGCCCCAGCGTCTCTTGTCTCATCAATTCTCTTTGGACCATTTGCTCCTTTGGACCTTCCATTCTACTTCCTCCTGAACTCCAAGTCTCCATCAAACATAATCATTTTCCCCCTCTATCCTCACTTAGTTGAAGCCGAGAGTTTGAAATTGTCGATAGTCAACCTTTCCAAAAGCCTCAAAACTTTGGACATCCCCTTCACCCTATAAACCCAAGGTTTATGCCAATTTGTGCACAGTAAAGTCCCACAAGTAATGTGACAGTGACCAGATCATCTGATTTCATGCACATTAATTGAGGGATAAGTGTTGACTAGTGCACTGGAGCCAACACTCCCTGCTGTTAGATTATCATAGAATTTACAGTGCAGAAGGGGGCCATTCAGCCCATCGAGTCTGCACCAGCTCTTGGAAAGAGCACCCTTCCCTAGCCCACACCTCCACCCTATCCCCATAACCCAACCCAACACTAAGGGCAATTTTGGACACTAAGGGCAATTTATCATGGCCAATCTACCTAACCCGCACATCTTTGGACTGTGGGAGGAAACCGGAGCACCCGGAGGAAACCCACGCACACACGGGGAGGATGTGCAGACTCCGCACAGACAGTGACCCAAGCCGGAATCGAACCTGGGACCCTGGAGCTGTGAAGCAATTGTGCTATCCACAATGCTACCGTGCTGCCCCAGATGTTCTTTGACGTACAGCCATGGGATCTCCTGCGTACACCTGAGAGGTCAGGCGAGACCTCGGTTTGACATCTCATCTGAAAGGCGGCACGATTATCACTTCTCAGTTCACCTGCCATCTTTTCTACTCATCCTTCGTGTCTTTGCCTCTTCACCTGGGCTCTTCAGGTTTCATAAGAGAAACTGTCTGATTAGAAACCAAAACATCTAACGAATCCAGTTGTCTGCCCACCTTTGACCGTTATCACATCATATGCTGAAAACATATTTTTTAGATTCCTTGCTTCACATGTTTCTGAATCACCCTGTCACACACACCCGGTCCCCGTGGGATATTAAAGTTCTCCTTTAAAGGTTCTGCTTTACTGGCTATCTGACAAGAAGAGACCTCTGTGAGTCTATTTATGGCCAATGGTATTGGTTCTTGGAAATGAACAACAGTTCTTATGAGCTTCATATGTTGTGAACTCACCCAGGTCCATTCTCACAATAGGGCGTCACCCTCTACAACAACAGAAGTCAAACTGTTGGGCTTTCACAGTCCTCTTTTATTTGTTCTCGTTGCCAAAAGTACCATCCTTCAGCTTTCCTGCATCCCAGTGATGTTGAAAACAGGATTGGTTGTTCTATTACTCTCTGCCCACCATGGCCGAATAGCAAGCTGCCATTTTTTCCACATCAGGCCCTTCGGTCTTGCAATATAGTTTTCTTAAAGGAAAAACAAAACCTATCCTTAGCGTTGCCCAAAGTGTCACCATTTTCTCTGCTATTCTTTACTCTACACACTGTCTTTCGTACCTGGCAACCTGGTTCCAACCAGGCCAGACTGAAAGGATGCAAATTTACTTTTGGCCAATTTTAAGAGTTCCGAGTAAGGAAATCTGAAGCAGGTTCAAACCAAAGGACTTCCACAGCTGGTGAGGTATTTTTTTGAAGTATATTCACTGCTGTCATGCAGGAAACATCCCGATTTGGGCACAGCAAGATCCCACAAACAGCAATGTGACCATGATAATCATCTTTTTGTGATGTTGGCTGAGGGATGCATATTGCGAGGATGTGAGGGAGAGCTTCTTTGAAACGTCAAATCTTTCGTGTCCACTTGAGAGGACAGAAGGGGCCTCGGTTTTAACATCGCATCAGCAGTACACCACTTCTGACACCATGGCCTAATGTGCTCACGTTGATGTTGTTGCTGTCCTCATCTCTTGAACACCCTGAGGCAAGATATGCTACCTGCTGAATCGCTGCTCACACCTTATTATAAATCAGAAATCCCCTTCAGAACACCATGCGGAGTGCCTCACAGTGCTGTTCATAGCTGCATTCTGAGGCTGCAATCAAGGAGCATTGTTGATCCAGAATAAAAGGAGACAAGAAGCCTACAATTCCCACCCCAAAAGCACAAAAAATACATCAAATAAAGCCACTTCAATGATGATAGGGTGTTTGACACTGAACTATGTATGGAGATGGCTATACATATGTGTATGTACGTTCTATCTATAGAGATGCTGATATTAGAATCATAGACTCTAAAATAGCTCAGAAGGAGGCCATCCTGCCCATCTGGCCCATGTCAGCTCTTTTAAAAACATTTTGTGATCCCAACTCCTCTCTACTCTTCCCCATAGTCCTGTATTTTGTTTTCCCTTCAAGTATTTATTTAATGTCCTTTTGAAAGTTAGTACTGAATCTGTTTCCAACGCCCTTCCAGACAGCACATTCTAGATTACAACACACTGTGCAAAAATGATTCATCTCCGCTCCCCACCGCCTCCCCCCCGCCGCCCCCCCCCCCCCCCCCCCCGCAGTTCTTTCAGACTCTACATTTCTACACCTCTTTCTTCTCTTCTTCAATGCCCCCCAAAAGTTCAACACCTTTTACAACCTGAAATCGTGCGAGGCTCTGCAGTCCTACACTTGGAGTGGCCAGCAGACATTCTTCAATGGGCCAAGACTTCACTTTCATATAGTTAACCTCTGTATAAAGTTACAAACTTGGCTAGGGAGAGTAAAAATCAGTGCAGGTTCCTGTGTGATTCCTTCTGGGTAATGTGCAAGTGCGGGCTCTGGGATGAGCGAGGGATCACACTCTTTTCAGCTTCCCACGATAACCCACGGAGACACTGCACCAACAACCATCCTGAACGAGGGTCACCGGGAAGGAATACCAGAAGTTGGCCTGTAACAGATTCCATCCTGATTTGGCAAGTTGAGGAGTGGAGGGCAAAACATTGGAAGGAGGACAGGAAGAATTGGCCCAGTAAATACTATTACTGTGCTATTTCATTACAGCGTTCAGTACAAATCTTGGCTGCTGGGTTAATCCTGAGAAGCCAATTGCCATGGTATTAATCAGTCTCGTTAGCAGCTCCCCAAGGATTCTCAAATTTGGAAACTTGATATGACATGGCAAAGAGTTTTGTTTCATTGAATCAGATTGTTAATTGAAATGGGCATGGTTTAACGTGGTAAAAAAAACAGAGTTCCGTGTCAAGTGTGTTTAGCCAGGTGTTTCCCGGTGCTTGCGTGCCCGAGCACGACCTCGCTATTAAATGGAAATCTGGGGTGCGATTCTCCGACACCCCACCGAATCCTCCGCCCCTTGAGCGGCCGAGCCCTAACCTTGAGGGGCTAGGCCCGCGCCGGACTGATTTCCGCCCCGCCAGCTGGCGGGAAAGGCCTTTGGTGCCCCGCCAGCTGGCGCGGAAATGACATTGCCGGGCGGCGCATGCGCGGGAGCGTCAGCGGCCGCTCACGGCATCCCTGCGCATGCGCAGTGGAGGGAGTCTCTTCCGCCTCCGCCATGGTGGAGACCGTGGTGAAGGCGGAAGGAAAAGAGTGCCCCCACGGCACAGGCCCGCCTGCGGATCGGTGGGCCCCGATCGCGGGCCAGGCCACCGTGGGGGCACCCCCGCCAGATTGCCCCACGCCCCCCCCAGGACCCCGGAGGCCGCCCCGCCACCTTGTCCCGCCGGTAAGAGAGGTGGTTTAATCCACGCCGGCAGGACAGGCATTCTAGCAGCGGGACTTCGGCCCATCCGGCCGGAGAATCGCCGGGGGGGGGGGCCCGCCAACCGGCGCGGCCCGATTCCCGCCCCGCCGAATATCCGGTGCCGGAGAATTCGGCAATCGGCGGGGGCAAGATTCCCGCCAGCCCCCGGCGATTCTCCGACCCGGCGGGGGGTCAGAGAATCGCGCCCCAGTTCTTTTTTCAGGTCTCGACAAGGAAGGTCCTGCCAAGGCAGCACTGTTCTTCATTTCCTGCACTGAGCTCATCTTTTTAAATGGCGCTCCGATCTCGCGACCGCCAAACCCGAACCCCCACCCAATGGCACAACTTACCAATTAGGGGTCCTAAAGCCCCCCTCACCCCACCTCATTAGGGAAAGACGTCCCCGGGCCAATCCTTGGCATGGGCAAGATGCCATTGGTACCTTGGTACTGCCAGTCTGGCACCCTGGCAGTTCCCCTCCCATGCCACCTTGGCAATGTTAGGGTGGCACCCAGGTGGCACTGCCAGGGTGTCACGCTGGTGACACTGCCAGGTTGTCACGCTGGTGGCACTGTCAAGGTGTCAGGCTGGCAGTGCCAAGGTAGAATGAGGGTACCACCAGAGGCTGACCACCTGTCCAGGTTTGTGGAGACCAGTGCTAAACAGTGCCGACCTGGGGTCTCCGAGGCGAGAGGATTTGATTCTGGGTGCTGGGTAGATCCGACGTAGACATATTCAAGTGAGGCTACCTACTCACTAGAATATGCAAACTTGGATCCTGCCACAATGGGCATCCATGTGGGCAGCATCCAGATTGTGACGCTTTGCGAGACTCCGCGAGGCATAACGAGCCGGGTAATCTCGTGAGATTTACCAGCCGCATCGCGTCCCGGGTCGGGCACGGCACGCCGTTAGATCGCACTCATGATCTGGAAGGACAAACTTTATACTCTGCCATTGCGAGATGTTGATGCTATTCATTTTCCTAGACCACTGAACAATAGAAAGTAAAAACAACTTGCATTGATGCCTCAGGACCTTGCACAATGCTTCACTGCTAATTTCTGCGATGAAGTCTTTGTGGTAATGTAGCAAAGGTGGCAGACAATTGGTGCACAGCAAGCTTCCATAAACAGCTACTAGTTAAATGACGGCATAATTTGGTTGAATTGCCTCTTTCTATGCCATAAATTTCCTATGTTACTATAATCTGCTTTTAGTGAAGTTGGTTGAAAGACCAGTTGGCCGGGCGATGAGGAAGAACTTTTTTAAAATAATAATAATCTTTATTGTCACAAGTAGGCTTACATTAACACTGCAATCTGCAATGAAGTTACTGTGAAAATCCCTTAGTCGCCACATTCCGGCACCTGTTCGGGTACACTGAGGGAGAATTCAGAATGTCCAATTCACCTAACAGCACGTCTTTTGGGAATTGTGGGAGGAAACTGGAGCACCCGGAGGAAACCCACGCAGACACAGGGAGAACGTGCAAACTCCGCACAGACAGTGACCCAGCGGGGAAATCGAACCTGGGACCCTGGCGCTGTGAAGCAACAGTGATACCCACTGTGCTACCGCGCCGCCCTTCACTACCCTTCATCAAAATAGTGCTGGAAGGAACTTTTCACTTATTACCAGAGTTGACCTGTACTTCATTACAAAAGCTGCGTCTGTTTTCAGGTTAAATATTCCCTTCTCCCTCAATTCTTGGGTCCCTACAGAACTTTAGTCTGCCCTATATTGAATGCTATGCTCGTATTTTGGCAAGGTTTTCCCAAACTTCTCGATGGAAATTGGGATGGAAAAACAGCCAGGCCTGTGATGACTGAGGATTCTCTTCAGCTTTCAAACCTTCCTCAGTCACAAACATCCTCAGCTAGCTCCATGTTACCAGAATATCGATGGTCATTCCTTCTCAAAGCATTGTTTATTAAAATTCCTTTTTGGGATGTGGGCGTCGCTGGCCAGGCCGGCATTTATTGCCCATCCTTAATTGCCATTGAGAAGGTGGTGGTGAACTACATTCTTGAACCGCTGCAGTCCAGAGGGTGTAGGTGCACCCACAGTGTTCGGGATTCCCAGCAGTTTGAATCAGTGACAGCGAAGGAACAGCGAAATATTTCCAAGTCAGGATGGTAAATGGCATGGAGAGGAACCTTCAAGGGATGGTGTTCCCATGTGCCTGCTGCCATTGTCCTTCTAGATGGTAGTGGTCGTGGGTTTAAAAGGTGCTGCCCAAAAACACCTTGCTGGGTTTCTTCTTCTTCTAGATGGTACACACTGCTGCCACCGTTTGTCCGCGGTGGAGGGAATGAATGTTTGTGGAAAGGGGGAGCAATCAAGCGGGCTGCTTTGTCCGGGATGGTGTCGAGCTTCTTGAGTGCACTCATCTGGGCAAATGAATGAATCTTCTGACTTGTGCCTTGTGGACAGACTTTGGGGAGTCAGGAGAGGAGTTACTCGCTGCAAAATTCCAGCCTCTGACCTGCTCTTATAGCCATAGTATTTATATGGTTAATCCAGTTCAGTTTCTGGGCAATAGCAACCCCCAGGCTGGGAGGACTCAGCGATGGTAATGCCATTGTATGTCAATGGGCAACGGTGATAGGGGCTGGTTCAGCACAGTGGACTAAACAGCTGGCTTGTAATGCAGAACAGGGCCAGCAGTGCGGGTTCAATTCCCGTATCTGCCTCCCCAAACAGGTGCCGGAATGTGGCGACGAGGGGCTTTTCACAGTAACTTCATTGAAGCCTACTCGTGACAACAAGCAATTATTATTATTATTAGATTCTCTCTTGTTGGAGATGGTCATTACCTGGCACTTGCGTGGCACGCATGATTTTCTAAGATTTGGCATGTTCTGTTTCCTGTGCAATCTTTCTCTTTCACTCATGCTCGCCCAGGATCCTAAAACCGCTGCACTCCCTAAATCCTTCACTTTTTCCTATAACCAACAAACAAGCAAAATCCAAGTTTAAAAACAGTTAAGAAATGAAAGTACTGACGGTGACTGTGGTGTTCTTTGTGTTGCTTAATCCAGGATGATTGGCGTAGTGTTCACAAAGACCACAAAATAGCTGGTACTTAAACAAACTCTAAATTTATTAACACTGCTAATTTGAATTCAACACGTACTTATAAATAATATACAGTTGATTGTTAATATATGAACTACACTCATCTACAACTAATCTTAATACTGGTATAAACAATAATCTGCTCTAACTCACACCCCTCTGCCCCATCCCCTCTGTTGCTCTGCTCCATGCCCTCTGTTGCTCTGCCCCAGCCCCTCTGCCCCATACCCCCTGCCCCACCCCCTCTGCCCCATCCCCTCTGCCCCATCCCGTCTGCCCCTCTGCCCCATCCCCTCTGTCCCTCTGCCCCACCCCCTCTGCCCCATCCCCCCCGCCCCATCCCCTCTGCCCCATCCCCTCTGCCCCATCCCGTCTGCCCCTCTACCCCATCCCCTCTGTCCCTCTGCCGCATCCTCTCTGCCCCATCTCCATTGCCCCTCTGCCCCATCCCCTCTGCCCCATCCCCTCTGCCCCATCCCCTCTGCCCCACCCCCTCTGCCTCTCTGCTCCATCCCCTCTGCCCAATCCCCTCTGCCCCATCCCCTCTGCCCCATCCCCTCTGTCCCACTGCCCCAACCCCTCTGCCCCTCTGCCCCATCCCCTCTGCCCCACCCCCTCTGCCCCTCTGCCCCATCCCCTCTGCCCCATCCCCTCTGCCCAATCCCCTCTGCCCAATCCCCTCTGCCCCTCTGCCCCATCCCCTCTGTCCCTCTGCCCCATCCCCTCTGCCCCATCCCCTCTGCCCCATCCCTCCTGCCCCATCCCCTCTGCCCAATCCCCTCTGCCCCATCCCCTCTGTCCCTCTGCCCCATCTCCTCTGCCCCATCCCCTCTGCCCCATCCCTCCTGCCCCATCCCCTCTGCCCCATCCCCTCTGCCCCTCTGCCCCATCCCCTCTGTCCGTCTGCCCCATCCCCTCTGCCCCATCCCCTCTGCCCCATCCCTCCTGCCCCATCCCCTCTGCCCAATCCCCTCTGCCCCATCCCCTCTGTCCGTCTGCCCCATCCCCTCTGCCCCATCCCGTCTGCCACTCTGCCCCATCCCCTCTGCCCCATCCCCTCTGCCCCATTCCCTCTGCCCCTCTGCTCCATGCCCTCTGTCCCTCTGCCCCATCCCCCTGCCCCATCCCCCCTGCCCCATCCCCTCTGCACCATCCCCTCTGTCCCTCTGCCCAATCCCCTCTGCCCCATCCCCTCTGCACCATCCCCTCTGCCCCTCTGCCCCATCCCCTCTGTCCCTCTGCTCCATCCCCTCTGCCCCATCCCCTCTGCCCCATCCCCTCTGTCCCTCTGCCTCATCCCCTCTGCCCCATCCCGTCTGTCCCTCTGCCCCATCCCCTCTGCCCCATCCCCTCTGCACCATCCCCTCTGCCCCTCTGCCCCATCCCCTCTGTCCCTCTGCTCCATCCCCTCTGCCCCATCCCCTCTGCCCCATCCCCTCTGTCCCTCTGCCTCATCCCCTCTGCCCCATCCCCTCTGTCTCTCTGCCCCATCCCCTCTGCCCCTCTGCCCCATCCTCTCTGCCCCTCTGCCCCATCCCCTCTGCCCCATCCCCTCTGCCCCATCCTCCCTGCCCCATCCCCTCTGCCCCATCCCCTCTGCCCCATCCCCTCTGCCCCAACCTCTCTGCCCCTCTGCCCCATCCCCTCTGCTCCATCTCCTCTGCCCCATCCCCTCTGCCCCATCCCCTCTGCCCCATCCCCTCTGCCCCAACCTCTCTGCCCCTCTGCCCCATCCCCTCTGCTCCATCCCCTCTGCCCCATCCCCTCTGCCCCATCCCCTCTGCTCAATCCCGTTTGCTAAACTCCCTCTGATTAAAGGCCTTTCTTCCATCTCCATTCAGGCCAAGCTGGTGCACAACAAGTGTGAAAGGGTCCAGACTGGGGAGGGTCGGTCGAGATTGTTGCCCTGACTGAATTCGAGGAGGCAGCAGCTGAGCTTCCTGGGGGGAGAGGGATCTCTCCTGTGGGGAAGGGAAGATGGGCCTCTCCCAGGAACAGAAGGATCTCAGCTCCATCACTTCATCAAACCCTTACAATCACACAGAGTCACACACAGTTTGATATAGCTCATGCTCAACAACTAAAACTCTATCCTCTATTTCTCGGCACCAGCAGACTGAGGCCCTCCACACAGCTGAGAAGGACTCCGAGCCCCCAGACCATTTTGGAGGATGAGCCTCTGGAAGTGGCTGCCGGCCCACTGGTGGAAATGTAACAGCAGGCGGAGGCGGAACACCAGACAGAGATTCAGCAGTCAACAGGCAAGAGCGAATGATGGATGAGTCCGTTTGCGTTGTGTCTGATGTCGCGGCTCTGACATGCACGCACCATGAGGTCACCCTGGGAATGTTGGCGACCACCAAAGACCCCTTGGTACAGCAGGACTTGCCAGATTTGCGCTCTGCCTGCACTCCATGGCTGCACACCCAAGTGGGCACCATCAGGATGTTGGCAACAAGGGGAAGAAGCACCCTGACCTTCCTCCAGGTTCCCCATCTCCTCCAAGAGTCAGGACTGGACCCTCTGGTACCCACAGGGAGGATGAGCATCCTGGAGGCTTCCTCTCAGGACACACCAAGGGTGTGCAGCAGTTCACAGTCCCCTCTGCATGTGTCGGCACCCAGTCCAACAGCACACGCTGCCAAGGCCACTTCTGCCCATGAGCAGGAGACCCTTATCAGGCTGGGGCCCTCCAGGCTTTGGGCCACAAGAGGTACGCCAAGGTCATCACAGGCATCAGGATGTAGCAGTCAGCAAGCTGCCTACACCCTTGCTGCAGATGTCGGGGCTGCACCAATTCTGATGCTACCTCAGGTTCATGGCTGTGATATCACCGTAAAGAATTGTACTTCTCTGAAATCATTGGATGGGTATGTGAATGTTCTGGTCACCTGAAGGAGTGGTGAATTTGTACTTTGGAGTCTTCTTATGTCAAGGTGTAGCCATCCTCCCACACAATGTCCCACTCTGAGATTAACATTCATGTGATGTCAACCTCAGTCCCCTTCTGTGTTGTCAGGGAGATGTGTTTAAATTTTTATTAGCAGTGCATGATTGAACCTTTCTTCCTCATGGGCACCTGTGAGTGAGGCAGCTCATTAGCATTGATACAATGGCAACATTTGGATCTCCTCAGTGGTAGCGCCTGAATCCAAGACACACACTTAGAATGAGATCCCCAGGCTGGTCCTCACCTCAGTCGCTCAGTTTGCATCATTAGACGGCGGCGAAAGCATCCAAGTTTCTCTCGCATCGCTCTTGTTCCTCAGTGGACTCTCAGCTCACAGAGTGAGCGCATTCACAGGGCACCGCAGACCAAAGCTGAGGTCATGTCCCAGCGAGTCTTGAGGTCAAAATGAGCAAGTGTGAATGTTGCACTCATTCTCTCAGTGGTTGTTTGGCCATCCCCTGAGCTGACAGGGAATGACTTTGAGGGCGAGGGGAGATATGGCCCTATGACCTCACTTAACTTCACTCTTCCTGGGACCTGTCAGCAATTAAAGTGTCTCAGGCAGGTCTCCCAGATCCTGCTCCCTCCAAGGCATCATCGCTCTCATACTGGCCCTCAGCAGTCACCTGAGCTTCCTGGACCTCCACATTTTCACCTTGCAATGAGCTCTCATCCTCCTCCACTTCACCCTCTTGCAAAGCCTCACCTCTTTGCATGGCCACATTGTGACAAGCACAACACACTATGATCAAGTTGGAAATTCTTTCTGGAGTGCATTGCAGTGAGCCACCTGATTGGTCCAACATCTGAAGAATATTAACATAACATAGAACATACAGTGCAGAAGGAGGTCATTCGGCCCATCGAGTCTGCACCGACCCACTTAAGCCCTCACTTCCACCCTATCCCCATAACCCAATATAAGAATATAAGAACTACTTTCATGATACCCTGGGCTGGAGTGCGGTCAATTCCAGCCACACTTGACCCAGAGTCGCAACACAGTTGAAATTAACTCTTCATTTTAAAAATTCCTGAATTCTTTGGTCTTTGGCTGACCAATAACTCCAGTCACCAGGTTTGTAAATTTAAGCACACTTAACTTTTATTAATAACAATAACTATAATGAAATAGGCAACAATTACAGCTGGTTCACTACTATCTAATTTCTAACCCCTCCCCTTTAATCGTTCCCACCCTCTACGCACACACAAGACACACAAACACAGAGGGGAAAGAGGGGTGTAAAAAATAATATTAGAAGTAAAAGTCTCTGTTTCAGATGGATGTCTTCCAGTCAATCTAAGCCTCCAGTTGGATGATGTCTTTGCTTTCAGTCTGTAATGGTTTTCACTGTAGACTCATCAGGGTCTCAAGCCTTTTCTGCAGACTCAGAAACTGCAAGCAAGAAACATTTAGAGAGAGAGAGAACAACGCACAGCCTCTCCTCTCAATGTCCAGGAGCATTCTGCCAGCTCCACTGAAAAAAGACCACCTGGCAGGACCCAATCGCTATATGTTGCCAGGCAGAATATGGTCCCTGGCCAATCCATTGGCCACTAGCCAACCAATCGAACCATATCCCTCCAATCTCTCAGGTGCCATAAAGACCAGAAGACCCACAAGTCTGAGCTCTGAGCTCTTCTTTTTTTATAAATTTAGATGACCCAATTTTTTTCCAATTAAGGGGCAATTTAGCGTGGCCAATTCATCTGCCCTTCCCATCTTTTTGGGTTGCGGGGGTGAGACCCACGCAGACAAAGGTCGAATGTGTAAACTCCACACGGACAGTGACCCGGGGCCGGGACCGAACCCGGGTCCTCAGCGCCGTGAGGCAGCAGTGCCAACCACTGCGCCGCCATGCTGCCCTAGTCTGGGCTCTTCTGTTCAAAATCTAAATCTCAATTACGTGGTCGGAAAGGGGTAGGGAGGGGCGGGGAAATTCTCTCCTGTGGTTAAAACAATAGCACTGAGCATCGTCCTGAAACTGCCATATGACCATTGACCTCTTTGGAATGTCATGTGTGCTGTTCCTCATTATTCGGGACACCACTCGAGAAGAGTGTCAGGGGGTTGGTCGGCCCTTTCTGTCAAAACAATTCAAAGGCAGCAAGCGGTAAGGAGGAAATTCCGCCCATTGAGTCGGTAGGTATGGCCTGAGGTGGTAATGAGTAACTCGGAATAGGCACACACTAACCTGCCGGGTTAACTGTTCTCCAGTTGTGAGCAGTTGGCTTTGGGCAGGGTTGGAAGAGCAATTGTTTAGTTTGTCCACTCGGCCGCCAATCCAGGGGCAGAAGCAGGTTGGATTATGGGTTGTCTGCGTTCCCTGTTCAATAGCCCACCACCAACTAACTGTTTATCTCACAAAGCCTGGCAGGCCAATTGGGCGAGAGGGCGGGGCAGCTGACATCTGTGTCCATCCAGCAGTCAGCAGTTTTTGGAGGGGAGGGTAGAAAACTTGGGGGGGGGGGGATGTTAAATTGTCAAAAATAAGTAGCTCAGACAACAACGCAAAAAGGAGAGAAATCTTAATTCAGTCAGCTGTTGCTTTCAACCTCTCGGCATTCAACATGTGTCAGTCTTAAATTAGAAATGCAAATTCCACTGTGTGGGGGTTTCAATTGAGACAAATGCCAGAAAAGAAAATTCGAACAACCATCCTGTCAAGGTGCTTCTGGTTTTAGTATATCTTCTTCGCCAAGGAAGCTTATGGATCAAATCAAATCCCCCTTCCCACAGTGAATCTGTGTATCTCAGCAACTATCCCCAGTGTGTGCTAATCACACCTGTAAGGTGGGCGTGCATATTACCATTAGCCTCAGTGCCACTAAGCAAGGGAAGGGTTAAAAGATCAGCCAAGGACATACCCCTTTGATTGCTGGCCTCTTGTGTCCGGCATAGACAGGGTCAAGCTCCCCTCTGGCTTTCTGCTCAGTCAGGTATCCTAGGCCAGATTCTCCGTTTCTGAGACTAAGTGCTGACGCCAACGGAGAATCCGTAGACTTTCCCGTCAGAAAAATTGGTGCCGCACCTGCACCGATTCTGAGGGGCTAGCACATGCGCCGCATGGAACACCCTCAAAACGCATGACAAGATACTTCCGGTGACGGCGGGCGGGAGGCAGCCGCACAATGGAGAGCTCCCGCTCGGGAACGGCATTTTTGGGGCTTTAAGCCCGGTCCCAGGGTCCATGGAGGCGGCAGAAGCAGGGAGAAGGCACGGAGGAGGCACAGTGAAGACACAGGAGGAAAAAAAAACCAAAGAAAAATGTCGAGAGTGAGCAAGAAAACGGCCGAAAAAAACCCAGCTGGAGGTCCGTCGGGGAGTGGAAAGGTCACCGCGGGGTCACCAGGAAAAATGGAGGCTGGAGCACCAGGGAAGGCCGCACTGCTTACGGCTGAAGAAATAACCAAGGTGATGGCTGCGGAATTTGAAAAGCAGTTGCTGCAGATTGCGAAATGCATGGAGACGGTGAGGAAGGAGATGAGGGAGGTTTTGAGTGTGCTGGTGGAGGAGGCGGTTTCCCCGGTGAGGACGGAGGTGGCGAGCGCAGTGGCGGAGGTGCGAGAGCAAGGGGAGGTGCTGAAGGAAGTGGAGGAGATGTTATTGCAGCACGGCGATCAACTTGCCTCGATGGGGAAAGAGATGCGGAAGGTGATGGATACTAACAAGGATCTGCGAGGAAAAATGGAAGACCTGGAAAATAGATCCAGGCGACAGAACTTGAGGATTGTGGGGCTGCCCGAAGGAGTTGAAGGACTGAAGCCGACTGAGTATTTTGCCGCAATGCTGGCAAAACTATTGGGGGAGGGGGAGGACCCCTCCCGATATGAACTGGATCGGGCTCATCGGCTGTGGAGGCCTGTACCAAAGGCGAGTGAGCCGCCAAGGGCAGTGACTCTGTGCTTCCATAGGTACAGTGTGAAGGAGAAGGTCCTGAGCTGGGCCCAGCAGAAGCGGGTGGTGCAGTGGGCTGGAGCTGGTATACGTGTATACCAGGACTTTACGGTGGAGCTGGCAAGGAGGCGGGCTGCCTTCAACCGGGTGAAGAGGGCACTGTACATTAGCAAGGTGCAGTGTGGCATTGTATATCCAGCGAAGCTGAGGGTGACTTACAAGCTCAGGGACTTTTATTTTGGAACGGCGGAAGCAGCGGAGGAGTTTGCGAAAGCAGAAGGACTGTGGCAGAACTGACAAATTGAGGAATGGCCATGTGCCGATGTAACCTCATGACTGTATTTTCTTCTTTTTTGTATCACTGCGCGCGGGTGTAGAGATTAAAGGAGCCAATATGGTATATATTTGGACAAGGGAAGGGACGCGACTTTCACTCGAAATGAGAGTTCTTTGGGGTGTAGGTGGATATGCGGGGTTTGTGTGCTAAAGGGGGTTCTTTGGGCTTTCCTGGGGCCGGGCAAGTGGGAAAGGGACCCGGGCGGGGGCCTCCACGCTGGCCTGTGTGAGCCGGCCAGTGAACGGGAGTGAGGTGGGGGGAGGGGCTGCGGCCATCGGTGCCTGTCAGAACAGGGTCCGAGTGGTCTAGCCGGGGTGGAAAGTTGGGGGGGAAGGAACCGAGGGTGGGGGGAGGAGTTTTACAAGAGGCAGTGGACGGGAGGAGCTGGAGACCTGGGTGGGAGCTGTGTAAGATTAAGGGTGACTACGGGTAATCCCTGATTCCTTTTTGTCATTTGTTTATGTAAACATGCGGGTTGAGGTTTGGGGGTTGGTGGGTAGATGGGATCGTTGTTATTATGGGGACTGACATATCTTGCTGATTATTGTTTATTGTTGATGGATGTAAATGTGGGAGAAAATGTGAAAAAGGAGGAGAATAAATTTTTAAAAAACACACACACACTGATCGGGGCCGAAAAGATGGGACAGGTTGTGCTGGAGTGCGCCCATACAGCTGATGGGTCAGCTGGGGCCAGATGGCAACCAGGGGTGTGCCCCGTGGGGGTCACCTATACAACCCAGGGCACCAGGTTTTAAGTGGGCTGTCAGGGGCACGGCTGCCCTGCCAGCTGCAGTAATGGTGTTGTGTACCCGTCCACCCAGACCCCATAGCCCACCCCCTGGCCACCCCCCACTACTCCCCCCAGTCCTGGCTGAAGGCCCCTGGCCAGCGGCACGACTGTCAGCGAAGTATTATGGTGCTGGACACTGTCCGCACGCCCTCTCTCTCTCTCTCAGCAACCACCACGCCAGGTTCACAATGTTTGAATCAGAGAATCCAGCCCCATGGATTTCTTTCAATGGAATGGAGAATAGAAATCAGTGCAGGAAGATTGGTCATCGTGAAGCCAGCCTTCAGAAGGTGGACAGATGAAAGACAAGACAATTGCCCTTGTGAACGTGTGGTGAGCTGCCTTCTTGAACCACTGCAATCTGGATGTAGGTACGCCCACTTAGCCTGCTCTGAAGGGTGTTCCAGGATTTGGAAGGGACAGTGACAGTGAAGGGATGTTGATGCATTTCCCAGTCAGGGTGGTGCGTGACTCGGAGGGGAACATGCAGGTTATGGTGTTTCCATGCGTCTGCTGCCCTTCTCTGCGGTAATGGCAGCGGGTCTGGAAGGTGCTATCGAAGGAGGCTTGATGAGTTGCTGCAGTGCATCTTGTAGATGGTACACACTGCTGCCACTGTGTGCCAGTGGTGGAGGGAATGAATGTTGACTGTGCTGGATGGCGTGCCGATCAAGTGGGCAGCTTTGCCCTGGATGGTGTAAAAAGTGAAAAATGGTCTTTTGGATTCAGCTAACAAGGGTTTGCAGAACAACGGGTTTTTGATCAGTTCATAGGTCTTGTCCTGAGCACCTCTTTAAACAGCTATGGGGTGGCCGCCCCTCCGACCCCCTCCCCAGCCCTTGGGGGAATTAATTGTCTCTCTGGGGCAGTTCTCCCGTAGTGTAAGGTGCATGTTGAAGCTGGTTGGCTCACAATAAGTTTCAATTTAGAGGCTGATTAACACGTGAATGGAAATGAGAATAGTCAGACAGGCCGCACCAAAAATTTTTTAAAAAATTCTTCCCTAAAATTTAGATTTATCTTCAAAATTACAGCCGCCTGAATTCCAGGACGAATTAATTTTATTTGTCTTTGGGATGTAAGTGTTGCTGGCCAGGCCCAGCATTTATTGCCCATCCCTAATTGCCTTGAGCAGTTGCGGGTGAGCCATCTATGGCTGAATGGCTTTCTGGACCATTTCAGGGCGTGGTTGAGAGCCAACCCCCCCAAAACTGTGGGGATTGGGCGCACTTGTAGGCCAGACCAGGTAAGGATGGCAGATTACGTCCTCGAGAACATCAATGAACCGGACGGTTGGTACAACAATCTGCACTGTATCCCAAATGTATTAATTAACTAAATTTGAATCCAGTTAATTAATAAATTCTTTCCCGCCAGCTGCGGTGGGATTTGAGATAATGTCTCCACAGCCTGAGAGCTGCCTCCAGATTATAGTTCAGTAAAATCACCACTATGCTACCTTCTTTCTTATTTATCCTTTTATTGGTTGTCCATCCCTAATTGCTAGCTCATTTCAGCGGGAAGCCAAGAGTCAACTGCATTGCTGTAGGTCTGGAGTCACATGTAGGCCAGAGCGGATAGGTTTTAAAAAATGTTATGTTTTTATAAATTTAGAGTACCCAATTCATTTTTTTCCAATTCAGGGGCAATTTAGCGTGGCCAATCCACCTACCCTGCACATCTTTGGATTGTGGGGGCGAAACCCACGCAAACACGGGGAGAATGTGCAAACTCCACACGGACAGTGACCCAGGGCCGTGATCGAACCTGGGACCTCGGCGCCGTGAGACTGCAGTGCTAACCACTGCACCACCGTGCTGCCCTCAGAGCGGATAAAGATGGCAGATTTCCTTTCCTAGGAGACATTAGAACAATCAGTGATGGTTTCATGATCACTACTATGATGAGTTTTATATTCCAAACTTTTATTGATTGAATTTAAATCCCACCAACTATCATGGTGGAATTTGAAGCCATATCCTCAGAGCTTTAGTCTCTGGATTATTTGTCCACTGACATTATTACTACACCACTGTCTTCACCTGAGAACACTGCCACCATGCATTATACCACACAACAGTCTTAGTTTAATAAGGCACGGGATGTCCAAGTAAGAAAAAAAGTGAGCAACATTTATTTTACAACAATTATGTACATGAGTCCCAGTAGAACATCACCGGGTACTTTAGCTCCTTCACGGTGGGTTCAACACTGGCCGACCTTTTATACAAGTACGGGTAAACTACTCCACCCCTGGCGGGGAGCTCATATTCCTCAAGGAACAGGGGGGAAACAATCATCCCCACATTGTATGTCCCATGCAGGTTATTACAATCTTTCCCCCCCCCCCCCCCCCCCGCCCCACAAAAGTCCGAAGACCCCCTCGGAGGACGAAGAAGAGGAGAAGACAACGAAGTTACAAAAATCGTTGATGAAGAGGAAGAAGAAGAAACCGATGCAGTTTTTCTCCAGTCGGATGACGAAGATGTTTCGGCTCCGGCAGGTCGCCGTCGAGTGAAGGAGTAGGATTGGCCGGCGTGTACACTGCCAGCGAATAACATTTATGACTCGAAAGCCTGGGCCGATCATCGGTCGAGGGCAGTGGCACCACGGTGTTGCCGTCAGAAATTCCAGCCGCTTGGGTCTCCATGTCGGAGTCTGAGGACAGGACGCCAGGATTGTCTGCCTCGCGGGAAAACGAAGATGTCGCAGCAGCAGGATGTACCGGCAATGGAACCGGAGGATCCGAAGAAGAGGCCGCTGGGAGCGGATATGATCCAGGTATCGCCGCACACGTTGCCCGCGAACCTGGTAAGACACAGGACCTGATTGCTGAACGATGATCACAGAGAGCCAGTGAACGCCATCGGCAAATTTACGAACTTAGACTGTGTCGTCAGGTGCTAAGTGACGAAGAGGTCGATGACAAGTTGGGCCATACTCTTGTGACTCTTGGCTATGGCGCACCTTAGCGCCAAAATCCAGCATCAGCAAACACAATCGCATCCGAAGCCTTCAGCCCATTAACAGCTCGGCAGGTGCCACCCCAGTCACCAAGTGAGGAGTGGTCCGGTACGAAAACAGGGATCTTGCCAGCCTGGTATTCATCGAGACCTAAGTCTGCTTCTTAATAATAATAATAATAATCTTTATTAGTGTCACAAGTAGGCTTATATTAACAATGAAGTTACTGTGAAAATCCCCTAGTCGCCACACTCAAGCACCTGTTCGGGTACACAGAGGGAGAATTCAGAATGTCCAATTCACCTAACAGCACGTCTTTCGGGACTTGTGGGAGGAAACCGGAGTAGCCGGAGGAAACCCACGCAGACACGGGGAGAACGTGCAGACTCCACACAGACAGTGACCCAAGAGCGGGACTCGAACTTGGGACCTGACGCTGTGAAGCAACAGTGCTAACCACTGTGCTACCGTGCCGCCCACTTGCCGCCCACTTTAACCACTTCTTTAACCCCCTTTTCACCCTCTGTACGGCTTTCTCGGCTAAACCATTTGACACTGGATTATAAGGGGTGGTGTGGGCATGGGAAATCCCGTTGTGCTTTGTAAAAACGGCAAACTCTTCACTTATAAACGAGGCTCCAAAGTCAGAGACGAGTACCTCGGGCCATGGACCAAAAAAGAAGTACGTCGGATCTCTATGGTTGCTCGGGTTGTGATGGGCGTCATCCGGTCGACCTTTGGCCACTTTGAGAGGGCGTCCACCAGCATCAGAAACATCGAGCCCAGAAAAGGACCATCAAAATCCGCCTGAATGAGAGCCCAGGGAGGACCCGGCCACTCCCAGAGGTGTCAGGGGGCCACCCCAGGAAGCTTCTGATGTTCCTGACAAATGGGGCAGTTCTGGGCTAATGCCTCGATTCCGCACATCGCCGTGGCCACCTGCTTCTAGCCAACATCTTCATCTTGGGTACACCAGGGTGCCCTGCGTGGAGATCCTTCAGAACCCAAGCTTGTCCTTTTGCAGCGACGATGACCCTCCTGCCCCATAGGACGATACCGTCCATGGTTAGTTTGGTTGCCACTGCCCTCCGTACAACACCAGCTGATGCACCTTAGCCAGTACAGGGTCTGTCTGTGTCCACACACAGATACAAGAAGCAGTCACAGATAAAGAGCCCATAAAGTTTCATAGAATCACTACAGTGCAGAAGGAAGCCATTCAGCCCATCAAGTCTGCACTGACCCGCTGAAGGAGCACCCTACCAAGGCCCATGCCCCCACCCTATCCCTGTAACCCCACCTTACCGTTGGACATTTAGGGGCAAAAAAGCGTGGCCAATCAACCTAACATCTTTGGACTGTGGGAGGAAACCGGAGCACCCGGAGGAAACCCGCGCAGACGTGGAGAGACCGTACAAACTCCACACAGACAGTCACCCGAGGCCGGAATTGAATCCGGGTCCCTGGCGCTGTGAGGCAGCAGTTCTAACCACTGTGCCACCGTGCCGCCCATTGAGGACCGCGATGACTTCATCTGACGTGGGCGGGTCAGCGGGTACCATCGGCAGGGGAAGATGACTCAACACATCCACATTCACGATTTGTGTCTCTGAACGGTGCTCAGAAGAATACTCAGAGTCAACTAACAGCAAAGCCTTGTCCTGGATCCGTGCGGACGCTATCGGTGGGACCACCTTGCCCTCACAAAAAAGTAGCGGCTTCTGGTGAGCGATGACGACAAAATGGCGACCAAAGACGTATTGATGAAAATGCTTGGCCCCAAAATCCACAGCCAGGCCCACCCTTCTCAATGGTTCTTCTTGGCAAACTTCAGTGTTGGGGGGGCAAACGTGATTGGACGGTCAGGGCCGTCACATGTCACCTACAGTGGTTTGGACGAGTCAAAATGAGTCAACCGTTTCAAAGAGGATAAGGAGCGCTTCACCTCCTTAAAGGTAGTCACCTGGGCTGCATCCCAAACCCCCTTCTTCTACAGCAAATGAGGGGGGACCAGGATGGTAGCCAGGTTTGGAATGAGACGCCCATAATAATTGATGAGGCCTAACAAAGTGGGCCACCTTTATCACCTGCTCTTTATCCGCTACCGAGTGCACCCTTCACGATCGACCCAGTGGCCCAAATACACAACCTCATTGGTGTGAAAGACGCACTTCTCCCTGTGTAGGCGGACTCTATACTCGGAGAACCTCTGTAGCATTGCCTTGAGGTTCCGCAGATGCTGCTCCTCCATGGCCCCCGTGATCAAAACGTCATCGAGATAGATGGCAATGAGCGGCAAGCTGCACAAGATGCCCTCCATCACGCGCTGATACACAGCACAGGCCGAGGTCACACCAAATGAAAGCCAGGTGTATTTGTACAGACCCTTATGTGCGTTAATCGTCACATACCTCCTTGAGGCAGTATCCAAACGTAGCTGCAAAATAGCATTACTCATGTTGAATTTTGTAAATGTTGATCCACCAGCCAACGTGGAGTATAGATTTTCTATCCTGGGCAGTGGGTAACTGTCTAATCTAGAAGCCGTGTTCACTGTTAACTTGTAATCGGCACAAAGGTGAACCATCCAATCCGGCTTCAGCACCGGGACCCCAGGCGTCGCCCATTCGGTGAAGCGCACCGTCGGAAGATTCCCAAACTTTCCAACCATTAAAGCCTGGGCTCGACCTTCCCGACGATGGCATAAGGGACCAGACGGGCCTGAAAATACCAGGGTTGGGCCTCCGGGTACACCTGGATAGACTTCTTCCATCGGGCAGGAGATACAGAAGTCTGAGAACACGCACGAACAGACTCAAAAACAGCATCTTCCCCACTGTCACCAGACTCCTAAATGACCCTCTTCTGGACTGACCTCATTAACACTACACCCTGTATGCTTCATCCGATGCCGGTGCTTATGTAGTTACATTGTATATGTTGTGTCGCCCTATTATGTATTTTCTTTTCTTCCCTTTTCTTCCCATGTATTTAATGATCTGTTGAGCTGCTCGCAGAAAAATACTTTTCACTGCACCTCGGTACACGAGACAATAAACAAATCCAATCCAATCCAAAACTTGGCCGAAAATCTTCAACAAACTTGCTCAGCACCGAGCCTAAGCTCCCCGTCCCCATTTGAAAAACATATTGCCAATCAATTTTCAAGTGGAGCAGCCAATCATGGCCCAACAAATTAGGGCCACCACCTCGCACCACGATGAGGGGAAGGTACAGGGACCGACCACCGTAAACCACAGAGGCGAACATAGACCGCACTATGTGCAAACGTTCACCCATATACATGGCCAACCGAGCTGTTGTGCCCGTCAACGACAAGGTGCTCACTACCTGCTTGATCTGGTCAACGGTGTGTTGAGCCACTATCGAAACAATCACTCCGGTGTCCAACTCCATCCGGAGCAAATCTCCATTTACCCGTACTGAAATGCAAATCGGGGTTACAAGGGGCACCGACACACAATTGAGACACATCTCAGCCTCATACTCAGCCTCTTCCGCGTCGTCCAAACGCAGGGTCTTACCACGCGGTCGAAGCCTACCATGACCAGGGTGCCTGGGGTGTCGTCTCTCCTGCCACCTGCTTCCACGTCTGGCACAATGTCCACACTTCACGCAGGGGGCGGAATCGCTGTTTGCAGAGTCCTGGGACGGCGTGCGTCGCGCCTGACCCCATGACCAAAGGCTGGAATTACCACGGCGTTCCTTCCAAGCCATCGATGAACCCCGAGGGGGGCTGCGCCAGACAACATCCACATTCTGCAACTCTGAAAAACTCCTTGTGGTGCTTCCTTGATAAAGCGAGATTTATAGCACTTGTTGAAACGTGAGTGAACTTTCGCCCAGAAGTTTCCTTTGAGTTACTTTGCCATTTACCCCGCAGATCAAACGGCCGTGGAGCATACCCGTTAACACAGTGCCGTACCCATAATATTTGGCGAACTTTCGAAGTCGCGAAACAAATTCTGCCACGGAGTGGACCACTCCGCCATATTGAAGCTGTATTGCTGAACGATGATAGACGGGATTGGGGTGAAATGCTGCCCCACCAATATGACAGTTTAACGTCATCGAGTCGGGCACCGATGTGAGGTCCCGAATCACTCCAAACGTATGCGCTCCGCAGGCCGTTAGCAAGATTATGGTCTGACGCTCGTTTTCTGTGAAATTATTGACTCTGTAGAATACTCCATTCGCTCAGCGTACTGATTCAAGGTTTCCATACTGGGACCAGTAGCATCCAAACGCCCAAACAGAGGCTTCGTCACTTACCCAACTTTGCAGCATGGTCCAGCAGAACAAACAAAAAATCAACGTGGCTCAGCTTGATAGGTTGCATGTCAACAGTTCCAGGTTTAGCCTTTTTGCAAATTTAGAAAGGCACGGGAAGTCCAAGTAAGCAAAAAGTAAACAACATTTATTTTACAACAATTATATACATGAGTATCGGTAGAACCTCACCGGGTACTCTCTCTCTCTTTCTCTGTCTCCCTCTGTCTCTGTCTCTCCAAATTCAAATTTGTCTATATATGTGTTTGTGGACCCTCCTCTTCATTCACCTGAGGAAGGAGCAGCGCTCCAAAAGCGAGTGATTCGAAACAAACCTGTTGGACTTTAACCTGGTTTGTAAGACTTCTTTCTGTGACCGAGCCAGTTCTGTATTCATCTTGCCACCTCACCTCTGATCCCACGTGACTTCACCTTCTGTGCCAGTCTGCCATGAGGGACTGCCAAGTAGGCCATTCGGTCCATCGAGTCTGCTAGCCATTCAATGAGGTCATGACTGATCTGATGTGACACTCCTCAACTCCAGTTTCCCGCCTTATCCCCACAACCCTTGATTCCCTCACTGACTAAAAATTTGTCTATCTCAGCCGTGAGCATACATAATAACCCGGCCTCTGCAGCCCTCTGTGGTAAGGAATTCCACAGATTTGTTACCCTCCGAGAAGGGAAATTGGTACTTCAATGGAAAATTAAAGAGTTGATATTTAAAGGTCGAATTTGAACTACCTTTTGCTCCGATGGGCACACTGTCATCTCTGACTCAGAAAGTTGTGGGTTCAAGACCCACTCCAGGGACCTGAGTACAAAATCGAAACTGTCACGGCCCGCTGCAGTACTAACGGAATGCAGCCCCAGCGGAGGTGTTTGTTGAAGGAGATGTTAAACCAAAGCCCTGCCACATTTCCTACATTACGACAGTGACCATGTGCCATGGGCCATTACTGAGGTTGTGAAAAGCGCTCTATCAGTGCAAATGATTTTTGCACGTCTTGTTTGACATTTTCTGATTGACTGTGCAACAGCTCTCAGCTCTGACAGAGTTAAGCTGCGAGGCCTGAGACCTGGTAGTCAGAACAATCCAACGACCCACCCCGCCCCCAGATCTCTTTTTTTTTTAACTTCTCCTTTCAATACTGCTTTTGCAGCCATTGCGGTGCAGTGATAACTAACAGAAATAGCATTCCTGTCTCAGTGCGGTGAACCCCAGCCCATCTCTTTTGAGGAAAAGGCTTATCGCCTCAAACAGGTGGCTCCACCCATGCAAACCCTGACTCTGATGTTTCTGCAGAGTGCAAGCGAGAGGGTGACCAGCTATGGATTCCAAGCAGAGCGTTAAACGGACGCTTTAAAGGCTAGCTAATCTATCTTGAGCCTCTGCAGCAACCTTCTAATTATAGAAACCTCATGCAAACACATTTATCACCAATTGGACTTTCTCAGGTCTTTGTCTCTCCTCAACACTTGAAAATTGGCGAAAGCCAATACCCGTTCGCGGCCTGAATGCTGATCTCACGGCAGAAAAAGCTCTTCAAAAACACCTTTGGATGGGATAGAAGAACCATCTTGTCACGCAGTCCCTCTCATATCTCTCAACCTATATATACTATCTAAAAGGTCACTCTCAGAACATGAGCCAGCATTTGCAGTACATGAAAAGTGGCGGTGTAGCAGCATTGTCACTGGACTGGTAGTTCAAAAACTGGGGGACCAGTTTCGAATCCCACCAAGGCAGATGTTGGAATTTGAATTCAATTAAAAACCTGGGATTCGAAGTCTAATGATGACCACAAAACCATTGTCGTAAGAACCCGTCTGGTTCGCGAACGTCCTTCAGGGAAGGAAATCTGCCACCCTTACCTGGTCTGGCCTACACGTGACTCCACACCCACAGCAATGTGGTTGACTCTTAATTGCCCTCTGAAATGGCTGAGCGAGACATTCAGTTCAGGGGCAATTAGGGATGGGCAATAAATGCTGGCCCAGCCCAGCCATGTCCACATCCCCTGAAAGTATTGTTCAAACACCCTTGCCCTGATACAGAGTGTCTGTCCAGGCCATTTCAGAGAGCGATTATGGAATCATGTTGAGGTCAGAACAACTAAGGAGAGCAGGTTTCCCTGACTATATTAGTGGACCATGTATGTATTCATAACATATATAAGGATGAGACAGCAGTTTATATATATTTTTTCACAATGCTAATCTCATATTTTTAAAACTGCCATCATGGGATTTGACATGCTGAACTAATGAAACATTAAAATAACCATTATGCTAACACAGTCATACATGTACAAATGGCTCAGCAATATTATTGGGATGACTTGCATCTCTGAATCTTCCCCTCTTGTCCCTCACGATGTCCCATCCTGAATTCATCCCCTCCCTTAGTTGTCCTCACTTCCAACAGGAACTGCCATCTCTCACGAGAGGTTCATGGATTGACAATCAATGGCAAAAAATAACCGAGGAGAAACCTCTTCAAACAGACGATGGTTGGAATCCGGAATGCTCCACCAGAAAAGTTGGAAGCTGATTGCATCAATATCTGTAAAAGTGAGTTGGACGGACATTTGGGGATAAGGAACCTACGAGGATTGGGACAAAGAGCAGTGACGTGGGACTAAACGCAACTACTTTCAAAGAGCCAGCAGAGGCACGGTGGACCGAATGGTCTTCAATGTGCGGCAATTTTCTATTTGTCGATGACCACTTTCTGACATAGCTTTTCTTTCCTCCAGTCCTTTGCCATCTTAACGGAATCTCAGGTAAGAAAGTTCTGTCCTGCACAGACCTGGACATCTCCAAACAAGTGAAACAGAGTTTTTGCAAAGTCTTGAAGCAGTGGCAATTCACTAAGTCACATCATAGCCCCCTCTGAGAAGGCAGAGCTTGTAGAGATTTCAGATGTTCAGAAACACTGTGAGTCTAAAATGGATTCCTGTTAACTGCCTTTTGAAAGAACTCTATGAGGAAGTGAAAGAAAACACAAATCTCTCTGGAGACAGATTAGAGTTTCGGCGAGACAGTAAGCAAGATGCTCACGGTACTGATGATTGCCGAGACACCAGAAATGAGAGCAAAGAAAAGAGAGACTTGCATTTTTATAGCGCCTCTCACCACATCCCAAAGCGCTTTACAGCAAATGACATGCTTTTGAAGTCAAGTCACTGTCGTAATGTAGAAAATACAGCAGCTAATTTGCACACAGCAAGCTTCAATAAAAAGCAATGAGAAGACATAAGAAAAGGGTCGATAAACATCAACGAGTATAGGCCCAACCTATTCAACCTTTCTTCATAAGGCAATCCCTTCATTCCAATAATCAGCCCGGTGAATCTTTTCTGAATTGACTCCAATGCTCCTCCTTAAGTCAGGTGACTAAAACTGCCCACAGTGCAGTTTGTTGTGTTCCGTGATCTTATCTTGCAATGATTCTACAGAACGACTGGTGACCTAACCAGAATGATGATTTATTGACGTACAAGTGGTAAGGTAACAATCAGAATGCTATACAGACCAAGTTATCATAGAGTTACATTGGACTCTCCTGGAATGACCCTTATGTGTGACTGTCCTCATGTAAGCCTTACAACCTTCTGCTGGTAGCCGGATGTCCCATGACTGATGTCTGACGCCGCCTGCTGATGGGAGGTCGCTGAGTACATGTAATATTATCTATAGGCATATCACCACATCCCCCTTCCTTTGGAGATATTGATGTTTATGTACAAACATGATTAATGTCTTTACTTTACACATTTGGTTAATGTATAAACAATATAAACACATTTAACTAGTGTGTCCATAGACATGATATGCCTGCTGGGTGTATGTTGCTTGTGCATCGCCCATTGTGCCTCCCTCACGGGATCGCCCCTCTGATCACTTGGGCTGTTGCCAGCCTGTTTGAAGGCTGGCCTGTGTGTCGGTCTCTAGCTTCAGGTCGTTCTGACGCAATGCTTTTTGAAGGCATGTATCCTTGTTGGCCACACCTGCATCACCAACTTTTTCTTTTTTCGTTTCTTCACATGACATGTTTGCTGCTTCATTGTATGTTCTCTGACTCTGGCTTGTCAGTCACAATATCAACGTCTTCTCTCTTGTTTTTATCAGTGGGATGTGTTAGCTCCCCCACTCTTCTCCTCTTCCTCTTTTTTGCTTTAATGATCATTTGGCGAGTGCTTCTCTTTTTGGATTTGGGTTTGGTAACCCCTGTCTGCCTACTAGTCTGCACCCTGTGCACAGAAGTGTGCGGATCTTCAGTGAGGACCTCTGGCGCCGGCGTGCTGCTGAGGGTTTGTGTAGCCACGCCCAAGTCTGTACCCTCAACTGGAGGTTGGAGATCCTCATTTTCTGGTGCCTGGATGGAAGTCACATCTATAACATCAGGTGCTGTTCCTTCTTGGCTTGTTGGAACATCTATTGACGGCTCTTCGTCACTAGTGATTATGATACACACGTTCTCCGGCCCTGACGATCCAGGTGATGAGTCAGCCTGGTCTTGTGCTGGTTTGTATGTATGATCTATCGAGCTAGATTGCGACATAGTCATCAGCTCCTCTAACTCATATTCCAGAGCAATAGCCTCGAGCGTCAAGGAGTCGAATATCGGAACCATTTCAGAGGCCTGAGACGATTGTGCCTCTGGAGACAGCTTCTCCAAGATTGGAACAACGTCTTCTGTTTCTAGTTTATTCGAGAGCTGTTCCCCTGAGGTGTCGTCCACTGCAATCTCACTTTTCATTTTGGAGTGCACCATCTCAGAGCTCTCGCACGTCTCGGAGTCCTGCGCAGTCCGGGCGTCCCTTGTGTGCATCCCGTCATTCCCGCCAAACCACCGGAACAGCGCTTCGCGGGCTCTTTCGTCGAGCTCTCCATTACTCCTGCGAAACAAGTTTAGCAACATTTCATAGTCGCCTTCATCAGGCTCATCTTGCACGTCTTTACTTTCTGCATCATCTTCGTAGTCGTCATATATGTCTTCGTAGTATTCATCATCAGAGTCAGTACCTTCTGCAAAAACATCCCCTATAATATACAACATTGCACACGGAATTATGTGTTTGCGAAGGGACAACAAATTTCAAAGTCAGCATCGAGTTTTGCTGCAGAACTTTTATCTTACACTTCAGGAGGACTGAAGAAATTGAAGAATACTGTTTTGCGAGTACTCTGACCCTTGAGCTTCGACTTGGTTTTAGTTGTTTTCAATGTGACATTTTTTCCTTTCTTCCAGTTGATCTGGCAGCCTGTGCAACCCAGCATTTCTAGTCCATCAAAGCATGAAGATCCAAGCTCGTCAGGCCACGATTCCAGCTGGAAATACTTTCAGAATCACCTCATTTGTAAAATATTCATTAGGCTCGAACTTAAACTCTAGAGTGAAGATCATCGACTGTTCATGCTCTGAACATTTAACATTCACATCTCGTAAATGCATGCTCATCATGCTCCTGTATCATACTACTGATTACATACACCTTCTTAGAGACTGTTAACCAGAAGTCGGAAATATCCTTTGGCTCTTCCGCCTCTTCATCTGATTTGTCATCCTCCGCCTGAACTTCTGCTGGATCCTCATCGAATGACTGCACTATCATATCTCGTCGGGATTTGTAAGGTTCGGCTGACCACCCGCTGTCTGGAATGTCCAGTTGCTCAACTAGGTTCAGGGCCTCACATGCATCCGCTCCTATGATGGACTCGATTTTCATGTCCACGATATAAAACGGTAGCATGTACGTTGTGTCATGCATGCTTTGCTCAAGCTAACATTCACCCAATGTCTCCAGCTTTTTCATAACGTATCGGCAGTTCCGGTCGATCAACGACTTTCGGCTGGGCGTTCAACCTTTGCAAAGTGGACCGACTGATGAGGTTGGCCCTCGTTCGTATCTTGAGGTTGCATCGTACCAGTGAGTCATTCATCCACACTAAAGTTTTCCATCTGGTTTCGATGGCATTAGGTTTGTTTTTTACTAACTTTGTTATTTTTTGAAATTCTATCTCCATCTTTATGGGTTGGATTGTTCTGGTCCTTGGTTGCAATGATATCGATGAAGAACTGTTCGGCCGGAGACATCTCATCAACCGTGGTGACTGATCTGATTTGGTCTACTGTAGGACGCAAAAAACACTGTTTCGCAAAATGACGAACATGGCCACACCTGGAACAGACTTTTCCAAAGGCCGGAATTGCCACGGGCCATGTCGATTGCCACATTTCTGGCACAAGATGGCGGCTCCTGTTGGCCGCTTAAAATGGCTGCCCGCACTGAGACCACGTTTCTTATTGAACTGCGTCACAGTGCTGATGGTGCTGCCATCCTCTTCTATGTTGGTGCCAAAATGCTTCAGAGTGAGTGCACTGATTTATTGTGCAGACAACTCACTCTCATGACAAATCTTTACCGCGTTTTCCAACTTCAGATCTTCCTCTCGTAACAATCTTTCATGGAGCTGATAATTTGATACACCAAATACAATTTGGTCACGTATCATCGATGATTTAAGATCACTGAAATTGCAGCACCGCGCCTTCAGCCTCAAGTCACTCACAAAACTGACGAAAAATTTGTCTGGTTTCTGGGCATGCATATGAAAAATGTATCTTTCAAAAGTTTAATTTGTCTTGGGAGAGCAATACCGATCGAAGTGCTTGATCAACTCATTGTATCTCTTGCTGTCCTCTTCACTATAAAACGCAAAAGTATTATATATTTCAATTGCTTGTGGACCCCCCACCCTGAGCAGTAACACAATTCGCCTCTCGTCAGGCTGTGCCTGCAGGCCAAGGGCTGAGACATAGAGTTTAAGCTGCTGTTTGAAAACACACCAGTTTTCGTCTACGTTACCCGAGACTTGAAGTTGGTGGGGTGCCTTCAAACCTTCCATCTTGAACTTCAATGTTGTTTGTTGTGTTGAGTCGCCAATGGTCAGAGTTCACCAGGTTGGTTCTTCGGCCAATTTAACTTCGCCTTTTCTGATGTTGCCCTCAAATCTTCAGCACCCCTAGTACCATGTTGTGTTCCATGATCTTGTCTTGCAATGATTCTGCAAACTGCTGGTGACTTTAGTAGAATGATGATTTATTGATGTACACGTGGTAAGGTAACAATCAGAATGCTATACAGACCAAGTTTCATAGAGTTACATTAGACTCTCCAGGAACTACCTATGTGCAACTGTCCTCATGTACGCCTTACAACCGTCTGCTGGTAGTCGGATGTCCCATGACTGATGTCTGACGCCACCTGCTGGTGGGAGGTCACACTGCTGAGTATATGTAATATTATCTGCAGGTATATCACCACACAGTCCTCAAAAGGAAGTGGAAGCAGAGTGTTTGAATGTTTTCAAGGCAGAGGTAAGCATATTCCTGATAAACAAGAGGGTGAAGGGTTACCGGGGATAGGCGGGAGGTTACAGTCAGATCAGACATGTTTTTATTGAGCGGCAGAGCGGCCGAGTGGCCTAATGAGTGGCATGGTGGCACAGTGGTTAGCACTGCTGCCTCACAGCACCAGGGACCCGGGTTCAATTCCGACCTTGGTGACTGTCTGTGTGGAGTTTGCACCTTCTTCCCGTGTTTGCGTGGGTTTCCTACGGGTGCTCCAGTTTCCTCCCACAGTCCAAAGAAGTGCAGGTTAGGTAGATTGGCCATGATAAAATTGCCCTTTAGTGCCCAAGGATGTGCAGGTTAAGTGGGGTTACGGAGATAGGGCGGGGGAGTGCGCCTAGGTAGGGTGCTTTTTCAGAGGGTCGACGCAGACCCGATGGGCCAAAAGGCCTCCTTCTGTACTGCCGGAATTCTAGCATTCGTCTAGGGTTTGATTCCCGGCTTGGGTCACTGTCTGTGCGGAGTCTGCACGTTCTCCCTGTGTGTGTGTGGGTTTCCTCCGGGTGCTCCGGTTTCCTCCCACAGTCCAAAGATGTGCAGGTGAAGTGGATTGGCCATGCTAAATTGCCCTTAGTGTCCAAAAAGATTAGATTGGGTTACAGGGATAAAGGGAATAGGGTGGAGGCCTAGTGCTTAAGTGGGGTGCTCGTTCCAAGGGCCGGTGCAGACTCGATGGGCTGAATGGCCTCCTTCTGCCCTGTAAAATCTACGGTTCTGTGATTCCTACTCCTTTGCATGTTTGCATGCGTGTACATTACTCTAGGTGTGTTTCACTTACAACAGCGAAGGTTAAGGGGAGATTTAATAGAGGTGTTTAAAATTATGAATGATTTTGACAAAGTGAAAAGGAAGAAACACTTCCACTGGCTGGAGGTTCTGTAAACAAAGGGCACAGACTGAAGGTATTTCGGAAAAGAACCACAAGCAAGATGCGGGGAATATATTTTGTTGTGATCTGGAATGTGCTATCTGAAAGGCCAGTGGAAGCCAATTCAATAATAACTTCCCAAAGGAAATTGAGCATATATAGTCGAGAAGGAAACGATGGCAAAAGAGCAGAAGAAAGTATAATTGGTTAGTTCCTTTGAAGACCCAGCACAGATACGATGGCCAGAATGCCCTTCTCCCATGTTGTGAAATTCTATTTCATTATTCCAGTGGAGATAGGTCTCAGGCATATGACTGAGATAATGGAAAAGTGCGATGAATCCACTCCCCTATGTAACCCATCAAAAAATGGTTCCCACCTCGGGGAGAGCACCAGGGGGAGGAAGAAAGAAAAGAGAGAAACTTGCATTTATATAGCTACTTTCATATTCTCGGGACACCTCAAGTACTTTGCGGACAACAAAATATTTTTGAAATATAGTTATGCTGTGATGTAGGAGACGCAGAAATGTTCACAGTAAGTGTGGGTCATGCCAGCAATACCTACATCCTATTAATGCAATTGTTTTTAAATGGCAGTCTATTTGTGCACAGCAAGATCCCAGAAACACCAATGTACAATGACTAGATAATCTGTTTTTAGCAATGTTGGTAGAGAGAGGAACATCAGGGAGAATTCTTGAAACTAGCCCCACTGAAACCTTTGAACGCATGTGTCAGAGTAGGCATTTAACATCTTGTCTGGAAAACAGCACCTTTGATAGTGCAGCACTCCCTCGGGAGTGCCAGCTGTGTCACCCAAGATTTCAGTGCTCTAGTCCCCAGAGTAGGACGTGAACCCACAGCTTTCTGATTCAGAGGCAAGGCTGCTACCAACTGAGCCATGAACAACACACAGCTGCTATAGCTGGAACTACCAATACATGGCTTGAATTTTTGATCGACAAGGGAGTCAATGTTTATGGTGGCAGTCAGGCAGGAAAGTGGAGATGGGGCCGTGATCAGATCAGCCATGATGCTACTGAATGGTGGAGCAGGCTCAAGGGGTCGAATGGCCTACGACCACCCTTAACCTCTTAAAACATTTTCTCAATGCTTCTCCGATCGAATTGGGTCTATTTAAGTTTAGTATGCCGCTGACACAAGAATACTTCAAAGCCTGTGGAAGAAGGTTTGCAAGCCTGGGTGCAGATGTTTCTACGTCTTCAGCCAGTGGCAATGAACTTCAATCCTTGAGAACCTTTTCTTTTGTTTTTTGAAAAACTTTTTATTGAGGTACTTATACATATACATCAAACACAACCATAAAAAATAGCAAGCAACCAGGAATATAAATAATCAAAACAAATAAATGTCTAACACCCCACTGTCCTGCCTCCCGCTCACCCTCCTCAATGCCTCCTCCCACAGACCAGACTCCACCTTCCTCCTAACTTTGGGAACCCTTTCTAATATAGACTGTATAATATAGACTTAGGTCATCATGAAGGAAGCGGGACCGAAAGCAGTGATGATATTATCCACCCAATAATCTGGCCTGGGTTTGCGAAATCCTACTAACTGTCCTGGCTTGAGGCAATTCACACCTCCTTAACCTGTGATTATCCCTCTCTCCAGTCGCACCGTCCGGACCTGTAAAGACTTAATCACCTGCAAAGACTCGCATACAAAGTATCATCTTGCATCATTGGCTTTGTCTATATTTGCTGTGTTGTGTAACCTACCTCTTCACTCACCTGATGAAGGAGCTACGCTCCGAAAGTTCGTCATTCCAAATAAACCTGTTGGACTTTAATCTGGTGTTGTAAGACTTCTTACTGTGCTCACCCCAGTCCAACGCCGGCATCTCCACAATCTAGACGGAAACAAGGAGAAATGTCTTCGCTCTGATAGTTGTGAATATTTGGGATTCTCTACCCAAGAAATCACTGGATGCTGAGCCACTGAGTATGTCTGTGACTGAGATTAATAGAATTTTTAAGCACAAAAGGAAATGGGAGTCATTTGGGGATCGGGAGGGAAGGTGGAAGTGGGGTAGAGGGTCAGCCGTGATCTCACTGAATGGCGGAGAAGGCTTGAGCAGCTGAATGGCCGTTCATATTTCTTACATTCCAACATCAGAGAACTCCAATCATGAGCTTGACCCCCCTGCAAGGAAGAAGTTGCCAGGAGCTAGTCCTTCCGGGCCAGTTGCATCCATGGAATAAGTGTCACCTCTGACTTCAAAGGCGCCTTTTCGGCCAACATTTTCTCAATCTCATCTCTCTCAGAGTTCAAGCTACAGAAGGCTGTTGAACAAGTAAAATAGCTGACACAAAGGCACAATGTTCAAAGGCAATTGTAGATACACTTTCCATATATTTCTACAGCCCTTGTCCATTTTGGCAGATTGAGCAACAACAGATTTAATATAGATGCGGATTGAAGGTACACCTAATTGAGACATCCTTACAGGTCCTCACCACGTGTGAGATTCATGGAACTGCTTTAGATTTAGTGATGTATGGTGCAAAGGGACTTGGGAGTCCTAGTCCAGGATTCTCTAAAGGTAAACTTGCAGGTTGAGTCCGTAATTAAGAAAGCAAATGCAATGTTGTCATTCATCTCAAGAGGCTTGGAATATAAAAGCAGGGATGTACTTCTGAAGCTTTATAAAGCATTAGTTAGGCCCCATTTAGAATACTGTGAGCAATTTTGGGCCCCACGCCTCAGGAAGGACATACTGGCACTGGAGCGGGTCCAGCGGAGATTCACACGGATGATCCCAGGAATGGTAGGCCTAACATACGACGAACGTCTGAGGATCCTGGGATTATATTCATTGGAGTTTAGGAGGTTGAGGGGAGATCTAATAGAAACTTACAAGATAATGAATGGCTTAGATAAGGTGGATGTAGGGAAGTTGTTTCCATTAGCAGGGGAGACTAGGACCTGGGGGCACAGCCTTAGAATAAAAGGGAGTCACTTTAGAACAGAGATGAGGGGAAATTTCTTCAGCCAGAGAATGGTGGGTCTGTCGAATTCATTGCCACAGAGGGCGGTGGAGGCCGGGACGTTGAGTGTCTTTAAGACAGAAGTTGATAAATTCTTGATTTCTCGAGGAATTAAGGGCTATGGAGAGAGAGCACGTAAATGGAGTTGAAATCAGCCATGATTGAATGGTGGAGTGGACTCGATGGGCCGAGTGGCCTTACTTCCGCTCCTATGTCTTATGGTCTTATGGACTCTGTTGACAACATCTGCAATCTTGCTGACTGCTTCTGGTTAACAGGTATTTATTTAATCCTAGCCTCTCACAGTCTATCCCTGGCTTGTTCATCTTCCTCCTGTCCCTCTGATTCAGTGTATATCTCAGTGTTTCTCTGTGGTTCTCTCTCCCATTATGCTCATGTATCTGTGTGTCTTTGTATGTCTCTATGTGCCATCCTCTTTCTTTCTCCTGCATATGTGATTTTCTCTCTCTGCTTCTGGCTCTGTCTCTCTTCCTCTCTCTGTTTCTGTGCGTGCATTTTCCCATCTCTGCTTCTGTCTCTCTCTGTTTCGATCAATGGACTTTTGTGCCACTGAAGGTCAGGGGGAGGTAATACTTTTGCCCATTTGTTAGTCTGCTTTTCTGCAAACAATATAGCTCAAAAACCAAGGGACGACTTTCTCACTAAGCCTGGTACACACATAGGGTACAGCCCAAGAAAGATCTTTTTGTTCCTTTTTTGTTCTAATAAATTTAGAGTACCCAATTACTTTTTTTTCCAATTAAGAATCAATTTAGCATGGCCAATCCACCTAACCTGCATACCTTTGGGTTGTAGGGGTGAAACCCGCGAAAACCCAGGGAGATTGTGTAAACCACACAGACAGTGACCCGGGGCCGGGATCGAACCCGGGTCCTCAGTGCCGTAGGCAGCAGTGCTAGCCACTGCGCAACCATGCCGCCCCAACCCAAGGAAGACCTGATTAGCCTTTGAGAAAGATGTGGATCCGGATCCTGGAATTCTATTAAGGATTTGTTACGATTGGGAGAGAGGGAGAATTGACTTTTTAAAAATGTTGCTTATTGCCTAAGCTGCTGTGATTAGATTTGTCATAGCTTTCCAAATTATGGGCAGAGTTTTCAGAGCAGGTGGTTGAAGGTGGATTGTCCCGAAAATTCTTTAATGAGATGGAAGCCCTTGATAAAAAAACTTTATTTTATCGGCTTTGTAGTTCCAGAGCATCAACCAGGCTGGGAAAGCTTTAGGGAAGAGCTGCATAATTGCAATAAGTTTTGAGTTTACACAGCTCGGCGGAGGTGAACGTTTTGTCAGGTGCCCTGTTCGCTGGTGTTTACTGCAATGAGATTTTTATTTGTTCCATAGTGACTGAGTTTGAATGCCTGAACACATTTCACAAACTAGTCCCGAGAGACTATAGAGAGGTTGGACTTACTTTCCATCAGTCCGTCATTTGCTCGTTAACATTCATCACTAAAATGCTGGGATATACACTCAGATACTACCTGACCCCCCCCCCCTTTCACACAAAGCCTTATTAGAGAATGTACAATGGACTTGGCGGAATGTAGGGTTAGACCTGAAACTTTCGACCCTCGGGGGTTTGATACAAGTTTAGATGTGCTGATAGAATGGGGTAGAACCAGAAATAAAAGCAACAAACTCAAAACAACTCGGTGCAGTGGTCAACACTGCAGCTTCACAGCGCCAGGGTCCCGGGTTCAATTCCGGCCTCGGGTGACTGCCTGCGAGAAGTCTGCATGTTCTCTCTGTGTGTGCGTGGGTTTCCTCCGGGTGCTCCGGCTTCCTCCCACAGACCAAAGATGTGCAGGTTAGGTGGATTGGCCACGCTAAAATAAATTGCTCCTTAGTGTCCGAAGATGTGCAGGCTAGGTGGGGTTTCGGGGGTAGGGCCTGAGAGTTGGCCTAGGTCGGGTGCTCTTTCAGTGTATCGGTGCACACCGATGGGACAAATGCCCTCCTTCTGCACTGTAGGGATTCTGTGGATTCTGTAGATAGGGACTGACAAGAGCTAATAAGTCAATAGTCATATGTACCTGATGCTAGACTGAACCACTTAAAATATTTTGCGTTTAGATAACTAATCTAAGCAAAGACAACAGTCAGGGTGTCCCGTGAACCCCATTCAAAGCTTTGCTGCCTTTATCCTAACACTCACCCATTATCCCTTATGCTCACTGACTTACATTGCCTCTGCTCCAGCAACACCTCCACATTAAAATTTGTATCCTTGTTTCCCAATCCCACCGTGGGATTGTCCCATCCTAAGGGCAGCATGGTAGCACAAGTGGCTAGCACTGTGGCTTCACAGCGCCAGGGTCCCAGGTTCGATTCCCCGCTGGGTCACTGTCTGGGCGGAGTCTGCACGTTCTCCCCGTATCTGCGTGGGTTTCCTCCGGGTGCTCCGGTTTCCTCCCACAGTCCAAAGATGTGCAGGTTTGGTGGATTGGCCATGATAAATTTCCCTTAGTGGTTAGGAGGGGTTATGGGGATAGGATGGAAGTAAGGGCTTAAGTGGGTCGGTGCAGACTTGATGGGCCGAATGGCCTCCTTCTGCACTGTATGGTCTATGTTCTATCTCGGTTATCCCCGCCAGCCCTACAACTGCCTGAGAGCTCTGCGCTCCTCTAACTCTGGCCTCTTGCCAGTCACCGTCGCTGGCCGTGACTTCTGCTGCCTGGGGACTGAGCTCTCAAATTCCTTCCTGAAACTTCTCCACCTCTCCTTTCCTCATCCACCATGCTCCCCAAAACCAGCAGCCAGTCATCTGTCCCAATATCTCCTTGTGTGACATCGGTGTCAAATGTCACTTGATAGCACTAGGTTCCCAGGTTCGATTCCCGGCCTGGGGCAGCACGGTAGCATTGTGGTTAGCACAATTGCTTCACAGCTCCAGGGTCCCAGGTTCGATTCCGGATTGGGTCACTGTCTGTGCGGAGTCTGCACGTTCTCCCCCTGTCTGCGTGGGTTTCCTCCGGGTGCTCCGGTTTCCTCCTACAAGTCCCGAAAGACGTGCTTGTTAGGTGAATTGGACATGCTGAATTCTTCCTCAGCGTACCTGAACAGGAACCGGAGTGTGGCAACTAGGAGATTTTCACAGTAACTTCATTACAGTGTTAATATAAGCCTACTTGTGACAGAGATACAAGTTATTATTATTATGCTCCTGCAAAGTATTTTCTTTTACTATATGAAAGGTGCGATATAAATGCAAGTTGTTGTTGTTGTTTGTTCTCAATGCCCTGGGGCCGGGCAGATTCCCTCTCAATGGGCGGGATTCTCCCTCTGATCCCACTGCGGTGAATGAAGTCTTGGCTGAGCGGCAAATTCTCCGATCTCGCTGGCAGTGGTAGCGGGGCGAATTTGGAGCGGAGAATCCCGAACAATGGCTCTGACCGGATGTTACACGCGGGAATGCTGTCTGAAAGCACAGAGTGTGCCTGAGCAAAGGGCTCAAAAGCCTGCGGCAGAACGATTGCAAATACAGCTCCAGATCCCCGACTGCCCAAGAGCATCACCTGCGGAGGGGGATCAGTGGGGTTTAAATAAACTGGGAGTGAAGGGCAAGGTTTGGAATGACCTGGACTGACTGCGCGAGCTTAAGCTCTCGGAAATTCAGTGCATGCCTCCCTTTTAGCTCGAGATGAGGTGTGATTCTGGTTGACTTCTGCTTTTTGTTGTTCTCCACCGCTCTGCAGAGAGGATTGGAAGAAGTGCACACATGACCCAAACCTGGGCAGTCAAAAATAAACCATGTGGTTTCTGATGTGAGACGAACACAACAACCATCAAGGATGGAAAATATCTTCGCCTCGCCAGTACCCCAACTCTCCCAGAACACCACTCACTTATCGCCAGTGGGGTTGTTTTTTGCCTTGGAATAATGGGAAAAGGAGGAGGCCATTCAGTGCCCCCAGGCCTGTTCCGCCAGCCATTCGGTTAGATAATGGCCAATCTGTATCTTAACTTCAACTAACATAAGAACATAAGAGTTGGAATCGGCCATTCAGCCCCTCGAGCCTGATTTGCCATTCAATACGATCAAGGCTGATCTCAGCCTCAGCTACACCTTCCTGCTCACTCCCCATAACCATTCATCCCGTTACTAATTAAAAACCTATCCACCTCCTTCTTAAACTTGTTGAGAGACTCGCTATGGTCCTCAATAACCTTAGCTAACAAAATACTATCATAGACAGTTTTGAGATTTTCAATAGCATTTTGCACACTCCTGCAGCATCCCCCATCCCCTCACCACCCCACCACCCCCATCTCCTCAACCCGCCCATTCCCTCGCCCCTATCCTCTGCTCCCCCCCTCCCCACCTCGGTGTTCCAGACTTCCAGCTATCCTTGGTATGAAGATGTGCTTCATGAAATCGCATCTGAACTGACTAGTTCTCACTTTAAGGCTATGTTCTGGACAACAGCCCCCCCACCCCCTCACTGCCTGAAAGCGTGTTCGAGGTGGGAACCCTCACAACATTAAGAAGCATGTAGATGAACCCTTGAAACACTATAGCGTACAAGGCTATGGACCAAGTGCTGGAAAATGGGATTAGAATAGATGGGTGTTTGATAGACAGCACAGAGGTGATGGGCTGAAGGGCCTCTTTCTGTGCTGTAGAGCTCTGACTCTATGAGGTGGGCGTGTGCTCAAAAGATGCCTAACGACACGTTAAGGGCACTGGAATGGGCATTGTGGCCCCATGACATACCTAAGATGTGCTGCAGCTGGCTGATGTATAGGAGCATGTGTGGAGAAAGGACAACTGATCCCATAGGACTGATTTTATACCGTGGTATTGGAGGAAGCGTAGGGCTCGATTCAACTAATCGGGAATAAAGTCCCATAGTGAATGCATTTAATCGTGTGTTTCCCGGCGCTCGCAGCGAGACGTGTTGTATAGCAGGCCTCAGCAGAAAATACACGGCCAAGACCGCACGTAGCCCCGTTTTGTACACTGAAGAGCTCTGCTTGCAGGAACCCCCTAGTGTAGCGAGAGATCAGCGCCATTTTTAAATGGTGTCCTGATCTCAGAGGCCCCCGAAGCGACCCCCAAACCCACCCCCCCCCCCCAGCCCGAGCATATTACAGGAGGGATCCTGCACCCCTCCCCCCCAACATCCACAAAGGGCACCCCCGGCCCAATCACACACGCACAAAAAATGCCAGCTTGGCAATGCCAACATGGCACCCTGGCTGTGCCCAAGCATCTGTGGGGACCAGTTTTTTTTCTCCAAAAATATACTTTATTCATAAAAATCTCTAATAAACATAACAGAACATTTTGAATTGTTATGACTGTACATTTCCGTTGAAGGTAAGTTGCTGGCGAAGGTGCTGGCTACGAGAATTGAGGACTGTGTCCCGGGGGTGATTCATGAGGACCAGACGGGATTTGTGAAGGGTAGGCAGCTAAATACAAATGTGTGGAGGCTCCTCAATGTGATTCTGATGCCCTCGGTGGAGGGGGAAGCGGAGGTAGTGACAGCTATGGACGCGGAGAAGGCCTTTGATCGGGTGGAGTGGGAGTATCTTTGGGAAGTGTTGCGGAGGTTTGGGTTCGGGAAGGGGTTCATCAGTTGGGTCAGGCTGCTATATAGAGCCCCGGTGACGAGTGTGGCTATGAACCGGCGGAGGTCGGAGTACCTTCGGCTGTACCGGGGCATGAGGCAGGGGTGCCCCTTATCCCCCTTGTTGTTTGCACTGGCAATTGAGCCACTGGCCATGGCACTGAGGGAGTCCAGGAAATGGAGGGGATTGGTCCAGGGGGGAGAGGAACACCGGGTGTCGTTGTATGCCGATGACCTGTTGCTGTATGTTGCGGATCCAGTGGAGGGGATGGCGGAGGTCATGCGGATCCTTAGGGAGTTTGGGGACTTTTCGGGGTATAAACTCAATGTCGGGAAGAGTGAGCTCTTTGTGGTGTATTCAGGGGACCAGGGAAGGGGGATAGACGAGCTACCGCTAAAGAGGGCGGAAAGGAGCTTTCGGTACCTAGGGATCCAAGTAGCTAGGAGTTGGGGGGCCCTGCACAAGCTCAACTTGACACGGTTGGTGGAGCAGATGGAGGAGGATTTTAAAAGATGGGTTACGCTGCCACTCTCACTAGTGGGTAGGGTGCAGTCGTTCAAAATGACGGTCCTCCCGAGGTTTCTCTTTGTGTTCCAGTGCCTTCCCATTTTGATCCCCAAGGCCTTTTTCAAACGGGTAAGCAGGAGCATCATGGGATTTGTGTGGGCGAATAAGATCCCGAGGGTGAAGAGAGTGTTTCTGGAGCGTAGCAGGGACAGGGGGGGGGGCTGGCGCTGCCGAATTTGTGTGGCTATTATTGGGCAGCCAATGTGGCGATGATCCGTAAGTGGGTAATGGAGGGAGAGGGGGCGGGGTGGAAGAGGCTAGAGGTGGCGTCCTGTGTGGGCACGAGCCTGAGGGCGCTGGTGACGGCACCGCTGCCGCTCTCGCCGACAAGGTACACCACGAGTCCGGTGGTGGCGGCGACGCTGAAGATCTGGGGGCAGTGGAGGCGACACAGGGGCGAGGTGGGAGCCTCGGTTTGGTCCCCGATTCGGGAGAACCATCGGTTTGTCTCGGGAAGGATGGATGGGGGGTTTTGGAGCTGGCATCGGGCAGGGATTAGAAGAATGGGGGACCTGTTCATCGATGGGACGTTTACGAGCCTTAGGGGCGCTGGAGGAGAAGTTTGGGCTACCCCCGGGAAACGCTATCAGGTACATGCAAATGAGGGCGTTTGTGAGGTGGCAGGTGAGGGAATTCCCGCTGCTTCCGGCACGTGGGATTCAGGACAGGGTGATTTGGGGTGTATTGGTTGGAGAAGGCAGGGTTTCGGCGATTTACCAGGAGCTGAAGGAAGAGGAGGCCTCGGTGGAGGAGTTAAAGGGCAAGTGGGAGGAGGAGCCTGTGGAGGAGATAGATGATGGTCTGTGGGATGATGCCCTAAGTAGGGTTAATTCTTCCTCCTCTTGCGCCAGGCTCACCCTAATACAGTTCAAAGTTACTCACAGAGCGCATATGACGTGAGGTTGAGTAGGTTCTTTGGGGTGGAGGACAGATGTGGGAGGTGCTCGGGAAGCCTGGCAAATCACGTCCATATGATCTGGTCATGCCCAGCACTGGATGGGTTTCGGAGGGGTTTTGCGAGGACTATGTCCAAGGTAGTGAACGCCCGGGTCAAGCCGAGTTGGGGATTAGCATTATTTGGGGTATCGGACGAGCCGGGAGTGCAGGAGGTGAAAGAGGCCGGTATTCTGGCCTTTGCGTTCCTGGTAGCCCGGTGGAGGATTTTGCTATTATGGAAAGATGCGAAGCCCCCTAGTGTGGAAGCTTGGATCAATGACATGGCAGGGTTCATCAAGCTGGAGAGGATAAAGTTTGACTTGCGAGGGTCTGTGCAAGGGTTCCTCAGGCGGTGGCAACTGTTCCTAGACTATCTTGCGGAGCGTTAGGAGGAGGTCAGCAGCAGCAGCAGCAGCCCAAGGGTGGGGGGGGGGGGGGGGGGGGTCTTTTGTGGTGACGTTTGGGTAAAGGTGTTTTTTTTTCCCTATTTCATAGATTATCATAGAATTTACAGTGCAGAAGGAGGCCATTCGGCCCATCGAGTCTGCACTGGCTCTTGGAAAGAGCACCCTACCCAAGGTCAACACCTCCACCCTATCCCCATAACCCAGTAACCCCACCCAACACTAAGGGAAATTTTGGACACTAAAAGCAATTTATCATGGCCAATCCACCTAATCTGCAATGGCAGGGGTTTTTGGGGTTATTCGGGAGGTACAACAGAAATTCATCCCAAGGAGGATGAAACATGCCAAGGGGAAGGTGAGGCAACCATGACTGACAAGAGAAGTCAGGGGCAGCATAAAAGCAAAAGAAAAAGCATACAATGTTGCAAGGATTAATGGGAAGCCAGAGGATTGGGATGCCTTTAAAAGCAAGCAGAGGACAACTAAGAAGGCAATGAGGGGGGAGAAGATGAAATATGATTGTAAGCTAGCTAGTAATAGAAAAGAAGATTGCAAACGTTTTTTTCGATGTTTAAAAGGTAAGAGGGAAGCAGGAATGGACATTGGAGCACTGGCAAATAAGCATGGAGGAGTAGTAAGGGGGGAACAAAGAAATGGCAGGGGAACAGATTAGGTACTTTGCAACAGTCTTCACTGTGGAAAACACCAATGGCATACCAGAACTTCAAGAGAGTCAGGGGACAACGATGAGTGTAGAGACCATCACTAAGGAGAAGGTGTTGGGAAGCTGAAAAGGCTGATGGTAGCTAAATCACCCAGACCGGATGGACTACATCCCTGGGTTCTGAAGGAGATAGCTGAAGAGATCGTGAAGGCATTGGTGATGACCTTTCAAGAATCACTGGAGTCATGGAGGTCCTAGTGGACTGGAAATGGCTAATGTAACACCCCTGTTAAAGAATGGAGGCAGAAAAGGGCGGCATGTGGCACAGTGATTAGCACTGGGACTGCGGCGCTGAGGACCCGGGTTTGAATCTCGGCCCTAGGTCACTGTCCATGTGGAGTTTGCACATTCTCCCTATGCCTGCGTGGGTTTCACCCCCACAACCCAAAGATGTGCAGGCTAGGTGGATTGGCCACGCTAAATTGCCCCTTAATTGGAAAAGAAAAATAATTGGCTACTCTAAATTTATTTAAAAAATAGAATGGAGGCAGAAGACGAGAAGTTTTAGACTGGTTAGCCTGACTTTGGTCATTGGTAAAATTCTAGAGTCCATTGCAGAGTACTTGGAAGTGCATGGTAAAATAGAATTGAGTCAGCATGGCTTCGTCAAGGACAGAAAAATCTGTTAGAATTCTTTGAGGAGTTAATGAGGAAGTTAGACAAAGGAGAGCCAGTTGACGTGATCTGTTTGGATTTCCAGAAGCCCTTTAACAAGGTGCCGTACAGGACGCTGCTAGATAAGATTGCATGGTGTTAGGGGCAAGGTGCTGACATGGATAGAGGATTGGCTGACTGGCAGAAGGTCGAGAATGGGGATAAAGGGGTATTTTTCAGGATGGCAGCCAGTGAAAGTGATGTTCCACTGGGGTCCGTGTTGGGACCACAACTATTCACTAGACACCTGAATAATCTGGAAGACGGGACTGAAGGCATTGTTGCTAAATTTGCATGTGATACAAAGATATGTGGAGGGACAGGTAATGTTGAGGAAGCGGGGAGGCTCAGAAAGACAGGCTAGGAGAGTGGGCAAAGAAGTGGTCGATGGAATACAATGTGGAAAAGCGTGCGTGAGGAGAAGTGTGCACTTTGGTAGGAAGACTAGAGGCATAGTCAATTTTCTAAATGGGGAAAAGCTTCGGGAATCTGAAGCACAAAGGGACTTATGAGTCCTAGTTCAGGATTCTCTTAAGGTTAACATGCAGGTTCAGTCGGCAGTTAGAAAGGCAAGAGCAATATTAACATCATTTCGAGAGGGTTAGAATACAAGAGCAGGAATGTAATGCTCAGGCTGTATAAGGCTCTGGTCAGATCCCACTTGGAATATTGCGAGCAGTTTTGGGCCCCGTAATCAAAGAAGGATGTGCTGGCCTTGGAGAAGGTCCAGGAGAGGTTCACAAGAATGTTCCCGGGAAATGAACAGCTTGACTAATGAGGAGCGGTTGAGAATTTTGGGTCTGTACTCGATGGAGTTTAGAAAGATGAGAGGAATCTCATTGAGACTTATAGAATACTGAGAGGCCTAGAGAGTGGATGTTTGTGTTTTTAAATGTTATATGGGGGGGTTATTGTATATGGGGGAAATCCAATGTATAATTTCTGCTTGTTGTGTTCTTGTTTCTTTCTTCTTGTTGGGGGGGGGGGGGGGGGGGGGGGTTTGTTGAAAATTTGTTGAAAAATTTGAATTAATATATATATTTTTAAAAATGACTACATTTCCATCAAAGTTACATATTCACTTGACTTTCTTGCATTCAGTTGGGATGACATTCCACACATTCCCTGTTTACTTTACAATTCTTTCTTAAATATTTACATCGTCATGTTTCTTTCAATACTTTTATACATTGGAGTGTTAATGACCCAGACCGAGGGGGGTTTACACTGTTACCCGCCCCTCGGTGTACATTTGCTGGTAAGACCTTACACAGTGGTCTTTCCCCATTGCGCCTTGGCGGCAGCTGCCCCAAGCTTGAGTGCGTCCCTCAGCACGTAGTCCTGGACCTTGGAATGTGCCAGTCTGCAACACTCGATCGAGGACAGCTCTTTGCACAAGAAGATCAGCAAGTTTCGGGCAGACCAAAGAGCGTCTTTCACCGAGTTGATGACACTCCAGCAGCAGTTGATGTTTGTCTTGGTGTGTGTCCCTGGAAACAGTCCGTAGAGCACAGAGTCCTGTGTCACAGAGCTGCTCGAGATGAACCTTGACAAATGCCACTGCATCTCTCTCCAGACCTTCTTTGCAAAGGCACATTCCACAAGGAGGTGGGTGATCGTCTCATCTCCCCCGCAGCCACTCCGAGGGCAGCGTGCAACGGCGCAGAGCCTTCGGGTGTACATGAAGGACCTGACGGGGACCAGTGCTGAATGACGCTCGCCCGAGGTCTCCAAGGCGAAGGGGTGAATCCCAAAGCCTCAGGTTCCTCGGGAATCTGCACATCAAAGTGAGACTAACGGCCGCGCTCTAATATGCAGATTTGCCAAAAAGTGAGCCCGCCCTCAATGGGCGGGATTCACATCGCAATGTCTTGGGAGATCGCGTTAGATCTTGTGAGGCATTGTGAGCCGGGTGGATCCCGGGAGTGAGTCTCCTGCCTTTTATTCGTCACACTGTGCCGTGGCGAGCTGCTCTTCAGGTGCAACATGCCATTGGATTGCGCCCTTAGTGTCCAAAAATGCTTAAAGCTCTGTACAGTTCTCTCAGGGTGTGCAGCTCTGGGAGATTCTAACATCCTGGTCTCATTTACATCCAGAGATGCTGAACCCTCCTATCACACCCTGCTGTCCCTCTGACAGAAATATCTGATTAATCCCACTCTGACCACTCTGACCACTCTTCCCTCATAGCCCTGTAGATCTCTCCGTGGTAGCACAGTGGGTAGCAATGTTGCTTCACAGCTCCAGGGTCCCAGGTTCGATTCCCGGCTTGGGTCACTGTCTGCGGAGTCTGCACGTTCTCCCCGTGTCTGCGTGGGTTTCCTCCGGGTGCTCCAGGGTTCCTCCCACAGGCTAGGTGGATTGGCCATGCTAAATTGTCCCTGAGCATCCAAAAAGGTTAGGTGGGGTTACTGGGTAATGGGGATAGGGTGGAGGTGTGGTCTTAAATAGGGTAGTCTTTCCCAGAGCCGGCGCAGACTCAATGGCCAAATGGCCTCCTTCTGCACTGTAAATTCAATGATTCTATGCTTCAAGGTATTGATCCAAACTTCTTCCGAATGCTACTATTGAATCTGCTTCCATCACCCTTTTGGGCAGCGCCTTCCAGAGATAACGCGCTGCGCCAAAGAGAAGATTCTCCTCCTCTCCCCCATCTGGTCCTTCCGCCTGAGTACCCGCCTGGCACTGCCAAGGTGCCCAGATTAGCACTGCCACGGTGCCAAGCTGGCATTTTTTGCACGTGCGCTATTGGGCTGGGGTTGCTCACCGTGGGAGCAGGGGACCCTCCCATTTTGCGTTCAGGCTGGGGGGATTTTTTTTGTGGGCCTCGGAGATTGGTACACCATTTAAAAATGGAGTCCTGGGGCGAAATACTCCGGTATCGGCGCGATGTCCGCCGACTGGCGCCCAAAACGGCGCAAATCAGTCGGGCATCGCACCGCCCCAAAGGTGCGGAATTCTCCGCATCTTGGGGGGCTGAGCCCCAACCTTAAGGGGCTAGGCCCGCGCAGGACGAATTTCCGCCCCGCTAGCTGGCGGAAAAGGCCTTTGGTGCCCCGCCAGCTGGCGCGGAAATGACATCTCCGGGCGGCGCATGCGCGGGAGCGTTAGCGGCCGCTGACGGCATTCCCGCGCATGCGCAGTGGAGGGAGTCTCTTCCGCCTCCGCCATGGTGGAGAGCGTGGTGAAGGCGGAAGGGAAAGAGTGCCACAACGGCACAGGCCCGCCCGCGGATCGGTGGGCCCCGATCGCGGGTCAGGCCACCGTGGGGGCACCCCCCGGGGCCAGATCGCCCCGCGCCCCCCCCCAGGACCCCGGAGCCCGCCCACGCCGCCTTGTCCCGCCGGCAAGGTAGGTGGTTTAATCTACTCCGGCGGGACAGGCATTTTAGCGGCAGGACTTCGGCCCATCCGGGCCCGAGAATCGCGGGGGGGGCCCGCCAACCGGCGTGATTCCCGCCCCCGCCGAATATCCGGTGCCGGAGAATTCGGCAACCGGCGGGGCGGGATTCATGCCAACCCCCGGCGATTCTCTGACCCTGTGGGGGGGTTGGAGAATCGCGCCCCAGATTCCCAGTCGTCAAAGTTTAAATTAGTTGAAAAGATTGAATAGAATCGACATACAGGAGCTATTTCCAATGGTGAGTCGTCGAGAGGAAAGGAGGTGAGAGCAATAATCAGAGCTTTACTCCATATCCAACCCATGTTGTACAGTGTAGGGAGAGCGTTACTCTGTCTCAACAAATACAGGACCAAGCCTCAGCTATTCATCCCCACAAACTGAACAGTTCTTTAATGAGATCATGGCTGATCTGTATCTAACCACATGCTGTACCTGTCCTGGGAGTGTTTGATGGGGGCAGTGTAGAGGGAGCTTTACTCTTTATCTAACCCCGTGCTGTACCTGTCCTGGGAGTGTTTGATGGGGACAGTGTAGAGGGAGCTTTACTCTGTATCTGACCCCGTGCTGTACCTGTCCTGGGAGTGTCTGATGGGACAGTGTAGAGGGAGCTTTACTCTGTATCTAACCCCATGCTGTACCTGTCCTGGGAGTGTTTGATGGGGATATGCAGAGGGAGCTTTACTCTGTATCTGACCCCGTGCTGTACCTGTCCTGGGAGTGTCTGATGGGACAGTGTAGAGGGAGCTTTACTCTGTATCTAACCCCATGCTGTACCTGTCCTGGGAGTGTTTGATGGGGATATGCAGAGGGAGCTTTACTCTGTATCTAACCCTGTGCTGTACCTGTCCTGGGAGTGTCTGATGGGAATATGCAGAGGGAGCTTTACTCTGTATCTAACCCTGTGCTGTACCTGTCCTGTGAATGTGTGATGGGGACAGTGTAGAGGGAGCTTTACTCTGTATCTGACCCCGTGCTGTACCTGTCCTGGGAGTGTCTGATGGGACAGTGTAGAGGGAGCTTTACTCTGTATCTAACCCCATGCTGTACCTGTCCTGGGAGTGTTTGATGGGGATATGCAGAGGGAGCTTTACTCTGTATCTAACCCTGTGCTGTACCTGTCCTGGGAGTGTCTGATGGGAATATGCAGAGGGAGCTTTACTCTGTATCTAACCCTGTGCTGTACCTGTCCTGTGAATGTGTGATGGGGACAGTGTAGAGGGAGCTTTACTCTGTATCTAACCCCGTGCTGTACCTGTGTCCTGGGAGTGTTTGATGGGGACAGTGTAGAGGAGGTTTTACTCTGGGCTCTATCTAATGGAAATGTTTCACAATGTCTTTTATGGCAGGTTTTACTGGGAGTTTCCTGTCGGCTTTGTCGGTGAGTTCCCCAGTGCTATCTAACCACACTAGTCACTTTTTTAGGCCCTGGGAGATTCTCACCAGTTTTGCCCACACTTAGAATTATTTTCATCAGACTTCCGGTTGCGGCTATGATGAGCTAAGTCGCACGCTGGGAGCTCCCGCCAGAAACTGACTTTTGGGCTCTTTTGTGGGGCCCCACTGGCATTTGTTCGATGGTTCCCAGTGTGGGAAAGTGACAGTATGATTTCCCCGGCACTGTATGGATTGGACCAGGAGTGGAGCGGTGAAAAAAGTAATTCTGGTTCGGTGAAAAGTACAAGGGAGGAATGTCAAATGGTGGCGGGTGGAGACCAGGCAGCATAGGCGCAGTGGGCGCAAGAGCAGCAGGAGTTTCTCGAGCGCTACTTCACGGAATTGAAAGCAGAGCTGCTGGAGCCGATGAAGGCTTCGATCGACAAGCTGGTCGAGACCCAGTAGGCCCAAGGGGCGGCGATTCGGGAGGTGCGGCAGAAGGCCTCGGAGAATGAGGACGAGATATTGGGCCTGGCGATGAAGGTGGAGGCGCATGAGGCGCTGCATAAGAAATGGCAGGAGAAGTTCGAGGACATGGAGAATCGGTTGAGGAGGAAGAATCTGTGGATTCTGGGTCTCTCGGAAGGAGTGGAGGGGTCGGATGTTGGAGCATATGTGGTCACGATGCTGAACACGTTGATGGGCGCGGGTGCCTTCCTGAGGCCCCTAGAGCTGGAGGGGGCCCACCGAGTCCTGGCGAGGAGGCCCAAGTCTAACGAGCCGCCGCGGCGGCATTGGTGCAGTTCCACCGCTTGGTGGACAGGGAGTGTGTCCTAAGATAGGCAAAAAAGGAGCGGGGCAGCAGGTGGGAGAATGCAGAGGTCCATATATACCAGGACTGGAGCGCGGAGGTGGCCAAGAGGAGGGCCGGGTACAATCGGGCTAAGGCATCGGAAGGGGGTGAACTTCGGGATGCTGCAGCCGGCGCGACTGTGGGTCACGTTTAAGGACCGGCACCATTACTTTGAGACGCCGGAGGAGGCGTGGACCTTTATTCAGGCCGAAAAGTTGGACATGGACTGAGGGTCGGTTGTGAAGGGAGGTCGCGGAGGGCTACTGTGGTTACTGTGCTTTGGGGGCTGTTGCGGGATGTTCTATTCTGTTCTGTATTGTTTCCTTGGGTGCTGGGTGGGGTAGGGTGAATTGGTTCGAAGGGGGGGTTTTGTGAGAGTGTGGACGTCGCTGGTTGGAAGAACGGGGCCCCGTTGGAGGAGGGGAGCTGGGATTAGGCCGCAAAAGGGAGATGTGCCAGAGAGGGCGGGGCCGGTCTGATGGAAAGCGCAGGCATTTTCCCACGTTAGGGAAGGAAGGGGGCAGGGCCGGAGGGGAAGGGCGGTGTTGGAGAGGAGCGCCCGCTGATGGACAGGAGGGGGCGGGGGGGGGGGGGGTGGAGACTACCACACTGGGGGGTCGATGGAGTGGCCGGGGTCAGTAGGAGTCAGCTGACTTACGGGAGTGCTGTGGGGGGAGCAACGCAGCTAGGGGGGGACCTAGCTGTGGGAGAGGGGGGGGGGGTACTGGGTTGCTGCTGCATTGGCCAAAGGTGAGCTGGAGCTCGGAGAGAGAGTCGGGGCGTGGATCTGCCGCTGGGGGGAATGGAGAGTGCGGGAGGCGCGGGCATATGGCTAGAATAGAAAAGCAGATGGCTAATCGGCAGGGTGTGGGGCGCGAAGTCCCTTGATCCGGCTGATAACTTGGAATGTGAGAGGCTTGAACGGGCCGGTCAAGAGGGCCCGTGTGTTCGCGCACCTGAAGGGACTGAAGGCAGATGTGGTTATGCTCCAGGAGACGCATTTGAGGGTGGCAGATCAGGTCAGGCTGAGAAAGGGGTGGGTAGCGCAGGTTTTCCACTCGGGGTTGGACGCAAAGAATCGAGGGGTGCCGATTTTGGTGGGGCAGCGGGTGTTGTTTGAAGCGCTGAACATCGTGGCAGACAATGGAGGTAGGTATGTGATGGTGAGTGGTAAGCTGCAGGGGGTGCGGGTGGTCTTGGTGAATGTGCATGCCCCGAATTGGGATGATGCCGGATTTATGCGGCGCATGTTGGGCCGGATTCCGGACCTGGAGGCAGGGAGCTTGATAATGGGGGGGGACTTCAACACGGTACTGGATCCAGCATTGGACCACTCCAGGTCCAGGACGGGTAAGAGGCCGGTGGCGGCCAAGGTGTTGAGGGGGTTTATGGACCAGATGGGAGGAGTGGACCCATGGAGGTTTGTTAGGCCGGGGGCCAGGGAATTTTCTTTTTTTCCCCACGCCCATAAAGCCTACTCCCGGATAGACTTCTTCGTTATGAGCAGGGCACTAATTCCGAGGGTGGAGGGCACGAAGTATTCGGCCATAGCCATCTCAGACCATGCCCCACATTGGGTGGAGCTGGAGCTAGGGGAGGAGAGGGACCAGCGCCCGCTGTGGTCCCTTGAGGTGGGTTTGCTGGCGGATGAGGAGGTGAGCGGGTTGATCCGGGGGTGTATTGAAAGCTATCTAGAGGCTAACGATAATGGGGAGGTGCAGGTGGGGGTGGTCTGGGAGGTGCTGAAGGCGGTGATCAGGGGAGAGCTAATCTCCACTAGGGCCCACAAGGAGGGGAAGGAGAGGAGAGAGAGGGAGAGGTTGGTGGGGTAGATAGGAGGTATGCAGAGGTCCCAAGGAGGGACTACTCAAGGAGCGACAAAGCCTCCAGGCCGAGTTCGACCTGTTGACCACCAAGAAGGCAGAGGTGCAGTGGAGGAAAGCGCAAGGGGCGGTGTATGAGTACGGGGAGAAGGCTAGCCGGATGTTGGCACACCAGCTTCGGAAGCGGGAGGCAGAGAGGGAGATTGAGGGAGTTAGGGATGAAGGGGGGAACACGGTGCGGAGTGCGGTGTGAATAAATGGGGTATTTAGAGACTTTTATGAGGGGCTGTATATGTCTAAGCCCCCGACGGAGGAGGGGGGGATGCGTCGATTTTTGGATCGACTGAGGTTCCTGAGGGTGGAGGAGGAGCAGGTGGCTGGGCTTGGGGCACCGGTAGGGCTGGAGGAGCTAACTATGGGGCTGGGGAGTATGCAGGCGGGGAAGGCACCGGGGCCAGATGGGTTCCCGGTGGAATTTTACCGGAAGTACATGGACCTGCTGGGCCCTCTATTAGTGAGGACTTTCAATGAGGCAAGGGAGGGGGGGGGGGGGGGGGGCCTGCGGCCCTACCCCCGAAGATGTCCAAGGCGCTGATCTTGAAGCGGGACAAGGACCAGTTACAGTATGTGTCGTATAGGCCAATCTCTCTTCGTGAAGGTGTTGGCTACCAGAATTGAGGACTGTGTCCCGGGGGTGATTCACGAGGACCAGACGGGTTTTGTTAAGGGAAGGCAGCTGAATACCAATGTGTGCGGAGGCTCCTTAACGTAATCATGATGCCTACAGTGGGGGGGGAGGCGGAGATAGTGGCGGCGATCAACGCGGAGAAGGCCTTCGATAGGGTGGAGTGGGGGTACCTCTGGGAAGTGTTGAGGAGGTTTGGGTTTGGGGAGGAGTTGGGTTAGGCTACTTTACGAAGCCCCGGTGGCGAGTGTGGCCACGAATCGGAAGAGGTCGGAATACCTTTGGTTGTACCGGGTGTCATGATATTCAGATAAACATCATGGTGCAAACACACATACACACTGATGGACAGATCAACGGACCAATCAACACACACGCAACATCACAGCCAATCACAAGCAAGAGCACATGCACTATAAAACAGGGAACACCACAGTTACCGCTCATTCCAGCAGGAGACAGCTCAGGGCACAGAGCTCACGGCAAGCCACTCAGACATACACCATGTGCTGAATGCCTCTCTAAGATAGTGTAAGGGCTGGGTCCACAGGTTAAAGGGTAAAGAACGAACCACAGTCATAAGTTTACAGATGTTGTTATTGATAGTAATAAAACAGAGTTGTACCATCCGCAACCGTGTTGGTTCGTCTGTATAGCGGGACACCCAACACGACTTAGTACCAGGTTTGAAACCCAGCAACTGTGAGACCTACCTACACATCTTCAGGAATCCGCCATCCTGCGCCATGGACACCATCAGCCCGCCGCAGCCGCTCCAAATCGCTGGAAACCTCGGTGTCAACTGGAAGCTGTTTAAACAGCGCTTCCAGCTCTTCCTAGAAGCCACAGAAAGGGAGAATGCATCGGACACCAGGAAGATCGCCCTCCTCCTCTCCACGGCAGAGCAACACGCCATCCACATCTACAACTCCCTGGAGTTCGCGGAAGGTGAGGACAAGACGAAGTACAAGACGGTCCTTCTTTTTTTTTTTTTAAATAATATTTTATTGAAAATTTTTGGTCAACCAACACAGTACATTGTGTATCCCTTACACAACATTGTAACAATACAGATAATAATGACCTTTTTTAAATTTAAACAAAAACAACAACAAATAAATAAATATTAAATAACAAAAAATAAAAACTAGCCCTAATTGGCAACTGCCTTGTCGCAGGCCACACACCCCCCCCCCATCCTCCCCCATCCCTCCCCCCCCCCAAGTCCTGGGCCGCTGCTGCTGCCTTCTTTGTTCTCCCCTATCTATCTTTCCGCAAGATATTCGACGAACGGTTGCCACCGCCTAGTAAACCCTTGAGCCGACCCCCTTAGGACGAACTTAATCCGCTCTAACTTTATGAACCCCGCCATATCATTTATCCAGGTCTCCACCCCCGGGGGCTTGGCTTCTTTCCACATTAGCAATATTCTGCGCCGGGCTACTAGGGACGCAAAGGCCAAAACATCGGCCTCTTTCGCCTCCTGCACTCCCGGCTCTTGTGCAACCCCAAATATAGCCAACCCCCAGCTTGGTTCGACCCGGACTCCTACTACTTTCGAAAGCACCTTTGTCACCCCCATCCAAAACCCCTGTAGTGCCGGGCATGACCAAAACATATGGGTATGATTCGCTGGGCTTCTCGAGCACCTCGCACACCTATCCTCCACCCCAAAAAATTTACTGAGCCGTGTTCCAGTCATATGTGCCCTGTGTAATACCTTAAACTGAATCAGGCTTAGCCTGGCGCACGAGGACGACGAGTTTACCCTGTTTAGGGCATCTGCCCACATCCCCTCCTCAATCTCCTCCCCTAGCTCTTCTTCCCATTTCCCTTTTAGTTCGGCCATCATAGTCTCCCCTTCGTCTCTCATTTCCCTATATATATCCGACACCTTACCGTCCCCCACCCATTTCTTTGAGATGACTCTGTCCTGCACCTCTTGTGTCGGGAGCTGCGGGAATTCCCTCACCTGCTGCCTCGCAAAAGCCCTCAATTGCATGTACCTGAATGCATTCCCTTGGGGCAACCCATATTTCTCGGTCAGCGCTCCCAGACTCGCAAACTTCCCATCCACAAATAGATCTTTCAATTGCGTTATACCTGCTCTTTGCCACATTCCATATCCCCCATCCATTCCCCCCGGGGCAAACCTATGGTTGTTTCTTATCGGGGACCCCCCCAGTGCTCCGGTCTTTCCCCTATGTCGTCTCCACTGTCCCCAAATCTTCAGTGTAGCTACCACCACCGGACTCGTGGTATAGTTCCTTGGTGAGAACGGCAATGGGGCTGTCACCATAGCCTGCAGACTGGTCCCCCTACAGGACGCCCTCTCTAATCTCTTCCACGCCGCTCCTTCCTCCTCTCCCATCCACTTACTCACCATTGAAATATTAGCGGCCCAATAATACTCACTTAGGCTCGGTAGTGCCAGCCCCCCCCCTATCCCTACTACGCTGTAAGAATCCCTTCCTCACTCTCGGAGTCTTCCCGGCCCAAACAAAACCCATAATACTCTTTTCTATCCTTTTGAAAAAAGCCTTCGTGATCACCACCGGGAGACACTGAAACACAAAAAGGAATCTCGGGAGGACCACCATCTTAACTGCCTGCACCCTCCCTGCCATTGACAATGCTACCATATCCCATCTCTTGAAATCTTCCTCCATCTGTTCCACCAACCGCGTCAAATTTAGCCTGTGCAATGTGCCCCAATTCTTAGCTATCTGGATCCCCAGGTAACGAAAGTCTCTTGTTACCTTCCTCAACGGTAGGTCTTCTATTTCTCTACTCTGCTCCCCTGGATGCACCACAAACAGCTCACTCTTTCCCATGTTCAATTTATACCCTGAAAAATCCCCAAACTCCCCAAGTATCCGCATTATTTCTGGCATCCCCTCCGCTGGATCCGCCACATATAGTAGCAGATCATCCGCATATAAAGATACCCGGTGTTCTTCTCCTCCCCTAAGTATTCCCCTCCATCCCTTGGAACCTCTCAGCGCTATCGCCAGGGGCTCAATCGCCAGTGCAAACAGTAATGGGGACAGAGGACATCCCTGCCTTGTCCCTCTATGGAGCCGAAAATATGCCGATCCCCGTCCATTCGTGACCACACTCGCCACTGGGGCCCTATACAACAACTGCACCCATCTAACATACCCCTCTCCGAACCCAAATCTCCTCAACACCTCCCACAGATAATCCCACTCCACTCTATCAAATGCTTTCTCGGCATCCATCGCCACTACTATCTCCGTTTCACCCTCTGGTGGGGCCATCATCATTACCCCTAACAACCTCCGTATGTTCGTGTTCAGCTGTCTCCCCTTCACAAACCCAGTTTGGTCCTCATGAACCACCCCCGGGACACATTCCTCTATTCTCATTGCCATTACCTTGGCCAAGACCTTGGCATCTACATTGAGGAGGGAGATTGGTCTGTAGGACCCGCATTGTAGCGGATCCTTTTCCTTCTTTAAAAGAAGCGATATCGTTGCTTCTGACATAGTCGGGGGCAGTTGTCCCCTTTCCTTTGCCTCGTTGAAGGTCCTCGTCAGTAGCGGGGCGAGCAAGTCCAAATATTTTCTGTAAAATTCAACTGGGAATCCGTCCGGTCCCGGGGCCTTTCCCGTCTGCATGTTCCTAATTCCTTTCACCACTTCTTCTACCGTGATCTGTGCTCCCAATCCCATCCTTCCCTGCTCTTCCACCTTGGGAATTTCCAGCCGATCCAAAAACTCCATCATTCTCTCCCTCCCATCCGGGGGTTGAGCTTCATACAATTTTTTATAAAATGTCTGAAACACTTCATTCACTCTCTCCGCTCCCCGCTCCGTCTCTCCATCTTCGTCTCTCACCCACCCTATTTCCCTCGCTGCTCCCCTTTTCCTCAATTGGTGTGCCAGCAATCTGCTCGCCTTCTCTCCATATTCATACTGTACACCCTGCGCCTTCCTCCATTGTGCCTCTGCAGTGCCTGTGGTCAGCAAGTCAAATTCCACATGCAGCCTTTGCCTTTCCCTATACAGTCCCTCCTCCGGTGCTTCCGCATACTGTCTGTCCACCCTCAAAAGTTCTTGCAACAACCGCTCCCGTTCCTTACTCTCCTGCTTCCCTTTATGTGTCCTATTGATATCAGCTCCCCCCCTAACCACCGCCTTCAACGCCTCCCAGACCACTCCCACCTGAACCTCCCCATTGTCATTGAGTTCCAAGACTTTTCAATGCATCCCCTCACCCTTAAGCACACCCCCTCATCCGCCATTAGTCCCATATCCATTCTCCAGGGTGGACGCCCTCTTGTTTCCTCCCCTATCTCCAAGTCTACCCAGTGTGGGGCATGGTCCGAAATGGCTATAGCCGTATATTCCGTTCCCCTCACCCTCGGGATCAATGCCCTACCCAACACAAAAAAGTCTATGCGTGAATAGACTTTATGGACATAGGGAGAAAAAACGAGAACTCCTTACTCCTAGGTCTACTGAATCGCCACGGGTCCACCCCTCCCCATCTGCTCCATAAAATCCTTAAGCACCTTGGCTGCTGCCGGCCTCCTACCAGTCCTGGACTTCGACCTATCCAGCCTTGGTTCCAACACCGTGTAAAGTCTCCCCCATTATCAGCTTTCGGTCTCTAGGTCTGGGATGCGTCCTAGCATTCGCCTCATAAAATTGGCATCGTCCCAATTCGGGGGCATACACATTTACCAACACCACCATCTCTCCCTGTAATTTGCCACTCACCATCACGTATCTGCCCCCGTTATCCGCCACTATAGTCTTTGCCTCGACATTACCCGGCTTCCCCACTAATATAGCCACCCCCCTGTTTTTCGCATCCAGCCCCGAATGGAACACCTGCCCTACCCAGCCTTTGCGCAACCTAACCTGATCTATCAGTTTCAGGTGCGTTTCCTGTAACATGACCACATCTGCTTTAAGTTTCTTAAGGTGTGCGAGTACTCGTGCCCTCTTTATCGGCCCGTTAAGCCCCTCACGTTCCACGTGATCAGCCGAGTTGGGGGGCTTCCCACCCCCCCCCCTTGCGGTTAGCCATCATCTTTTTCCAGCTTCTCGCCCAGTTCCCACGCGGCTGTATTCTCCCAGACGGTGCCCCCCCGCCCATCCTTTCCCGCACCCACTCCCCCCCTTTCCCCAGCAGCAGCAACCCAGTAATTCCCCCCTCCCCCCCCCCCCCCCCCCCCGCTAGACCCCCCGCTAGCGTAATTACTCCCCCATGTTGCTCCCAGAAGTCAGCAAACTCTGGCTGACCTCGGCTTCCCCCCGTGATCACGGCTCGCCCCGTGCGGCGCCCCCTCCTTCCTGCTTCTCTATTCCCGCCATAATTATCATAGCGCGGGAACCAAGCCCGCGCCTCTCCCTCGGCCCCGCCTCCCATGGCCAACGCCCATCTCCTCTCCCTCCCCACCTCCCCCCATCACCACCTGTGGGAGAAAGAAAAGTTACCATACCGCAGGATTAATCATACCCCCCCCCGCCCCCCCCCCCCCCCCCCCACTCGTCCCACCACTTTGTCCAAACGTTCATTTTCGTAGTCCAATCATTCCAATTTTTCTTCTACAATAAAAGTCCACGCTTCATCCGCCGTCTCAAAGTAGTGGTGCCTCCCTTGATATGTGACCCACAGTCTTGCCGGTTGCAGCATTCCAAACTTTATCTTTTTTTTGTGAAGTACCGCTTTGGCCCGATTAAAGCTCGCCCTCCTTCTCGCCACCTCCGCACTCCAATCTTGATAGACGCGGATCACCGCGTTCTCCCATTTACTACACCGAGTTTTCTTCGCCCATCTAAGGACCATTTCTCTATCCTTAAAACGGAGAAATCTCACCACTATGGCTCTGGGAGCTTCTCCTGCTCTCGGTCCTCGCACCATAACTCGGTATGCTCCCTCCACCTCCAACGGACCCGTCGGGGCCTCCACTCCCATTAACGAGTGCAGCATCGTGCTCACATATGCCCCGACGTCCGCCCCCTCCACACCTTCAGGAAGGCCAAGAATCCTCAAGTTGTTCCTCCTTGCGTTATTTTCCAGTGCCTCCAACCTCTCCACAGATCGTTTCTGGTGTGCCTCCTGTATCTCCGACTTCACCACCAGGCCCTGTATGTCGTTTTCATTCTCTGCTGCTTTCGCCTTCACGACCCGAAGCTCCTGCTCCTGGGTCTTTTGTTCCTCTTTCAGCCCTTCAATCGCCTGTAATATCGGGGCCAACAACTCTTTCTTCATTTCTTTTTTTATCTCCTCCACGCAGCGTTTCAAAAACTCTTGTTGTTCAGGGCCCCATATGAAACTGCCACCTTCCGACGCCATCTTGGTTTCTGCTTGCCTTCCTTGCCGTTGTTCCAAAGGATCCGCTGCAATCCGGCCACTTTCCTCTCCTTTTTCCATCCGTGTCCAGGGGGAACACCCTTCTGGTTTACCGCACGGTGTTTTCAGCCGTTAAAATTGCCGTTGGGGCTCCTATCAAGAGCCCAAAAGTCCGTTTCACAGGGAGCTGCCGAAACGTGCGACTCAGCTGGTCATCGCCGCACCCGGAAGCCAAGACGGTCCTTCTTGAACTCGAGCATCACTTCAGCGTTGAGGTGAACGAGAGCTTCGAGAGGTACCTCTTCCAGCAGCGCCTGCAGGGTAAGGATGAGCCTTTTCAATCTTTCCTGACACACCTCCGTATCCTCGCGCAGTCCTGCGGTTATGAGGCCACCTCCGATTCCATGATTCGGGACCAGATAGTTTTTGGGGTCACCTCGGGCACCCTACGCCAGTAGCTCCTCAAAATTAAAAGCCTCACTCTAGCCACCGCCATCGAAGCCTGCGTCCTCCATGAAAACGCGACCAGCCGGTACTCCCAATTCCAGGCGGCCGAATCGGCACGGCAGGAGTCCTACGAGGCCGAGCGGGTCCAGTCAATCGAGTTCCTCCCAGCCCCCGGCCCGCACGAGGGCGTCCATTTCGCGCGCTTTCCGCGGCCTCCCGCGCTTGTACGCGCCAAAAGAGATGTCGACGCAGAGGGACGCGACGCGCAGGCGCACTCTACGCAGGACCGAACTGCGTATGCGCAATGGCGCAACGAACGCCATGACGTCACGACGTGTGGCAACTGTGGACCTGCACATTAAAAGCGGCAATGTCCAGCAAAGAATCGACAATGGCAAGATGGGACACTACGCTGCCTGCTGTCGAGCAGCTCAACCTGCCAATGCTCCCGGGACACTACGCTGCCTGCTGTCGAGCAGCTCAACCTGCCAATGCTCCCCAATTCCGCCAGCCTTGCAGGGACGTGTGGACTATTCAGCCTCCATACACCGAGTCATACCCTGACGATGTACAGACAGGTGATACCGACGACCAGGAGGCTTCCGCGTCACAGTCATTGACAGGAACCGGATGTCCCCAAGCAGGACCCACCAGCCGATGCCAGTGAACAGTGTTAATCCGGGTGATGAATGGTGTGCCACCCTAACGGTCAACCGATCACCAATCACATTCCGTTTAGACACTGGTGCCTCCGCCAACCTTATTGCATGGTCAGCCTTCTACGCCTTGAAGGTCAGACCACTGATTCGGCCATCCCGCTGTCAGATGGTCGACTACAACGGAAACGTTATCCCGGCCATGGGATCCTGCCAGCTCCAGGTGACACACAATGCATACACCGCCACACTGTCCTTCGAGATAGTTGGATCATCAAAGGACTCCCTGCTCGGCGCACAGGCGTGCAAGATCCTACACCTCGTTCAGCGGGTACACACTCTGTCTCCAGAAGGCACGTCCGACTTCCCGGATTCAGAATTAGGGCACAGCTCCACTCGCTCCTCGCCCACAACCAGGAGGCTTTCGAGGGCATGGGCACACTGCCCTACACTTACAGAATACTGCTCAAACCGGATGCCACCCCGGTCATTCACGCACCTCGTAGAGTCCCAGCACCACTCAAAGACCGCCTCAAGCAGCAGCTGCAGGATCTCCAGGACCAAGGAGTGCTATCCCGGATCACGGAGCCCACGCCATGGGTCAGCTCCATGGTGTGCGTTACAAAGCCCTCTGGTGAACTCAGGATCTGCATCGTCCCGAAAGACCTGAACAACAACATCATGAGGGAACACTACCCCATACCCAAACGGGAAGAGAACATGAGCGAAATGGCCCGGGCTAAAATTTTCACAAAGCTTGATGCCTCAAAGGGTTTTTGGCAGATTCAACTGGATCAGTCCAGCAGGAAGCTGTGCACCTTCAACACTCCCTTTGGCAGGTACTGCTACAACAGAATTTGCCATTTGGCATCATCTCGGCATCCGAGGTATTTCATAGAATCATGGAACAGATGATGGAGGGCATCGAAGGGGTGCGCGTCTATGTTGACGATGTCATCATCTGGTCCACCACACCACAGGAGCACATCAGTCGTCTCTGGCGTGTCTTTGCTCGGATACGAGAACACGGCCTGCGCCTCAACCGAGCCAAGTGTTCTTTTGGCCAAACTGAGCTAAAGTTTCTGGGGGACCACATATCCCGGTCAGGAGTGCGTCCGGATGCAGACAAAGTGAGCGCCATTACAGCCATGCCGCAGCCGGCTGACAAGAAGGCAGTGCTACGCTTTCTCGGGATGGTCAACTTCCTGGGGAAGTTCATTCCCACCCTTGCCTCCCACACAACGGCTCTGCGCCACCTAGTGAAGAAGACCACGGAGTTCCAGTGGCTGCCCGCACACCAGAAGGAATGGGAGGACCTCAAGATTAAGCTCACCACAGCCCCGGTATTGGCGTTCTTCGACACCTCGCGAGATACGAAGATCTCGACTGATGCCAGCCAGTCCGGTATTGGGGGCGGTACTCCTGCAACGGGACAACACTGCAACATGGGCCCTGGTCGCCTATGCCTCGCAGGCCATGACCCCCACAGAATAGCGCTATGCGCAGATCGAGAAGGAGTGCCTGGGTTTGTTAACTGGCATTGATAAGTTCCACGACTACGTGTATGGTCTCCCCCAGTTTACCGTGGAAACCAACCATCGCTCCCCTGGTCAGCATCATACAAAAGGACCTGAATGAGATGACCCCTCGCCTCCAGCACATTCTGCTCAAGCTCCGGAGGTACGACTTCCAACTGGTTTACACCCCGGGAAAGGACCTCATCATCGCGGATGCCCTGTCCAGAGCAGTGAGCACACCGCCCGATTCGGAGGGGTTCGTCTGTCAAGTCTAAGCGCAGGTGGCCTTCACATCGGCCAATCTGCCAGCTAATGATGCAAGTCTGGCCCGTATTCGCCAGGAGACTGCGGCTGACCCCCTTCTACAACGTGTGATGCGCCACATGACAGGAGGGTGGCTTAAAGGACAGTGCCCACAATTCTACAATGTCCGGGATGACTTGGCCGTCATTGACGGTGTCCTCCTAAAGCTGGACCGGATTGTGATTCCACACAGCATGCACAAGCTGGTCCTCGAACAATTGCACAAAGGCCACCTCGAGGTTGAGAAATGCAGGCGGAGGGCCCGAGAAGCTGTATACTGGCCGAGCATCAGCGACGACATCGCCAACATGGTGCTCAACTGCCCCACCTGCCAAAGGTTTCAGCCGGCACAACCCCCTGAGACGCTTCAGCCCCATGAGTTGGTAACGTCCCCCTGGGCGAAGGTGGGTGTGGACCTTTTTCATGCGCTCGGCAGGGACTACGTCATCATTATAGATTACTTTTCGAATTATCCAGAGGTCATACGCCTGCGCGATATAACATCGTCCGCTGTCATAAGGGCATGCAAAGACACCTTCGCTCGACATGGCATTCCACTTACTGTCATGTCGGACAATGGGCCCTGTTTTGCAAGCCAAGTATGGTCTTCTTTTGCTGCTTCGTATGGCTTCACACACGTGACGTCCAGCCCTCTGCATCCCCAGTCAAATGGCAAGGCGGAAAAGGGCGTCCATATCGTCAAACGGCTCCTCTGCAAGGCTGCTGATGCCGGATCGGATTTCTGCTTAGCCCTGCTGGCCTATCGCTCGGCCCCACGAGCCACTGGCCTCTCACCAGCCCAGCTGTTGATGGGTCACGCCCTCAGGACCACTGTGCCATCCATTCTTGTTCCTACACCCGACCATGCTCCAGTACTGCAAAGGATGCGCCACAGCGTGCTCAGCAGAAGGTGGCACATGACACTCGGGCAACTGATCGTCCTGCCTTAGTGCCTGGAGACAACGCATCCACCAACCAGAGGGTGGCTGGTCGGCAACTGCCAAAGTTCTCCGACGTGTGGCTCCCTGCTTGTTCCTGGTTCGCATGCCTGATAGCTCCATTCGCCGGCGTAATCGCCGGGCTCTTTGCCTGCTTCCTTGCTCGCTACGTGATCATACACCGGTGCCACGCCCTCCTGTTGTTCCTGATGTCGACTTTGTGGAGCTTCCTGCCACCATGCCTATTCCTCTGTTACCTGTGGCCAGGCCCATTCCTCAGCCGGTGGATCCTGACCCACCCTTGAGGCGGTCAACCTGAATTCGTCGCCCACCCACTAGGCTGGACTTATGAGCCTGTTTGAACATTGGACTCACTAAAGTGTTATGCCACAATGTTAATATGTTTCGCTTTTTGTTGTTACAGGAGTTCGTTTTTGATGTTTGATGATTACACTTGTTTTGTTAATGGTACAACCTCGTTGCTATGTTGCACCTGACACCTTCCTATGTATATAGTTTAGCCTCATGTACATGTTGTAGATATTGCACACACACATTCAGCTGCACTCAGTGCACATCTATATTTATTACCACATAGGCGCATATTCTTGTAAAAAAGGGGGGATGTCATGATATTCAGATAAACATCATGGTGCAAACACACATACACACTGATGGACAGATCAACGGACCAATCAACACACACGCAACATCACAGCCAATCACAAGCAAGAGCACACGCACTATAAAACAGGGAACACCACAGTTACCGCTCATTCCAGCAGGAGACAGCTCAGGGCACAGAGCTCACGGCAAGCCACTCAGACATACACCATGTGCTGAGTGCCTCTCTAAGATAGTGTAAGGGCTGGGTCCACAGGTTAAAGGGTAAAGAACGAACCACAGTCATAAGTTTACAGATGTTGTTATTGATAGTAATAAAACAGAGTTGTACCATCTGCAATCATGTTGGTTCGTCTGTATAGCGGAACACCCAACATGACACCAGGGGAGGAGGCAGGGCTGCCCCCTATCCCCCTTGCTATTTGCATTGGCAATTGAGACTTTGGCTATGGCTCTAAGGGAGTCCAGGAACTGAAGGGGGGTGGTCCGGGGGGGGGGGGGGGGGGGGGGGGGGGGGGGGGACACTGGGTTTCTTGTATGCCGATGACCTGTTCCTGTATGTGGCGGACCCAGTGGGGGGGATGCCAGAGGTGATGTGGATCCTCAGGGAGTTTGGGGACTTTTCTGGGTATAAGTTCAACGTGGGGAAGAGTGAGCTCTTCGTGGTACACCCAGGGGACCAGGGAAGGGGGATAAACGAGCTTCCACAGAAGAGGGCGGAAAGGAGTTTTCGGTATCTGGGGATCCAGGTGGCCAGGAGCTGGGGGGCCTACACAAGCTCAACTTGACGAGGCTGGTGGAGCAGATGGAGGAGGAGTTTAAAAGGTGGGATGTGCTGCCACTCTCCTTGGCGGGTAGGGTACAGTCGGTTAAGATGACGGTGCTCCCGAGGTTCCTTTTTATATTCCAGTGCCTCCCCATCCTGATCCCTAAGGCCTTTTTCAAGTGGGTCAGTAGGAGCATCATGGGATTCGTGTGGGCGAAAAAGACCCCGAGGGTGAGAAGGGTGTTTCTGGAGCGGAGTAGGGACAGAGGAGGGTTAGCGTTACCTAATCTCTGTGGGTATTACTGGGCTGCCAAGGTGGCGATGATACGCAAGTGGGTAATGGAGGGGGGAGGGGGCGGCGTGGAAGAGGCTGGAGATGGCATCCTGTGTGGGCACGAGTCTGGGAGCACTGGTGACAGCACCGCTTCGGTTTGGTCCCCGATCCGGGAGAACCATCGGTTCGTCCCGGGGAGAATGGATGGAGGGTTCCTGAGCTGGCACAGGGCAGGTATTAGAAGGATGGGGGACCTGTTTTTAGATGGGACGTTTGCAAGCCTTGGAGCGCTGGAGGAAAAATTTGGGCTTCCCCCCGGAAATGCCTTCAGGTACATGCAGGTAAGGGCGTTTGTAAGACGGCAGGTGAGGGAGTTCCCGCTGCTGCCAGCACTCAGGATCCAGGATAGGGTGCTCTCGGGGGTATGGGTTGGAGAGGGCAGGGTCTCGGCAATCTACCAGGAGATGCAGGAGGAGGAGGAGATCTCGGTGGAGGAGCTAAAGGGTAAATGGGAGGTGGAGCTTGGGGAGGAGATAGACGGTACGTGGGCGGACGCCCTGGGTAGGGTTAATTTTTCCTCCCCTTGCGCCAGGCTTAGCCTGATACAATTTAAGGTTCTTCACAGAGCGCATATGACAGGGGTGAGGCTGAGCAGGTTCTTTGGGGTGGAAGACAGGTGTGGGAGGTGCTCGGGGAGCCCAGCAAATCATACCCATATGTTCTGGACGTGTCCGGCGCTGGATGGGTTCTGGAGGGGTATTGCAAGGACGATGTCTAAGGTGGTGAACACCCAGGTTAAGCCGAGTTGGGGGTTAGCACTATTTGGGGTATTGGACGAGCCGGGAGTGCAGGAGGCGAAAGAGGCCGGTATTCTGGCCTTTGCGTCCCTGGTAGCCCGGCGGAGGATTCTGCTGCAGTGGAAAGATGCGAGGCCCCCAAGCGTGGAAGCCTGGATCAGCGACATGGCAGGGTTCATTAAATTGGAGAGGGTAAAATTTGCCTTGAGAGGGTCTGTGCAAGGGTTCTTCAGGCGGTGGCAACCGTTCTCAGACTTTCTAGCGGGGCGTTAGGAGGTGGTCAGCAGCAGCAGCAACCCGGGGGTGGGGGGAGGGGGGGGGGTGTACTTTGTGTTTTCTACTGTGTTTATTATTGCTTAATGGGGGGTTTGTATATTGGGGGAATTCGTGATGTAGTTGTAAGATGTTTATTTATGTGTTCTTTGTTTTTCTTTTTTCTGTAAGAGGGGGGTTTTGTTGAAAATATTAAAAAATTTGAATAAAATATTTCTAAAAATAAAAAAGAATTATTTTCATCATTGGGGACCTAACCCCGCTTGCAAGGCCGACTCCTCAGAGATTGGGCCGCTGTTTTGAAAGGCTGCCCCAATGTCTAAGTAAGCTTGTGGGTGCCCCACACCCACATCCCCCAAAATGAGGACACCACAGTGTGTGGTTCCCTGGGGGCCGACGTCTTCAGCCCCCCCCCCCCACCCTTCCTTACATGCCACCTCTTCCAGGACCCTGACCCTTTACCCCCCCCCTAACTTCCCAGAGGCCCATTCTCACCTGTCCTCCACCTCCCACCCTTCATATCCTCCTCCACCCTCCTTTCATGGGCATGGCCCTCCTCGGGCTCTGACCGTTGCTGGTGCCACCCTGGCACCCGGGCACCATTGCACTGCCACACTGACACCTTGGCAGTGCCACACTGACACCTTGGCAGTGCCTGAGTGGCAGTGCCAAGGTGCCCATGTTCCAGGGGAAGGCTAGGGAGTCACCCTGTCCTATCCCTGACCACCCACGGGCCTCCGATGGCCTGGGACCCTCACCGGGTGTCGTTTCGCCTGGTCCACGATTGTGTGTTTGATGAAACAGTGTAGAGGGAGCGTTACTCTATATCTAGTCGACACTAATGGTGACACCTGAAGGGCAAGAGCTCAGCATTGTCCAAACTGAAGTATGAGCAGAATATCGCCTCTCTAAACTGTGTCAGTATTCCTCTCCATCTCTCGCTGCTAGCACTGTTTTGAAGTATGCATATTTGTACTACTCATTCCAATCTCACTCTGTGTTTATTTTTGTCCTTTCTCTGCCACAATCTATCTCTGAATCCGTCCTGCAGTCACGTTCTACTTCTCTTTCTCTGTCTCTATCTGTATCCTCCCCCTCTCCTTTCTCTGTGTGTCCAGCGCTCTCTGTTTGCCTTTCTCTCACTGCCTATCTCTTTCTCCCATCCTATATTTTCCTCTTCCCTCTCCTTTCTCTGTCAGTTATTCTCTTTCGCTCTTGTTGTATTCTTTCTCTTGAATTGGATTGGATTTGGATTTTGTTTATTGTCACATGTACCGAGGTACAGTGAAAAGTATTTTTCTGCGAGCAGCTCAACAGATCATTAAGTACATGGGAAGAAAAGGGAAGAAAAGAAAATACATAATAGGGAGGTTATTACTAATGTTAGTTTTAGAATTAAATTTAAAAAGATTGGAATGATTGTAAGATAAGTAAAAAGTGGATCTGTTAGGGAGAGCTCACAGAGAGTCCCCTCGCTCCGGCGCCACCTTGCGCAAGACTTTGGCAAAATTTAATCAGGAGTAACGACAGCCAATTCTAGCACCACATCAGAGCAGGGATATATTGGCCTTGGAGAGGCAGCAGTGAAGATTCAGAGGGTTAAATTATGATGACAGATTGCATAGGCATCCCTTGCATTTCCTTGAATTCACCAGGTCAAGGTGGGCGATCTCATAGAATTCACAGTGCAGAAGTAGGCCATTCAGCCCATCGAGTCTGCACTGGCTCTTGGAAAGAGCACCCTACCCACGTCCACACCTCCACTATTCCATAACCCAGCAACCCCACCCAACACTAAGGGCAATTTTGGACACTAAGGGCAATTTAACATGGCCAATCCACCTAACCTGCACATCTTTGGACTGTGGGAGGAAACCCGAGCACCCAGAGGAAACCCACGCACACACGGGGAGAACGTGCAGACTGCGCACAGACAGTGACCCAAGCCGGGAATCGAACCTGGGACCCTGGGGCTGTGAAGCAATTGTGCTAACCACAATGCTACCGTGCTGCCCTGCTCTGCTTTGCTCTGATCTGATCAAGGTGTTTAAAATGTTCAAAGGAATCCATGTTGTGGACACATGCAAGCTATTTCCTCTGGTTGGAGAATCCCTCAAGGAGATAGGAACTGGGTCATTGCAGAGAAGTCAGGAAGCACAATTTCACACCTCATGCTGCAGATATTTTTTAAACTCTCAAAGGCCATAAATGCTGGTGCTTCCAGGTGGGGATAAATTGTGTATTTTTGCAGAGATGAGAACATCCAGGAAAATGGGGAAAGTCAGGTAATGATGAGGTGTCAGCTTGCTGTGATCCGATTAAATGCTGGGACAGTGTCAAGGGGGCTGAATGACTAGAATGTCTTATGTCTATTTTTCTTTCCCTCTGTCTCGCTCACTCTCTTTTTACTCTTCCTCTTGCTCTGTCTCTTTTTTCTCTCTCTCTATTTTGTTTCTCACTTCCTGCATTTATGTTCTTTTCGATGCTCTTTTCCTCTGTCCATCCCTCATTTTCTTTGTCCCTCTCTCCTGCCCTATCTGTGCTCTTTTATTCTTTATCGTCTCTCTCTCTCTCTCTTTCTCTCGCTCTCTAACCACAGGTACTAGGCCTCCCTATCTGTCAGGTTCTGTCTCAGTGTGCACTCAGACCTCAACAGGAAACCCTCAAACTCTGACCTTATCGCAGCTGCTGGCTTCAGGAGATGTGCAGAGCAGAGAACCCTGAACGCTGCAGCATCTGCCGTATGGAGGCAGCCACACACACACACACACACACACACACACACATACATACATATACACATACACGCATATATACACACATATACACATACACGCATATATACACATATATATATACACACACATACATGCATATATACACATATATATACACACATACATATACACACACATATGCACATACACGCATATATACACATATATATACAGACACACACACACATACACATACATGCATATATACACATGTATATACACAGACACACACACATATACACATACACGCATATATACACATATATACACAGACACATACAAACACATATATATACACACATATGCACAAACATGCATATATACATATATATATACACACACACAGACACATATGCACACATATATATACACACACATATACACACATACGCACACATATACACATATATATATGCACACACATTGGTTAGCACTGCTTCCTCCTAGCGCCGAGGTCCCAGGTTCGATCCCGGCTCTGGGTCAAGCACATTCTCCCCGTGCTTGTATGGGTTTCGCCCCCACAACACAAAGATGTGTAGGATAGGTGGATTGGCCACGCTAAATTGCCCCTTAATTGGAAAAAATGAATTGGGTACTCTAAATTTAAAAAAAGACACATATACACACATATACATGTACACACACACGTATACATGCAAACACACAACATATGCACACACACACATACACACACAATTACATATACACAAACAAACACACACATACACACACAGACATATACATACACACACATACACATTTATATATATACACACAAACACACACACATATATACACATATACACACACACATATGTACACACACATATACACACACACACATATATACACACATATAAACACACACACATATAAACACACACACATATATACACATATACACACACACATATGTACACACACATACACACACACACATATATACACACATATAAACACACACACATATACACACATATAAACACACACACATATACACACATATAAACACACACATATATATACACATATACACACACACATATGTACACACACATATACACACACACACATATATACACACATATAAACACACACACATGTACACACATATAAACACACACATATACACACACATATACACACACACATACATATATACAAACCTCTCACGGGTTGCTTGACATCTTTATATGGGTGTTCCCGGCACTGAGAGGGAAGAAAAATCATTGGAGAGCCAACTTCACATACCCAACAGGTAACATTCAACATCCAGCCCTAGATTTAGTGTCACATTCCTGGACTCCTGTGCTAATTGTCACTCTTGCATCTGAGTCACAAGGTTCTGGGTTTAACTCCCACTTCAGGACTTGAGCAGAAAAATCAAGGGGCTGATACTCCAGTGCAGCCCTGGGGGAGTGCTGCTCTGTTCGAGGTGCCGCTTTCGAACCAGACATTGAATCAAGGTCTTTTGGGATGGGTATAAAAGATCCCATGGCACCTTTTCAAAGAAGACCAAGAGAGTCCTCCCCATATTCCGGCCAATCTATATCCCTCATCCAACATCATAAATCAGATTATTGCGTCAATATCACATTGCTGTTTGTGGGGGTTTTCCTGTGGGCAAGTTGGATTCCGCCTTTTCTACATTATATCAGTGACTACAGTTTAAGATTGCTTCATTGGCTATAAGGTTCTTTGGGATGTTCAGCGATCATGAAAGATGCTTTATAAATGCAAGTGTTTCTTATTCCTTCTCTCTCTCTCGCTTCCTCGCCACTCCAAAAGAAGGCATTGCACCTTACACAACATCAGGGTAGCCCTTTGCACTTTGCAGCCAATTATGACCTTTTTTTCAATTGTAATCATTGTTGTAATTTAGGAAACACAGCAGTCAATTTGCGCACAACAAGATCCCATAAACATCAATGTGATCAAGGGCAGCACGGTAGCACAGTGGTTAGCACAATTGCTTCACAGCTCCAGGGTCCCAGGTTCGATTCCCGGCTTGGGTCACTGTCTGTGCGCAGTCTGCACGTTCTCCCCGTGTGTGCGTGGGTTTCCTCCGGGTGCTCCAGTCTCCTACCACAGTCCAAAGATGTGCAGGTTAGGTGGATTGGCCATGCTAAATTGCCCTTAGTGTCCAAAATTACCCTTAGTGTTGGTTGGGGTTACTGAGTTATGGGAATAGGGTGGAGGCGTGGGCTTGGGTATGGTACTCTTTCCAAGAGCCAGTGCAGACTCGATGGGCCGAATGGCCTCCTTCTGCACTGTAAATTCTATGAATAAGTACCGGATTGAGGGATGAATGTGTGGCGAACACACCGAGGATGACTCACCTGTCCTTCCTCAAAATAGTGCCATGGGTTTGTTTACATTCACCTACAAGGACAGACGGGAACTCATTTAATGTCCCAACTGGAAGACAGCACCTCTGGTAGTGCAGCATGCCGTGGTACCGCACTGGGAGGCTAGGCTATGTGGTCAAGCTCTGGAAAGACCTTCCAGATCTCCGTAGCTCAGTACCAGACACAGGATTTGGTGGGGGGGGGGGCACATTGACTGTAAATTACCGAAGAATGGAACCACAGGCCCTATCCAAAACAGCAACTTGGATTTACGCAGTAGCTTCAATGTAGTAAATGCCACAAGGCACTTCACAGGAATGTTATTATTAAACAAAACCAAGAGCAAGAGGAGATATGAGGACAGGTGGCCAAAATCTTGGTCAAAGAGGTTGACTTTAAGGAGGGGGTTTAAGGAGGAGGAGATAGGTGAAGATGTTCAGTGAGGGCATTCCAGAGCCTGGTGGGCCCAGGCAGCTGAAGCCATGGCTGCCAATTGTGGAGAGACTGAATCAGGGATATCAGCAATATTCCAACATGTCATTATTTTAATGTTTAAAGGGAAAGAGCTCGTCCAATCAGGATATAGCAACCTGCTTTGTTAGCTGTCAGTTTGAGCCCAGGGTTCAATACCCCATCACCTGATAATGTGACTGTTTCTAAGATACACTGATAAGAGGGCAGCTGTCTCCCTTTATCTGATTCTAAGAATTTTTGTGTTTCAGGTGAGTGTCCTTTTGAGAGAACACCGCCCCCTCAAGGCTGCTGAAAGCTCCTCCTCCACATTTGTTGGTCATCAGCGCCCCCTGTTGTTGCTTGCAGGCATTTTGCCCTGACAATCCATCCATGTCTTAATAATAATAATCTTTATTGTCACAAGTAGCCTTACATTACCACTGCAATGAAGTTACTGTGAAAATCCCCTAGTCGCCACATTCTGCCGCCTGTTGGGATACACAGAGGGAGAATTCAGAATGTCCAATTCACCGAACAGCATGTTTTTCGGGACTTGTGGGAGGAAACCGGAGCAGCTGGAGGAAACCCACAAAGACACGGGGAGACAAAGGCAGATGAAAGTGCAAGGATAGATGATTTTAAAGATCCAGGGACACTATAACAAAGAACCACCGGGAATTTTTCCCCCGTGTCCTGGGGCCAATATTTATCCCTCAACCGAAAAAAAGGTTATTCTGGGAATGATCACATTGCTGTTTGTGGGGTGTTTGCTGTGTGCAAATTGGCTGTGGCGTTTTTTTATGTTACAACAATTCACTATACTTCAGAAAAATTCTTCATTGGCCTTGACACCCTTTGGAATGGCCTGAGGATGTGAAAGGGGCTATGCAAATGCAAATGTTTTCATTTGTGTGATATCTTCATGCTCCCAGATTTTTTTAATCTTTCTTGGGATGCGGGCTTCGCTGCCTAGGCCAACGTTTATTGTCCATCCCTAATTGCCCTTGAGAACGTACTGGTGAGCTGCCCTCTTGAACCGCACACCGGTGGGGGTATACGGACTGTACTGCTGGGAAGGGAATTTCAGGATTCTGACTCAGCGCTGGTGAAGGAACGGCAATATATGTTCGAGTCAGGATGGTGAATGACTTGGAGAGGTGACCTGAAGGTAGGTGGTGGGGTTCCCAGGTATCTGCTGCCCTTCTAGATGGTGGAGCTTACGGGTTTGCAAGATGCTGGTGAAGGAGCCTTGGCGAACTGCTGCAGTGCATCTTGTAGATGGTGCACACGGCTGCCGCTGTGTGTCAGTGGTGGAGGGATTGAATGTAGAAGATGATGAACGGGGAACCGATGAAGAGGGTAGATTTGTCTTGGATAGAGTTGAGCTTATCAAGTGCTGTTGGAGCTGCACTCATCCAGGTAAGTGGAGAGTATTCCTTCACATTCCTGGCTTGTGCCTTGCAAATGGTAAACAGGCTTTGGCGAATCAGGAGGTGATTTACTCTCCGCAGAATTCTCAGCTCTGACCTGCCCTTGTAGGCGCATTATTTAAATGGTTGGTCCAGTTCAGTTTCTGGTCAATGGTAACCTCCCAGATATTGACAGTGGGGTTTCAGCAACGGCAATACCATTGAATGCCAAGGGGTGATGGTTTGATTGTCTCTTGTTGGAAATGGTCATTGCTTGGCATTTGTGTGGCACAAGTGTCACTTGCCACCTATCAGCCCAAGCCTGAAGATTGTCCAGTCTGGCTGCATTTGGACATGGACTGCTTCAGCACCTGAAGAGTTCTGAATGATGTAGAACATTGTGCAATCATCAGCGAACATCCTCACTTCTCACCTTATGCTGGAGGAAAGGTCATTGATGAAGCAGCTGAAGATGTTTGGGCCTAGGACACGACCATGAGTCTTGTTGGGCTACATAACCAGGGATTAGCACCCTCCTGAGCCACCTCCTGTCCTCTTGCCTAGAGGGTCCATGCACATTCCAGCAGACTGTCACTGAAAGAAAAATAAATTCTGCATTTATTTAGCACCTTTCATGACCGTAGAATTTCCTAAATCATTTTACAATCAATACAGTGCTCTTGGACTCTCGTCCCTGTTGTAATAAGAACGTAAGAACTAGGAGCAGGAGTAGGCCATCTGGCCCCTCGAGCCTGCTCCGCTATTCAATGAGATCATGGCTGATCTTTTGTGGACTCAGCTCCACTTTCCGGCCCGAACACCATAACCCTTAATCCCTTTATTCTTCAAAAAACTATCTATCTTTATCTTAAAAACATTTAATGAAGGAGCCTCTACTGCTTCACTGGGCAAGGAATTCCATAGATTCACAACTCTTTGGGTGAAGAAGTTCCTCCTAAACTCAGTCCTAAATCTACTTCCCCTTATTTTGAGGCTATGCCCCCTAGTTCTGCTTTCACCCACCAGTGGAAACAACCTGCCCGCATCTATCCTATCTATTCCCTTCATAATTTTATATGTTTCTATAAGATGCCCCCTCATCCTTCTAAATTCCAACGAGTACAGTCCCAGTCTACTCAACCTCTCCTTGTAATCCAACCCCTTCAGCTCTGGGATTAACCGAGTGAATCTCCTCTGCACACCCTCCAGTGCCAGTACGTCCTTTCTCAAGTAAGGAGACCAAAACTGAACACAATACTCCAGGTGTGGCCTCACTAACTCCTTATACAAATGCAGCATAACCTCCCTAGTCTTAAACTCCACCCCTCTAGCAATGAAGGACAAAATTCCATTTGCCTTCTTAATCACCTGTTGCACCGGTAAAGAAATTTTTGCGACTTATGCACTAGCACACCCAGGCCTCTCTGCACAGCAGCATGTTTTAATATTTTATAATTTAAATAATAATCCCTTTTGCTGTTATTCCTGCCAAAATAGATAACCTCACATTTGTCAACATTGTATTCCATCTGCCAGACCCTAGCCCATTCACTTAACCTATCCAAATCCCTTGCAGACTTACAGTATCCTCTGCACTTTTTGCTTTACCACTCATCTTAGTATCGTCTGCAAACTTGGACACATTGCCCTTGGTCTCCAACTCCAAATCATCTATGTAAATTGTGAACAATTGTGGGCCCAACACTGATCCCTGAGGGGCACCGCTAGCTACTGATTGCCAACCAGAGAAACACCCATTAATCCCCACTCTTTGCTTTCTATTAATTAACCAATGCTCTATCCATGCTACTACTTTACCCTTAATGCCATGCCTCTTTATCTTATGCAGCAACCTTTTGTGTGGCACCTTGTCAAAGGCTTTCTGGAAATCTAGATATACCACATCCATTGGCTCCCCGTTATCTACCGCACTGGTAATGTCCTCAAAAAAATTCCACTAAATTAGTTAGGCACGACCTGCCCTTTATGAACCCATGCTGCGTCTGCCCAATGGGACAATTTCCATCCAGATGCCTCGCTATTTCTTCCTTTTTTAAAAAATGTTTTTATTCTCCATTTTCACATTTTCCTTCAAAATTTACACCCTACCAACAGGCAGCAAACGGTAACAAATACAAAGTCAATACCCTTAACATCAACAACGATCCCATCCTCCCACCACTCCACCCAGCTGCCAATATATGCATCAAATAAAACAAAACCTCCCACGGTGGAAAAAAAAACAAAGGCGAAAAAGAGAAAGAAGTCCGCAATCGCCCATGGCCACCATTAACCTATAGAGTCCCCCCCGTCCCCCCCGTCCCCCCACGACGACACTCAATGCCATCCAACCTCCAAAAAAGTACCATAAATGACACCCAAGAGTTGTAAACCCTCCCCCTCCCAAACTCCTCCCCTCCACTTCCTCTTGTAAAACTCCTCCCCCCAACCTCAGTTCCTTCCCCCCCAACTTTCCACCCCGACTAGACTCCTCGGACCCTGTTCTGCCAGGCTCTGATGGCTGCAGCCCCTTCCCCACCTCACTCCCGTTCACTGGCCGGCTTAAACCGGCCAGCGTGGAGGCCTCCGCCTGGGTCTCTTTCCCCCTTGCCCGGCCCCGGGAAAAACCTAGAAGTCCCCTTTAGCACACGAACCCCGCATACACACGCACACCACAAAGAACCCTCATTCCGACTGAAAGTCCCATTTCTTCCCTTGTCCAAATATATACAACGTTGGCTCCTATAGCCCATACACCCGCACGCAGTGAAACAAAAAAGAAAAAATACATTGGTACATGACCATTTCTCAATTCTACCACAGTCCTGCCTTCGCAAACTCCTCCGCTGCTTCAGCCGTCCAAAAATAAAAGTCCTTGAACTTCTTGGTCACCCTCAGCTTCGCTGGATATACAATGCCGCACTGCACCCTGCTAACGTACAGTGCCCTCTTCACCCCGTTGAAGGCAGCCCGCCTCCTCGCCAGCTCCATCGTAAAGTCCTGGTATACGCATATACCAGCTCCAGCCCACTGCACCACCCGCTTCTGCTTAGCCCAGCACAGGACCTTCTCCTTTACACTGTACCTACGGAAGCACAGAGTCACTACTCTTGGCGGCTCACTCACCTTTGGTACAGGCCTCCACGACCGATGTGCCCGATCCAGCTCATATCAGGTGGGATCCTCCCACTCCCCCAATAGTTTCGCCAACATCGCGGCAAAGTACTCAGTCAGCCTCGGTCCTTCCACCCCTTCGGGCAGCCCCACAATCCTCAAATTCTGTCGCCTGGATCTGTTTTCCAGGTCTTCTGTTTTGCCTCGCAGATCCTTGTTGATCTCTATCACCTTCCGCATCTCCTTCCCCATCGAGGTAAGTTGCTCACCGTGCTGCAATAATGTCTCTTCCACTTCCTTCAGCGCCTCGTCTTGCTCCGGCACCTCCGCCACTGCGCTCGCCACCGCCGTCCTCACTGGGGTAATCGCCTCCTCACTATTTCTTCCTTGATGATAGATTCCAGCATCTTCCCTACTACCGAAGTTAAGCTCACTGGCCTATAATTACCCGCTTTCTGCCTACCTCCTTTTGAAATACGATATCCAACTTGTGCAAAAGCAATTTCCCACGAACAGTTACGTGATAATGACCAGATAATCTGTGTTTGTGATGTTCACTGAGGGACAAATATTGGCCAGGTCACCAGGAATAACTCCCCAGCTCTTCGTCAAAGTAGCATTCTGAGATATTTTACATCTATCTGAACGGGCCTCAGTTCAGAAACCTAATAAAAAAGATGATGGGCTGGAATCTCTGTCGGCGGGACCGTCTGTTTCACCGGCAGCGCACTCACGCCCGTGGATTTCCTGACAATGGGAAACCCCATTGGCCGACTGCCGACGGGGAATCCCGTTGCCGGCACCGGAAAATTGGTGCGGCGGGACGGAGAAACACGCCCGACATCTCCAACAGTGCAGCACTCACTCAGTACCGCAATGGAGTGCGCGTGCTCGAACAATGGAACGGGACTTGAACCCACAACATTTTGACTCAGAAGATGAGAATAGGATCCACTCAATTGATGATATTTGCCCCTCCCCCAGCACAGGTCACCTGTAAGTCTGAAATATACGATTGTGAGATTTAGGACTACATTTGGATGACAATTTGCCCTTCTGGGGTCATGAAAGGTGCTAAATAAATGCAAGCCTTTCTTTTTCTTTCAGTGACAGCCTGCCGGAATGTGCATGGACACAGAGGACAGGAGCTGTCTCAGAGATGGTGCCAATTCCTGGTCAAGTAGCCCAACAAGACTCAGGGAAGTGTCCTCAAACTAACCATTTTCAGCTGCTTCGTCAATGACCTTTCCTCCATCGTAAGGTTAGAAGTGGGGATGCTCATTAACTCAGATAGACGTCCCCAGGTATCTCACCAAGGCACTGGGGTAAAGTAGAAACTTTGAGGCATAAGGTAACGAAAGGACAGGTGACCATAGCACAGTTTAAGAGGTAGGAATTAAGGAGAGACTAAAAGGGTGAGAGAGAGAGGTAGGAGAGGCAGATATTTTGGGATGGAATTCCAGAATTTAGGACCCAGACATCTGGAGGCATGGTGGATCAACTTAAATCGATTAAAATCGGAGTGTGTCAAAGAGCAGAATTGGTGGACCACAGATAACTCAGAAGGTTGCCGGTCTGGAGATTACAGAGATCATGAATGGATTTGAACACTAGGATTTTAGGATTGAGCCACTGATGAACTGGGAGCCAATGCCAGCCAGTGAGCACAGGGAGAGATGGGGGAGTGGGACCTGGTGCAACTTAGGATACAGGGCAACAGAGGTTTGGATGCGATGCTTGCTAAGGTACCTACAAGGAGTCTGCACTTTAAAACTCTCGGGGTGCATTCTAACCGGGGTTTCAATGGAAGTTAAACCGGGAACTTTGCGCAACAAGTGGGTGTTTCACCCCTCTCCCCCCTCCGCACCCGGCCCCAGTGAAATTTAGAATTTATCCTTGAGCAGCTCCCCTTCAGCTGGACGCTGCAATGTTAATAAAGGACATGGGAGGGAGCCAGTGAGGTGACTGGCTGGCATAAACTGTGTTTGTGCATTGGGCAGATCAGGGAGGAAGAATATCAGATTCTCCCCCTCTCTTCCAGAGGTATGGTTCCTGGGAAAACAGGGAAGGAAGAGGGGGAAGATGCCAGCAATGGGCTTCCGACCCCAGTCACAATCCAATGACTCCTGCAGGATCTTAAAGCACTGAACGAAACCATTCAACCCATCATATCAGTCCTGCCTCTGTGAAAGCATTACCCACACTGTTCCATCTGCCATTCAATGTTTTCCTCCCATTCAATTTTTAAAAATCAACCAATTCCCTTTTGATGTGTTGGGTACTCTGCTACACAGACGAACCAACACGGTTGCGAATGGTACAACTCAGTTTTATTACTAACATATATTTACAGTGGTAAACTGGTTACTGAGGTTCGATCATAACCCTAGAATCTGTGGACCTATTCCTCACTATCTTGGAGTGGCACTCAGCACATGGTGGATGTCTGAGTGGCTTGCTGTGAGCTCTGTGCCCTGAGCTGTCTCCTGCTGGAATGCCCGGGAAGTGTTGTGTTCCCTGTTTTGTAGTGTGTATGCTCTTGCCTGTGATTGGCTGTGGTGTTGTGTGTGTGTTGATTGGTCTGTTGATCTGTCCATCAGTGTGTATGTATGTTTGCACCATGATGTTTACCTGAATATCATGACACCTTTGAGAAGCCGCCACAAATTATTCTTCTTTAAAAGCGTCGGGATGTGGGAATCACTGGACAGGCCGGCATCTATTACCCATTGTCCTGTTACACTGAGAAGGTGGTGGCGCATCTTCCTCATCGCCAACAGTCTGTGCTCATCCAGCAGACTGGTTCGTGAGGTCACTCCAGAGGGCCTGACCACATGAGGAAGTCACGTTTCCTTCACTCTAAAAAAGGATTCACCTTCAAAAGGAATGCATGCTTTGAAACGACTCTGCTGTCACTGAAACTCACAGGCTCAGGATTACTGACCAGTAGCATTGCCTCTATAATCTGCCCTGCCTCCACCCTCACTTCTGGTGAGGAGATCTGTATCGTTCCAGCAGTTTGGTGACAAAGAAGCAGCCGTTCTTTTGTAATGCCCAATAACATTATTTTTAAATCAGTCAAAGGATGTGGCGTCACTGGCTAGACTAGCATGTATTACCCCAAATAATTGTCCTTTGGAGGGTGCTGGTGAGCTGACTTCTTGATCCGCTGCAGTCCATATGTGCAGCCCACAATGCTATTAGGGAGAGGATTCCAGGATTTTGACCCAGCGACAGTGAAGGATCGACGGATATATTTCAAAGTCAGTTTGATGAGTGGTTTGGAGTTGAATTTCCAGGTGTTTGTGTTCCCATGTGTCTGCTGCTCTTGTCCTTCTACATCGCAGTGGTCGTTTTTGGAAGGTGCCACGGCTGCCACTGTGCGTCAGTGTTGGAGGGAGGGAATATTTGTGGATGGGATGCCGATTAGATGGGCTGTTTTTTCCTGGATAGTGTTGTTGGAGCTGCACTCATCCAGGCAGGTGGAGAGTATTCCATCAAACTCCTGACTTGTGCCTTGTAGGTTGTGGAAAGGCTTTGGGGAGTCTGGAGATGAGTTGCTCGCGACAGAATTCCTAGCCTCTGACTGTCATGATATTCAAACATACCTCATAACACATGCATAATGATAGACAGACCAACGGACCAATAACATGACAGCCAATCACAGACAAGAGCAGACACAGTATAAGACAAGAAACACAACACTTCCTGGGCAGTCCATCTGGAGACGGCACAGGGCCAGGGCATCATAGCAAGACACTCACAAAGTCACAACGTGCTGAGTACCAAGTCTGATGTATAAATAGTTTAATGGAATAAAACTGCGTTGTACCAATCGCAACCGTGTTGGTTCGTCTGTACCTCAGAGCACCCAACACCTCATGATACCAGGAGTGAATCGATACCTACCGGCAAGTCTGCCATCCTGAGCCATGGGCACCCGCAACAAACTGCAGCCGTTGCAAGTCGCTGGGAACCTGGGCACAAATTGGAAGCTCTTCAAGCAGCGCTTCGAACTCTGCATGCAAGCCAATGAAAAACAGGGCGCCTCGGACGAAACAAAGATTGCCATGCTCCTCACTGATGCAGGTCAGCACGCCATCGATGTATACAACTCCTTGGTGTTCGCGGAAGGCGAGAACAAAGCTAAGTATGACACGGTCCTCCTCAAGCTCGACAAGCACTTCAACGTTGAGGTCAATGAAAGCTTTGAGAGGTATGTCTTTCAGCAGCGCCTGCAAGGTAAGGATGAGCTCTTTCAGTCCTTCCAGACGCACCTAGAACATAGAACATAGAACAATACAGCGCAGTACAGGCCCTTCGGCCCACGATGTTGCACCGAAACAAAAGCCATCTAACCTACACTATGCCATTATCATCCATATGTTTATCCAATAAACTTTTAAATGCCCTCAATGTTGGCGAGTTCACTACTGTAGCAGGTAGGGCATTCCACGGCCTCACTACTCTTTGCGTAAAGAACCTACCTCTGACCTCTGTCCTATATCTATTACCCCTCAGTTTAAAGTTATGTCCCCTCGTGCCAGCCATATCCATCCTCGGGAGAAGGCTCTCACTGTCCACCCTATCCAACCCCCTGATCATTTTGTATGCCCCTATTAAGTCTCCTCTTAACCTTCTTTTCTCCAACGAAAACAACCTCAAGTCCATCAGCCTTTCCTCATAAGATTTTCCCTCCATACCAGGCAACATCCTGGTAAATCTCCTCTGCACCCGCTCCAAAGCCTCCACGTCCTTCCTATAATGCGGTGACCAGAACTGTACGCAATACTCCAAATGCGGCCGTACCAGAGTTCTGTACAGCTGCAACATGACCTCCCGACTCCGGAACTCAATCCCTCTACCAATAAAGGCCAACACTCCATAGGCCTTCTTCACAACCCTATCAACCTGGGTGGCAACTTTCAGGGATCTATGTACATGGACACCTAGATCCCTCTGCTCATCCACACTTTCAAGAACTTTACCATTAACCAAATATTCCGCATTCCTGTTATTCCTTCCAAAGTGAATCACCTCACACTTCTCTACATTAAACTCCATTTGCCACCTCTCAGCCCAGCTCTGCAGCTTATCTATATCCCTCTGTAACCTGCTACATCCTTCCACACTATCGACAACACCACCGACTTTAGTATCGTCTGCAAATTTACTCACCCACCCTTCTGCGCCTTCCTCTAGGTCATTGATAAAAATGACAAACAGCAACGGCCCCAGAACAGATCCTTGTGGTACTCCACTTGTGACTGTACTCCATTCTGAACATTTCCCGTCAACCACCACCCTCTGTCTTCTTTCAGCTAGCCAATTTCTGATCCACATCTCTAAATCACCCTCAATCCCCAGCCTCCGTATTTTTTGCAATAGCCTGCCGTGGGGAACCTTATCAAACGCTTTGCTGAAATCCATATACACCACATCAACTGCTCTACCCTCGTCTACCTGTTCAGTCACCTTCTCAAAGAACTCAATAAGGTTTGTGAGGCATGACCTACCCTTCACAAAGCCATGCTGACTATCCCGGATCATATTATTCCTATCTAGATGATTATAAATCTTGTCTCTTATAATCCCCTCCAAGACTTTACCCACTACAGACGTGAGGCTCACCGGTCTATAGTTGCCGGGGTTGTCTCTGCTCCCCTTTTTGAACAAAGGGACCACATTTGCTGTCCTCCAGTCCTCTGGCACTATTCCTGTAGCCAATGATGACATAAAAATCAAAGCCAAAGGTCCAGCAATCTCTTCCCTGGCCTCCCAGAGAATCCTAGGATAAATCCCATCAGGTCCCGGGGACTTATCTATTTTCAGCCTGTCCAGAATTGCCAACACCTCTTCCCTACGTACCTCAATGCCATCTATTCTATTAGCCTGGGGCTCAGCATTCTCCTCCACAACATTATCTTTTTCCTGAGTGAATACTGATGAAAAATATTCATTTAGTATCTTGCCTATCTCTTCAGACTCCACACACAATTTCCCATCCCTGTCCTTGACTGGTCCTACTCTTTCCCTAGTCATTCGCTTATTCCTGACATACCTATAGAAAGCTTTTGGGTTTTCCTTGATCCTTCCTGCCAAATACTTCTCATGTCCCCTCCTTGCTCGTCTTAGCTCTCTCTTTAGATCCTTCCTCGCTACCTTGTAACTATCCATCGCCCCAACCGAAACTTCACACCTCATCTTCACATAGGCCTCCTTCTTCCTCTTAACAAGAGATTCCACTTCCTTGGTAAACCACGGTTCCCTCGCTCGACACCTTCCTCCCTGTCTGACCGGTACATACTTATCAAGAACACGCAGTAGCTGATCCTTGAACAAGCCCCACTTATCCAGTGTGCCCAACACTTGCAGCCTACTTCTCCACCTTATCCCCCCCAATACCTCCGCATACTTGCGCAGTCCTGCGGTTACGACAACAACTCAGAGTCCATGATCCGGGACCAGATCGTTTTTGGCGTTGCCTCCAGTGGCCTACGCCAGCAGCTTCTAAAAATTAAAGGCCTGACCTTAGCATCTGCAGTTAAAGCCTGTGCCCTGCATGAGAATGCGACCAGCCGCTATGCCCAATTTCAGGCGACCGAATCAGCACGGAGGGGGTCCCACGCGATCGAATCGGCAAGCCAGGCCGCCCACGAGGCCGAACGCGTCCAGGCAATAGAGTTTCTCCCGGCCCGCGGCCCGGACGAGGGCGACCGTTTCGCGCGCTTTTTAAGGCCTCCCGCGTTTTTGCGCGCCAAAACCTACGGCAACACTGAGGGATGTGCTGCGCAGGCGCGCCCGACGCAAGACCGAACTGCGCATGCGCAGTGGCGTAACGAACGCCATGACATCATGACGTGCGGCAACTGTGGAGCTTCACATTTAAAAGGGCAATGTCCTGCAAAAACCCGACAATGCCTACGCTGTGGCAAGATGGGCCACTACGCTGCCTACTGTCGAGCGGCTCAACCTGTTGATCTTCCACATCTCCGACAACCTCGCAGGAACGTGCGGACCATTCAGCCTCCACATCACGATATCCAAACCGACGACACAGATGACCAAGACGCCTTCCGGGTTGCGGTCATTGATGCGAACCGGGTCAACACCATCAATCCGGGCGATGAATGGTGTGCCACCCTAACGGTCAACCGATCGCCGATCACTTTCCGCCTGGACACTGGCGCCTCCGCCAACCTCATAGCATGGTCAGCCTTCTACGCCATAAAGGTTAGACCACCAATCCAGCCATCCCGGTGCAAGATGGTCGACTACAACGGGAACGTTATCCTGGCCATGGGATCCTGCCAGCTCCAGGTGACACACAACACACACTGCCGCACTCTCGTTCAAGATAGTTGGCTCATCGAAGGACTCCCTGCTGGGCGCACAGGCATGCAAGGCTTTCCACCTTGTGCAACGAATCCTCTCTCTCTCTCCAGACGGCACGTCTGACTTCGCGGATGCAGAGTTCGACGCACAGCTCCCATCGCTCCTCGCCCACAACCAGGAGGCATTCGAAGGCATGGGAACACTGCCATACACCTACCGAATGCGCCTCAAACCGGACGCCATCCCGGTCGTTCACGCACCTCGCAGGGTTCCTGCGCCACTTAAAGACCACCTCAAGCAGCAGCTGCAGGATCTCCAGGACCAAGGGGTCCTATCCAGGGTCACGGAGCCCACGCCATGGGTCAGCTCCATGGTGTGTGTCAAGAAGCCTTCTGGCGAGCTCCGCATCTGTATTGACCCCAAAGACCTCAATAATAATATTATGAGGGAACATTATCCCATACCCAAACGGGAGGAGATCACCAGTGAAATGGCCCAGGCGAAGATATTCATGAAACTGGATGCTTCGAAAGGATTTTGGCAGATCCAACTGGACCCATCCAGCCGAAAGCTATGTACCTTCAACACCCCTTTCGGCAGGTTCTGCTACAACCGGATGCCATTTGGCATCATCTCGGCATCCGAGGTCTTCCATAAAATCATGGAGCAGATGATGGAAGGCATCGAAGGGGTGCGCGTATATGTGGGCGATGTCATCATCTGGTCCACCACACCGCAGGAGCACATATATCGTCTCCAATGCGTTTTTGCCCGCATACGGGAAAACAGCCTGCGCCTCAACCGAGCCAAGTGCTCCTTTGGCCAGACCGAGTTGAAGTTCCTGGGGGACCATATCTCCCGGTCAGGGGTCCGTCCGGATGCAGGCAAGGTGAGCGCCATCACAGCCATCCGCAGCCGGCCGACAAGAAGGCTGTCCTACGCTTCCTTGGCATGGTCAACTTCCTGGGGAAGTTCATTCCCAACCTTGCCTCCCACACGACGACTCTGCGCCACCTCGTCAGAAAATCCATAGAGTTCCAGTGGCAATACACGCACCAGCTGGAATGGGAGGAGCTCAAACGCAAACTCACTACGGCACCAGTGTTGGCGTTTTTTTGACACGTCTCGTGCCACCAAAATCTCAACTGATGCCAGCCAATCTGGCATTGGAGCAGTGCTCCTGCAGAGGGATGACACGGCATCATGGGTCCCAGTGGCCTATGCATCGCGGGCCATGACCCCCACAGAGCAGCGCTACGCGCAAATCGAAAAAGAATGCCTGGGCTTGCTAACCTGTTTAGACAGGTTCCACGATTACATCTATGGTCTTCCACGGTTCACGGTCGAAACTGACCACCGCCCCCTGGTCAGCATAATAAACAAGGACCTGAACGAGATGACCCCTCGCCTCCAGCGCATCCTACTTAAACTCAGGAGTACGACTTCCAACTGGTCTATACTCCAGGGAAGGACCTCATCGTGGTGGATGCCCTATCCAGAGCAGTGAGCACGCCGCCAGATGCGGAGGGTTCGTATGTCAGGTCGAGGCACAGGTGGCTTTCACATCGGCCAATCTGCCAGCTACTGATGCACGTCTGGCCCACATTCGCCGTGAGAAGTCATACGCCTGCACGATTTGATGTTGTCTGCTGTTATCAGGGCCTGCAAAGACACCTTTGCTCACCACGGCATTCCGATGACTGTCATGTCGGACAATGGGCCCTGTTTTGCCAGCCATGAATGGTCATCCTTTGCTGCTTCGTATGGCTTCACACACGTGACGTCCAGCCCTCTGCATCCCCAGTCCAATGGAAAGGCGGAGAAGGGCGTTCACATTGCCAAGCGGCTCCTCTGCAAGGCTGCTGCTGCCGGGTCAGACTTCTACCTCGCCCTGCTGGCCTATCGCTCAGCCCCACGAGCCACTGGTCTCTCACCAGCACAGCTGCTGATGGGTCGCGCCCTCAGAACCACTGTGCCTTCCATCCTGGCACCAACAATAGACCATGCTCCGGTACTGCATAGGATGCAACTGCAGCGCGATCGCCAGAAGAGATCGTACAACATACGGGCAACTGATCTTCCCTCCCTGGCCCCTGGAGACAACATCCGCATCCACCTACCAGACGGTGGCTGGTCAGCACCTGCCGAAGTTCTCCGACGCGTGGCTCCCCGCTCGTTCCTGGTACGCATGTCGGATGGATCCGTGCGTAGGCGCAATCGCCAAGCCCTTCGCTTACTTCCACTCTCGCAACGGGACCCTACACAGACGCCATGTCCTCCACTGGTTCCTGATAGCGACTTCGTGGAGCTGCCATATACCATGCCCCTTCTATCGCCGCCCGTGGCCAGGCTTGCACCTCAGCTGGTGGTTCTCGACCCACCCTTGAGGCGGTCAACCCGAATTCATCGCCCACCTACTAGACTGGACTTATGAGACTGTTCACACGTCAAACTTTTGCAACCACTGTTTTATAACATGTCACTGTTTTATCGTTACAGGCCTTGTTTGATCGTTCCAAATTTCCACGTTGTTCTTCTTTTGTTATGGTACAACCTCGTTAGCATGTTACACCTGACATCGCCCCTTGTATATAGTTAAGCCCCATGTACATGATGTAAATATTACGCACACACACACACCTTTAGCTGCATTCAGGACACATTTATATTTATAACCACGTAGGCACATAATCTTGTAAAAAAGGGGGGATGTCATGATATTCAAACATACATCATAACACATACATAATGATAGACAGACCAACGGACCAATTAGCACACATAACACGACAGCCAATCACAGACAAGAGCAGACACAGTATAAGACAAGAAACACGACACTTCCTGGGCAGTCCATCTGGAGACAGCACAGGGCCAGGACCTCATAGCAAGACACTCACAAAGTCACAACGTGCTGAGTACCAAGTCTGATGTATAAATAATTTAATGGAATAAAGCTGCGTTGTACCAATCACAACCGTGTTGGTTCGTCTGTACCTCAGAGCACCCAACACCTCACTGACCTGACCTCGTAGCCACAGTATTTATATGGCTAGTCCAGTTCCGTTTTTAGCCTGCACATTCAACTTCCGTGCTCAATGAAGAATGGTCAAAGTACCTGGGGGGATGTCAACGTGTGTACCATCATAGCCCAGGTTGAGTTGGTGCAGTAAGAAAAAAAGCAGCATAATTAGACCCTTCCAATTAGTTTGACCAACAGAGAACATTCAGGTTTTGAGTCCAGTCAAAATTGGGAGGTATTGGATTTAATATTCAGTAAAATCTTGGTGCACAAATTCTGCTTGGTCCCTTAAACAGTTAATGAAAATTCTCTCTGCTGCTCAGATCGGGTTCCCACAGTTTGGAGATATGTGCTAATCTCCGTTGCTATGGAAACTCTGGGAAACTTAGACAATGCAAATGAGACAAGAATAGAAACTGGATCTGGGTCAGTGGCTGCTCATCAGTAACTGGAATCCTCCCAATTAACAGGGAATGAGGAAAGGGGGAACGGGAAAAGAGGAGAGGAGGAAAGGGAGAGGGGAATAGGAAAGGAAGAATGAAAGAAGGGGAAATGGGGTAAGGGAGGGGACCGGCAAAGAGGGGGAGAATGGGGTAAGAGGGAGAGAATGGGGAAGAGGAGAGAAAAGGGAGGGGGAAAGGGGCAGAAAGAACGAAGAAAGGGGAAATGATGAAAGGGAGGGCGAATGAGGAAAAAGCAAAGAGAAGAGGAATGGGGAAAGTGGGGGATTGGGGAAAGGGGAGAATTGAGGAAGAGGAGGCAATGGGGCAGGAGGGAAGGAATGTGGAAACAGGAGGAATTGGGAAGGGGAGAGAAAAGGGAGAGGAGTAATGAAGAAAAGGGAAATTGGGAAAGAGGGAGAAATAGGGAAAGGGGGAGATGAAAAAATGAGGAATGGGGGAGGCGGGGGGGGGGGGCTCTCCCATTTCCAGTAAATAGTAATCCAGTTGAACACAGACTGGGTTTCTCTCTGAAAAATTGTTAGATAATTGACTCAAAGTCTGTGATGCCAGTGTGAAAAAACAACTTTTGTTTCAAAACCAATGACTTTTTTGGATCACGGGACTCTCATTTATAGTTTCAGTTCTCTATGGTTTTAAAGTGAGTTTATTGGTAGTAAATTTTCATTCTAAATGTGTAAAACACTTTTCAGATCAGCCAAGGTAACTTAAAGCAAAGTCAGTTTTTTATATTTGTTCGAGGTTGTGAGCATCACTGAATCAGTCAGCATTTATTGCCCATTTATTGGTGCAGGCTTGATGGGCCGAATGGCCTCCTTCTGCACTGATTCTACTTGCCCTTGAGAAGGCGGTGGTGAGCTGCCTTCTTGAACTGCTGCAGTCCATGTGCTGTAGGTACATTCACAGTGCTGTTTGAAAAAGGAGTTTACGATGAGATTTGCAATGAATAAACTCACTTTAACACTACAGAGGCCTGAACTATCCAAACAAAAGGGAAACAAAAGTTGTTTTTACGCACTGGCATCACATACGTTTAGTCAATCATCTACTAAATTTGCAGAGAAAAATCTAATATGTGTTCAACTGGATTTCCATTTAGTAGAAACGGGAGAGATTCCCCCAATCCTCATATTTTCTTCCCCCCCTTTCCCTAATTCCCCCTCTTTCCTAATGTTTTTTTCCTCATTCCTTCTCTCCTTTTCCTCTTCCCCCTTCGCAACTCCTCCTTCCTTCTGTTTCCACATTCCTTCCCTCTTACCCATTACCCACTCTTCCTCAATTTCCCCTTTTCACATTCCCTCACTTTCCCCGACTCTTTGTCTTTTCCCCATCCCTCCCTTTCCCCATTTCCCCTTTCTTCATTCTACCTCCCCCTTTCCACTCCTCCTCGTCCAATTTCCCCTTTATCCTCATTCTCGCCCTCTTTCCCATTCCCCTCCCTTTCCCCAATCCCCCTCCCTTTCTCCATTTCCCCTTTCTTCATTCTTCATCTCTCTTTACCCGATCCCTTTCCTTCCGTCCTCCTCCCCCATTCTCACTAATGCCCTTTAGGGAAGGAAATCAGTTGTCCTTACCTGGCCTACATGTCCAAACCCACAACAATGTCATTGACTCTGAAATAGCCCAGCAAGCCACTCACTGTATCAAAGCTCTACGAAGTTTACAAAAAGTAATGAAACTGGACCGACCACCCACCATCAGCCTCGGCACCGGAAACGGGAATGGCAAACCCGGCCCTGTCGACCCTGCAAAGTCCTCCTGACGAACATCTTGGGGCTTGTGCCAAAATTGGGAGAGTTGTCCCATTGGCTAGTCAAGCAACAGGCTGACATAGTCATATTCCGGGAATCATACCTTACAGACAATGTCCCAGATACCCACCATCATCATTCCTGGGTATAATCTGCCCCGCCAATGGGATAGACCCAACAGAGGTGGCGGCACAGTGGTATACAGTCTGGAGGGAGCTGCCCTGGGAGTCCTCAACATTGACTCTGGACCCCATAAAGTCTCATGGCATCAGGTCAAATATGGGCAAGGGAGCCTCCTGCTGATTATCACCTAGCACCACCCACAGTTGATGAATCAGGACTCCTCCATGGACTTGGAGGAATTACTGAGGGTGACAAGGGTGCAGAACGTACTGTGGCTGGCGGACTTAGATGTTCATCACGAAGAGTGGCTCAAAAGCGTGAATACTGAACGAGCTGGCTGAATCCTAAAGGACATAACTGCTGGACTGGGACTGTAGCAGATGAGGAGGGAACCAACAAGAGAGAAAAATATACTTGACCTCGTACTCACCAATCTACCTGTCGCAGATGCATCTGTCCATCACAATATTGGGAGGAGTGGCCACTGCACAGTCTTCGTGGAGACCAAGTCTTGTATTCACATTGAAAACACTCCATCGTGTTGTGTGGCCCTACCATGCTAAATTGGGTAGATTTCAAACAGTTCTAGCGACTCAAGGCTGGCATTCAAGATGCGCTGGGGGCCATATGATGAATGTAAGATATTGTCATATTTTATATCTTTTGCAGTAATGTTATTAAAACCTGGGTTAAGATGCATACAGACAGTATGACTGCTAGAACTGTGATTAAGAAGTCGTAAAATTGGGATAATCATTAATATGCAGGTGAAGTGTACTGCTAATAGATTTTGAGAACCATTTACTTGTTTACAGATAGACCCTTGGGGTGAAAGACCCTTGGGGTGGAGATAGTTTATGAGGGGTATTGTGTTTGGTCCTGGCTAAACAAGTCAAGCGACATCATGTAAGAAGAGACAAAAGAATGCCTTATGCTTTGGGTACAGGTGATGCAGTTAATGGGAGGAGCCAGGTCTGTCTGAAAAGTCAGTTGGTCCGAGAACTCGCATCTGAACAGGGGTGTTTCAGTTTGCTTCTGAAAGGTTCCCTCTCAAAAGATTCTGCACAGAGAAAAGCAAGTAGATACCTGATTGTTAACTTTATTCATGAGTGGTATTTGAAATATTTGATTTTCTTAATTGGAATATAGTGGCAGGCTTAGGAAGTAAGTTCAGGATTTCTCTTTTACTTCAGAATTGTGGTAACTGTTAACTGTAAAACAGTTTTTTCTTCTAATGTGGCTAATTCTGTGTTTAAATTAAAGTTTGTTTTGACATAAAAGATACCTATGGGTCAGTGTTATCACTCCTGGGTGCAGTAACAATTCCTCATAGTTTTACAAATTGAAAACAGTTGTGTTCTCAACCAGGATCCTAATAGCCATTAGCAGCATCAGAATTGTATACAACCACAATTTCTAACCTTGTGGTCTGATGTAGCTTCATTTACCATTACCATTGTCATGTGAGGGTGCCTTTAAGACATGGATGTTTAAGCAATGTACCTTTAAGAAAACAGTGATGTCATACAGTGGGCGGAGCTCAGCTCAGTTCAGCCATTTTGAAGTTTCAGTTTTAAAAAGTGCCTGGCTGGTTTTGCTGAGAGCAGCTTCAAAGTGCCTGGCTGTTTTGCTGTGAGCTGATTAAAAGGAGAAAGCCAGTTTGAGACAGCAGCTTGAGAAGTTCTGGTTTGCTGTGAGTTGCTTGAAGGGAGAAAGCCAGTTGGAAAAAGCAGTGTGTGTGTGTCTGTGTGTGTCCAGAGAGCTGCAGGAAGAAAGCAAGGTGCTGGAGCTGAAGTCAACCAAGCTAATATATCTCTGCCATTCTACAGAAAAAATATATATCCTTTCACCTGATGTGATACTGTTTAAAGGTGTTAAGTCTCTTGGAAGTTTGAAGGAACGTTTTAAGGAATTATTTACTGTTGCAATATTTTCTGAGTTATCTTTGAAGTAAAGGGTGATAAGAGATCCAATGTTTATTTAAGATGTTAAGTTGAGTTCATGGAATAAACAGTGTTTTGGATTAAAAAACCCACGTGTCCATAATTGTAATATCACACCTAGGGAAAAAGCCGTGTGCTAGGAAAAGCAACAAATACATTAAAGGGTGAAGTTGGTTGAACTTTAAACGCCTCGCCCATAACACCATCAAGCTGGGTATTCAACCCTGATTCAACAAAGAATGCAGGTGGGCATGGTCCAGGACCAGCACCATGCATACCTAAACATGAGCTGTTAGACTACAGCACAGAACTACCTGCATGCCAAACAGCAGAAGCAGTGCATCACCTCCATACTCCCAAAATGCCTGATCCACTGCAATTCGCATACTGCCGCAACCAGTCCACAGCAGATGCCATCTCGCTGGCCCTACACTCATCCCTAGAGCATCTTGACAACAAGGACTCCTACATCAGACTCCTATTTATTGACTACAGCTCCGCCTTAAACACCATAATCCCAGCCAAGCTCATATCAAAGCTCCAAAACCTAGGACTTGGCTCCTCACTCTGCAACTGGATCCTCGACTTTCTGACCCACAGACCACAATCACTAAGAATAAACAACAACACCTCCACAATAGTCCTCAATACCGGGGCCCCGCAAGGCGGCGTACTTAGCCCCCTACTCTACTCCCTGTACACATACGAGTGCGTGGCAAAACTTGGTTTCAACTCCATTTACAGGTTTGCAGATGATATGACCATAGTGGGCTGGATCTCGAATAACGATGAGTCCGAATACAGGAGGGAGATAGAGAATCTAGTGGAGTGGTGTAGCGACAACAATCTATCCCTTAATGCCTGCAAAACTAAAGAGCTGGTCATTGACTTCAGTAAGCAAAATACTGTACACACCCCTGTCAGCATCAGCGGGGCCAAGGTGGAGATGGTTAGCAGCTTCAAATTCCTGTGGGTACACATCTCCAAAAATCAGTCCTGGTCCACCCACGTCAACGCTACCAACAAGAAAGCACAACAACGCCTATACTTCCTCAGGAAACTGAGGAAATTCGGCATGTCCACATTGACTCTTACCAACTTTTACAGATGCACTATAGAAAGCATCCTATCGGGCTGCATCACAGCCTGGTATGGCAACTGCTCGGCCCAGGACCACAAGAAACTTCAGAGTTGTGAACACAGCCCAGTCCATCACCCAAACCTGCCTCCTATCCATTGACTCTATCTACATCTCCCGCTGCCTGGGGAAATCGGGCAGCATAATCAAAGACCCCTTCCACCCGGCTTACTCACTCTTCTAACTTCTTCCATCGGGCAGGACATATAGAAGTCTGAGATCACACACGAACAGACTCAAAAAAAGTTTCTTCCCCGCTGTTACCAGACTCCTAAAAGACCCCCTTATGGACTGACCTGATTACCACTATACCCCTGTATGTTGTTACATTGTGTTCCTTATGTTGCCCTATTATGTATTTTCTTTTCATGTACTTAATGGTCTGTTGAGCTGCTCACAGAAAAATACTTTTCACTATACCTCGGTACACGTGACAATAAACAAAATCCAATCCAATCCTGGCCAAGTTATTCCAGTACAGCTATAACACTGGCATCTACTCAACCATGTGGAAAGTTGCCCACTTATGTCCCATCCACAAGAAACTGGACAAATTCAACCTCACCACTTACCACCCTGTAGGTCTACTCTCATACCAGGGCAAAGGAATGGAAGGGGCCATTGACAGTAGTATCGAGTGGCAGTTGCTCAGCAATGGCTTGCTCGATGACTCTCAATTTGGGTTCCACCAGGGCCACTCAGAGACTTGGTCAATATATGGACAAAAGAGCTGAACTCAAGAGGTTTGATGAAAGTGACTGCCCTTGACACCGAGGCCACATTTGATCTAGTGTGGCATCAAGGAGCCCGAGCAAAACTAAAGTCAATGGAATCAGGGGGAAACTCTCCGTTGGTTGCCATATCTGGAGTAAGGAAAATGGTTGCAGTTGTTGGAGGCCAATCATTTCAGCTTCAGGACATCACTGTAACAATTCCTCAGGGTAATATCCTTGGTCCAACCATCTTCAGCTGCTTCATCGATGACCACCTTCCATCATAAGGTCAGAGTGGGGATATTCAATGATCATTTCATTATATTCAGAACTATTCACAACTCCTTTGATGCTGAAGCAGTCTCTGTCCACATGCAGCAAGACTTGGACAATATTAGGAATTGGACTGTTGGGTAGCAGGTCACATTTGTGCCACATGGATGCCAGGTAATAATCATCTTCAGCAAGAAAGAATCAAACAATCTCTCCATTAAATGGCCAATCTCCCACTATCAACGCCCTGGGGGTTACCATTGACCAGTAACTGGACTAGATCAGCCATATAATGATGTGGTGGCACAGTGGTTAGTGCTGCTGCCTCACAGAGCCAGGGACCCGGGTTCAATCCCGGCCTCGGGTGACTGTATGGAGTTAGCACGTTCTGCCCATGTCTGCGTGGGTTTCCTCCGGGTGCTCTGGTTTCCTCCTACAGTCCAAAGATGTGCGGGTTAGGTGGATTGGCCACGCTGAACTGCCCTTAATGCGCAAAGATGTGCAGCTTAGATTACGGGGATACACGGATAGGTCAGGGTGGGTGGGTGGGGGAGGGTGCTCCTTCAGAGGGTCGATGGGCTGAATGGCTTCCTTCTGCATTGTAGGGATTCTATGCTGTTTGTAGAAGCTATTTGTATGAAAATTGGCAGCATTGATTGTAAAATGCTTTGGCGTAGCTTGCGAATAAGTGCAAGCGTATTAAATTTTTTTAATGTGGATTGAATATATTTTATTTTAAGTTGTTGGTTTTACTTTGTATAAATGTTGCACACTTAAAATGCAATAAGTGACCGGAAATGACAGGTTTAAAGTGGTGGAGGAGCTGGAGGGAAAAGTTGGAGCAAAGTTTTGCAGAGATGCAGTGATGCAGTCAGCGGACAGGAGGGTGGCCGAGGTGGCAGCTCCCAGCTCCGGGTGCCTGTCCCCGGACCGCTGCCTGGCCGCCTTGCTCTTGCTGGCAGCCCTGGCCGCCCTCATGTCCCTCCTTTCGGCCAGCCTCTTGCTGCAGCTGCGGTGCCAGCAGCCGGCCGAGAGCCTGTCGCCGGTGCCCGGGGCTCTGCCTCGCCGGCTGCTGCGCTCCGTCTCCCAGGGTCTGGCCTCTCTCTCCGTCACTCTGCACTTGTGCTGCCTGCTCCTGGCCCTGATGCAGGGCCAACTGGCCGCCGAGGTCTGCGGAGGACAACCGGACAGGTAAGAGGAGGAACGTCTTGCTTTCTTCAATGGTCAGAGGTGGGGGTTAACTTTAACGAGCGTTGTTGATAAAGTTAAGCTAGTTTGCATTGATGCAGCGACGGTTCTGATGGGAATAGTACAACACAGGAGGCGGCCATTCCGCCCATCAGATCCATGCTAGCTCTTCCAAAGGGCTATCCAATCAGTGCCCAACAGTTTGCATTTCTATAGCAGTAAAGTCGCCATAGTCCCAGATGGCTGCTTTCCCCTTTTGGGCGGGGGGGGGGGGGGGGGATGATTTAACCTGAGGATCACCACACCTCAGTCAAGATAGCGAGGTTGAGAAGGTGGGGCCTTCATGAATAACCTCAGCCGGTACGGGAATCGAACCCCCTGGCCTCATTCTGCATCACGGACCAGCTGTCCAGCCGAGCTGAACCCACCCCTATAGCACTAAGCCATGTGAATGAAAGGAAATGAAAATCACTTCTTGTCACAAGCAGGCTTTAAATGAAGTTACTGTGAAAAGCCACCAGTCGCCACATTCAGGGACGCTGGTACGGGAATTGAACCTGCGCTGCTGGCCTCGTTCTGCTTTACAAGCCAGCTGTTTAGCCCACTGTGCTAAACCAGCCCCGACAGGAGCAATCCGGGACGGGTGACCAAAACTCGGTCAAAGTGATAGGTTTTAAGGAGTGTCCTAAAAGGAGGAGAGGCGGGGAGGCCGAGAGGTGTACGGCGGGACTTCCAAAGTTTAAAGTCTTGGCTCAGGCTCAACTCCAATGGCGGAACAATTAAAATCAGGGCCACGGCCGAAAGAGGCCGGGTTAGAAGCAATGAGATTCTGGAGAAGTGAAATGCTGGAGATTCCAGGGCTGGGGAGGGGCAAGGCCGGGGGTGGGGGGGGGTTTGAGAGCAAGGATTTAAATTCCAAAATCAAGATGTCGTTGGACTGGGAGCCAATATGGGTTAGCAAGCAGGTAACAAAAGCAGGGATGAGGATTTCAGCAGCCAATGAACTGAAGCAGGGGCAGAGTTGGACGATGTGACAGAGCTGGAAATAGGCGGACTTACCGATAGCACGAAAGCTCATTCTGAGATCAGATATGACCAAGGTAATGATACGAGTGCAAAGTTGTCCCTACCCTGTTTATATGGCATTATGCACAGGATTACCATAGATTGGTGGTCTAGATTGATAATCGGGGCGGGGGTGAATTTAAATATCAATGTGGCAGTATGAAAGTGCAAAGCTGGACCATGAACCAGTTGCGCTGATGAACAGGTTCATTTATGACCTTCAGTGAGAAGAAATCTTAGTCTCCTTACCCAGTCGGGCTATGTGACTCCAGTCCCGCACCAACTTGGGTTGACTAGAGATGTTTGGTTGGCTAAAGTCTGGCCAACATGCCTACTCCCAGTGCATGGAGTTCCTGACCATAATGAAACCAAATTCCTTGGATTTGTTAAATCTGGGAATATTCCATTCAGTGACTGGGACAAATTCAGGAACCCTGACAGTAAACGCCAAGGCAGATTCGGGTCATAGTGTTGATAGGACACAGCTTCAATGAGGTCACCTCCTTGGGAATGACATGAGCTTAGGATTGACTGGAATCGCTGAATTGTTACAGCCCAGAAGGCCATTTGGTCCATCCTATCCATGCTAACTCTTTGAAAGAGTAAATCAGCTGATCCCCCTGCCCCTTTCTCTTTAGGTGTCACTAGCCTAGCCAATATTGGGATACAAAAACAGAGAACACTGGACCATCTCAGCAGGTCTGACAGCATCTGTGGAGAGAAAAGGGAGCTAATGTTTTGAGTCTGGATGACTCTTTGTCAATGTTAGGATAAATGACTCCTGGAGTGTAACTCTTGTTCAGTCCATAGCTGATTGGTGCCAATAATGTGAAGTCACCTCCAGAAGGATAAGATAAGCTTGGCAGACTGCTGAGTATAACTCCAGTGTGGGCCATATAACATACTGTCAGCTCCTGCCAGGAGTAACTCATAGTCCAAGTCGGGGGAGCGGGGTAGTATTCTCTGGGGCAGTGTTTTTCAAACTTTTTTTTCCGGGGACCCATTTTTACCAACCGGCCAACCTACGGGACCTAACCCGGCCGGCCTTTGCGGCCCATGCCGGCTGACCTGCGTGACCCACCATTTTCTCTTGCCTTGTTTGTTGCTGACAAAAATGGAGGAAATGTTTTGGGTCCCTTTGGCCCCCCCTGAAAGTGTAAAAAAAGGCTGCGACCGTATTTTTAAAAAATGTGGCCGCGCTGCGCATGCGTGCCCGATCATCAGCACGTATACGCAGTGCGGTCAAATTTGTTTTATATGTTTGTGGCCATTTTGAAGGCCGCTCGCAGCCGGCATAGTTAAAAGCCGGCTGCTGCGGCTGTTGCGCATGGATTTGCGCGATCGGGAGCGCCGCGACGGACGGCTCCGTGACTCTCCCAACAGCCGCCCGCGACCCACCCACTGGGCGCGCCCCCGAGTTTGACAATGCCTGCTCTGGGGAACTGCACTCTGCAGCTACAGTACTGGACTGCCTGAGTAATGCAGCAAATCAGAGCAGCGAGAGCAGATCTAATTCTGTGAGACAATGGGCCGAATGTCTAAGTCTCAGTCTGAGTGTGCAGCTGGGACTGGGTTGCCCCACCCATTACACAAACTGCCCGACTTTCATTTCCATCAATTTCATCCTCAGTCCTGCCTCAAGAGATCAGTCACTTCGGTATTTTTGACAGGGAATTAAGGAATAATGCAGAGAACCTGGGCCCAATTTGCGCACAGCAAGCTTCCATAAATGACAATATTATAATAGCCAGATAACCTTTTTGTTTCGGAAGTTGGTTGAGGGGTAAATATTCATCAGGTCACCAGAGAGACCTCCACCACTCTTCTTTGAAATAATGACCATGGAATCTTTTATGTCCTTCTTTAAGGGCAGACAGGGCCTTGGTTTAATGTCTCATCTGACAGGTGGAACCTCTGACAATGCAGCATTGCCTCTGCTGAAGTGTTTTGCCTCAATTATCAGCTTGTTGGTGTGTCTCTTGACCACAGCGGAAGGTGCATCTATCAACTGAGCCTGCGGGGAAAGAAGTAAGCTTGTTGAAGAATGAAGTGCTTTGTGGCTTTTACAGAGACCTGATTCTATAATCAGTCACAACGTGGGGGGAAAGCATCCAATTGCGTGAGCAGTGAGTTTAATGAGCCACGGTCTTTGTGTGAGCCTTCCTTCAATAGAAAGCACCCCCCCCCCCCCCCTTCCAGGACAGGCCCCTTTCGCTGGGAGCCAGGTTGGCCTAGATCAGAGCGAACGTGCCACCTTAAACCTGTCCATTCTGCAGCCAGTGCTGGTTTGAACAAACTCTCTCTTTTAAACAGAACATCAGTGCTTGTGAACTTGTTTCAATCCATCGCCAATCACTGCTTTCTCACGGACTTTGGTTGACCGGAATTCAGTTTGAATCACAATTTACTGGGGGTTGTTTCGGTTCCAGCTTCGAAGGGACGGAAGGAGGAGAAAGAAACACAAGTTATAAAAGAGAAGGTATTCGGTGAAAGGTCTCGCCTGGTCACAGTGTAAAGCCATGCTGTAAAATTCTTTATGTTTCTCCTCCCGGAGTATTTCCATAAACACCGTACAGCATTGACATAGTAATATGTGCAAATGCACTTTAGACGAGTGTGATCAGACACAATTTGATAATGTTTTATTTTTTAAAATAAATTTAGAGTACCCAATTCATTTTTTCCAATTAAGGGGCAATTTAGCGTGGCCAGTCCACCTACCCTGCACATCTTTGGGGTATGGGGGTGAAACCCACGCAAACAGGGGGAGAATGTGCAAACTCCACACGGTCAGTGACCCAGGGCCTGGATCGAACCTGGGACCTCGGCGGCGTGAGGCAGCAGTGCTAACCACTGCGCCACCGTGCTGCCCTCAATTTGATAATTGACCCATCAGAAAGAAAATACTTGCCTTTAAATCATGCTTTGCGCAACCTGATGTCTCAAAGTACATTACAGCCAATGAGAAGTGCAATCACTATTGTAATGGAGGAAATGTGGGAGCCAATTAGCGCACAGCAAGATCCCACCAACAGGAATGTAATAAGGACCAAATAGTCTGTTATTGTGATGTTGGTTGAGGGATAAATGGGGAGAACTCCCCTGCTCCTAGAATCATAGAAACAACAGTGCAGATGGAGGCCATTCAGCCCACCGAGTCCGCACCGCCCCTTGCAAAGAGCACCCTACTTAAACCCACGCTTCCACCCTATCCCTGTAACCCCACCTAACCTTTTGGAATCTAAGGGGCAATTTAGCATGCCCAATCCACCTAACCTGCACATCTTTGGACTGTCGGAGGAAACCGGAGCACTCGGAGGAAACCCACGCAGACATGGGAAGTGCAAACTCCACACAGCCAGTCACCCAAGGCTAGAATTGAATCCAGGTCACTGGAGCTGTGAGGCAGCAGTGCGAACCACTGTGCCGCTCTTCTTTGAAATATTGCAATGGGATCTTTTACATCTACTTGTCCCCGGCAGATAGGGCATTGGTTTAAAATCACATCCGAAAGACTGCACCTCCAACTGTGCAGCACTCCCTCGGTACTGCACTGGAGTGTCAACTGTGATTTCTGTGTTCAAGCCCTGGAGAGTGGGACTCAAACCTGGAACCTTGTGATTCAGAGCCAAGAGCTACCATCTGAGTCATGGTTGACACAAGCAAATATTTGGACAGATGGACAAATCTTGGTCACAAGTAAGTTTTAAGGAATATCTTAAAGGGACCAGCAGCGTGGGTTCAATTCCCGTTCCAGCCTCCCCTAACAGGCGCCGGAATGTGGCGACTAGGGGATTTTTACAGTAACTTCATTGAAGCCTACTTGTGACAATAAGCGATTATTATTATTATTAATAAAGGAGGGAGAGATAGAGGTTTGAGAAGGAATCTACATTCAAAATAGCTCCCAAACCCAAAGCTGCATTCAAGTTTCCTACTCCAGGTTTAACTTGTCCGTTGTGCCCTTACGTTTTTAACCTATAGTACCGCAGTGTGCATGTTCATTGCGGGTGTTCCTCACTGTGATCCCATAATCAGGAAATTGGACGTTCATTCCACCCGCCTGATCAGCCCTCTCAACGATGGCAGTGTGGAATTTTGCCATGGTTCAAGGCTGCTACAGAGCACATAATCTGGGCTGACGTTCCCAGTGTTGTGCTGGGGGAGTACTGCATTGTCAGAGGTGCTGGGAGACATTAAACTATATGACCACTCGGGTGGATGTACAAAAATCCCATAGCACTATTCCAAAGAACAAGGGTGTTCTCCTCAAAGTCCTGGTAAATATTTATCCCTCAACAAACATTGCAAAACAGATTATTTGATCATTATCCCATTGCATTTACAAATTGCTGTCTTGTTTCCTAATGTACAAGTGGTTACACTTCATAAAGTATTTCATTGCCTGTTAAGCATTTTGAGATTGCAAAAGGAATGGTGCAAATGCAGTGACCCTGACTCAGACAGAACTCAGCACATGTGCCTGCTTAAACTAAGTGGGGTGACGAGTTCCGCCCATGTCCCATTGTGTTTTTGCTCCCTGAAACACTGGCATTTCAAAGGGGAAGGATGGGGGTGGGCATGGAGAGGCAGGGATCAATTGGAAAAGGGGCAGAAATTATTTGGATAAAATGTTCTGCCACATGTTCCATCCCCATGCGAACACCCCCCCCTTCCACCACCCTTTGCATTGCGGAACTGTCCTCCCATCGACTGAGATGTTTCAGATTCCACAGTAATTAATCGAGCATGGATCCCAAGTCTGCCAATATTTGTCTCTCAACAATCAGTAAAACTGATTATTGGTCATTATCACATTGCTGTTTATGGGAGCTTGCTGTGCCCAAATTGGATGCCACGTTTCCTACATCCCACTCTTTAAAACATTTTTTAAAAAATTTAGAGTACCCAATTATTATTTTTTCAATTAAGGGGCAATGTAGGGTGGCCAATCCACCTAACCTGTCTGCACATCTTTGGATTGTGGGGGTGAGACCCATGCAAACACAGGGAGAATGTGCAAACTCCACACGGACAGTGACCCAGGGCTGGGATCAAACCCGAGTCCTCGGCGTCGTGAGGCAGCAGTGCTAACCATTGCACCATCGTTCCGCCAGTGCTAACCATTGCACCATCGTTCCGCCAGTGCTAACCATTGCACCATCGTTCCGCCAGTGCTAACCATTGCACCATCGTTCCGCCAGTGCTAACCATTGCACCATCGTTCCGCCCCTACATCCCACTCCTGACATTGATTTGCGGTGGCACGAGGCACAGTGATTAGCACTGCTGCCTCACAGCGTCAGGGAACCTGGTTCAATTCCGGCCTTGGGTGACTGTGTGGAGTCTGCACGTTCTCGTGTCTGCGTGGGTTTCCTCCCAGTCCAAATATGTGCAGGTTAGGTGGATTGGCCACGCTAAATTGCCCCTTAATGTCAAAAGGTTAGACGGGGCTCCGGAAATAAACAGGAGAGTGGGACTATGTTAGGGTGCTCTTTCAGAGGGTCGGTGCACTGTGGGCCAAATTACCTTTTTCAACCCTAACCCTAACCCTAATAATTCTATGATTACAACACTGACTGCACTTCTAAAGTGTTTGATTAACTGTGAAGTGATTTTGGACCTCCTGAGGTTGTGAAAGGCACTGTATAAAATGTGTCTTTCTTCACCACTTGGCCGGTCGCCTGGGCGATGTGAGGGCCACCGGCCTGGAGGGTAGAATGTGAAAGGGAGGGATGTTAAGTGACACCATCGGGGGAGGCTGTGAACTTCACTTTCCTTAGAATGCACAGAATCATCTTGTATTTAACACAGCACGGAACTTCACAAGAAGATTGCCTGACAAATGTGGCACCAGGCCACAGAAGAAAAATGAGGACAGATAGAAATAGGCCTGAACAAGTATCTTAAAAGATGGAAAAATGTCAGGAGGCAGCTAGGTTTAAGGGAGCAATTCCAGAGCTTTGGGCCTCAGCAGCTAAAGACGCAGCCACCAATTTGAGCAATTAGACGCATAAGTGGCCAGAATTGGAGCAGCAAAGATATCTCCCAGGGTTGAGGTTTGAGAGGCTCACAGAGATGGGGAGGAGTAAGGCCATGGAAGGATTTGAAAACAAGAATTGAAATTTTAGATAATAGTTCAGGAACCTTGTTTGGTGGTCCACACTTATTGTAAAATGATAGGTTGTAAACAATTGATCTCAGTCAGGTCGTCAGGATTTTCACCCTGGGTCCATTTCTTCTTTCTCTCCTGTTCCAGAACTGGTTGGATTCTCCTTAATAGTCGATCTTCCCGCCATGTGGCCCTCAGCGCGTTCTGTCTGGGTGTCATCGTATATTTGGCAGGTAAGTTGTGAAACAGCAGGGACATAATCTTCCAAACCCACCTGTAGGCAACAACTGAAATACCAGTTTGCATCTCTTTCAGATAAGACGCTTAACCAAGGCTCTCTCGGTTGGAGATAAAAGATCTCGGGGCAATATTTTGAAGATGAGCAGAGTTCTTCCTGGTGTCCTGCATCAGTATATATCCCACGATTAGCATTGCTAAAATAGATGATATGGTCATTATCCCACTGTTTGTTGGAGCCTGCAGTGCACAAATTAGCTGCTGTATTTCCTACGTTATAACACTGACTATACTTCAAAGAGCCCTTCATTGTCTTGAAGTGCTTTGGGATGTCCGGAGGTCACGAAAGGCGTTAATAGAAATGCAAGTGTTTCTCTTCGAGTAGGTAGCACATTCACTTTCTGTCCCATTCCAGAGACTTCAGGCCGACACTCCCCAGTGCAATGCTAAGGAAGTACTGCACTATCAGAGGTACCGCCTTTCGGTTGGGACATTAAACTGATCCTCCGTCTCTGTGTGTGGGTGAACGTAAAAAGTCCTGTGGAAAAACAGAGTATCTTCCTGGTCCCCTGGACAATAGCCAACCCTCAGTTAAAAAATAAATAAATCTTTATTAGTGTCACAAGTAGGCTTACATTAACATTGCAATGAAGTTAGTGTGAAGCCCCTAGTCGTCACACTCCGGCGCCTGTTTGGGTACACTGAGGGAGAATTCAGAATGTCCAATTCACCTAACATCACGTCTTTAGGGAGGAAACACACGCAGGCACGTGGAAACGTGCAGACTCTGCACAGACAGTGATCCAAGCCAGGAATCAAACCCGGGTCCCTGGCGCTGTGAAGCAACAGTGCTAACCACTGTGCTGCCATGGCGCCCATTGTCACCATCAGAACCACGTGGGGAGAGTTGAATAGCATAAATCGCTTTAAGGGGAAGCTAGATGATCGCATCAGGGTGACGGTGGGAGAAGATTTGATTGGGTGATAAACACCAGCAGTGGCCTATCGAACTGAACCGCCTGTTTCTGTAAAACCCAGTCTAATTCTATGTAATTAAGTGTACTGAACTCCAAACTTGGTTCGGGGCGAGTGAAGAGGCCTTATGAGAAATTCTCCAGTGTCTGGGATGAAGTCACCTGTACGACAGATAGAAAAACATCTCATTAACAAGGCAGTTTGATATCTCCATTTATTTATTACAGTAGTCATGCACAGGGTGCAACTGGGTTAACGCAAACCCATAAAAATAATGTCAAATATTCTCCCGATGTCAGTCCCTACTCTCAGCAGTCTCTGTAGCCCAAGATCGGGAGTGCAGAAATTCAAGCAAAGAAACCATAAAATCTCCGACAGAAAACAGACCTGTATACCGTGCCTTTCGGACATGTTGGGAAAGCTGTAGCTGGCTAGGAAGATAAAGGAAGCTGATTTCCTTTACACATAAACTCAAACACAGAGCAGACAAATGACTTCTCCGCCGTCTTGTACGATAGTGCAAGTTTTTGGGGGACGTAGGCAGTCTGCTGGGATAGGTGCAACAGATCTTCACATGCGACTTAACTGCTCTGAAATAGCTGCTTCCATGTTGTCGTAAAGTGCTGACGGGATGAATTCAAAGCTGTTTCCTGGTAAAAGCTGTGTTCGGCAAAGTAAAGAGGGTTTTTTTTTAATGCTTGTGAAAACACACATACAAACACACGCACGTGTAAACACACCAGTGCCGACAACTGTCCATCTCCTTCAGAACCTTATCCCGTCTGATCCCTTTTCTTCGCGTGGCCCGGAACGAGCATTGCGACCATTGTTCACTGAATACACCATCCAACACTGCGGAGAAACCAAACCATACGTCAGCCCATTAGTATTAGACCCGATGGGTAAGAGCCTTGCTGGGTAAATACTGACCCATAAAGTCACAATGTACTAGCTCTGATCCCTGATCTCTCCCATTTGGAACACTACAATTAGCCTCGGGACCAGTGTGCCGAGAGGGGGAGGTTAACTGGGCTGAGGTTCCCACTCCTACATCTGTTATGAACTAGAATCCGGAAAAAGTAGCAATGATAATTTTCGACAACAAATTAGATAAATACTTGAAAAGGACTTTACTTTCTCAGCCGGAGGTCAGCACCTCTGACAGTGCAGCATTCCCTGGCCGGGGTGCATCAGCTTTGAACCTATGACATGACAGTAAGTGTCTGAGGGAAAGCAGCAATTCTGAAGAGCAGGTCTGAAACAAAGATCGATCTTTCCATCTCCAGACAAAGAAAAGGAAACAACCGTTAAGTCCGGAAGTGATCCCTTCGACCGAGGACATTGGAAAGAAACCAAGTTTGAGATCCACAGTGGACTAAATCAGCAGCTAATATACGGGAATGTCTGTGAAACCAAAAATATAGTTAGGCTTCATGGAAGGGGAAGGGTCCCAGCCTCAGACCAGATCCCTTTCATCTGGAATATAGCACATGGGAAAAGGAGGTGGCCATTCAGCCCCTCGAACCTGTTCTGCCATTCAATTAGCTCATGGCTGATCTGACTCTGAATTCCATCTACCCACCTTAATTCAATAATCATTAACATCCTTACTTAACAAAATGCTTTCATCACACACTGACGTTTTCAATTGGCTCGTGGCCTCTATGGCTTTTTGGGAGTGAATTCCAGGTTTCCACAAGCCTTTGTGTGAATTGCTTCCTGATATCACCCCTGAACAGCCTGGCTCTGGTCGCAAGGAGATGTCCCCCTGGACTTTTCCCACCGGAGGAAATAGTTTCTCTCTCTATCGACTTTATCAACTCTTTTAATCATCATAAGCAGCTCAATCAGGTTACCCCATAATCTACCATACTCAAGAAGATACAAGACTAATCTGTGCAACCCACCCACATAATTTAACCATTTCCACCCGTTACATTCTGATGAATCTGTAGTGCAACTTGTCCGAGGCCAATACATCCATTATGCAGTTTACTGCCTAAAATTGAATGTAGCGCAAATCTGCCTCTGTCCCACTCAATGTAGAGAGCTTTACTCCTCAATGGCAGTGTGTGTGTTTGACAGGACAGTTTAGAGGGAGCTTTACCTTGTATCTAACCCTGTGCTGTACCTGCCCTGGGAGTATTTGATAAACAATGTAGAGGGAGCTTTACTCAGTATCTAACCCTGTGCTGTAGTTGGTCATGGTATGTCTGATGCTGCCATTCAATAGACACAAAAAAATATGAATTGAAAGGAGCAGCTTCTGGCATTTCCCCCATGACAGTACTGATGCTTGGAAATTTTAATCATGCATTTTTCGCAACTCCTTTTACATACTGTACTTTTCTTCCAGCTCTCTCCATTTATGTGCTGTTGGAGTTTGAAAATGAGAGCGCAATGGCGAGTGCCAGTGTCCTCGCTGCTGGGGTACTGTTGCTCTTCATCATCATCATCCAAGCCCTGGTGAAGGCTTGGTTGGCAAGCAGGGCCAGACTCCCGGAGCATGGCACCACCTTGTTTGAGAATAATCGCACCCCAAGAGGCGGTTGGCCAGAACCAGAGCATTCGGATCACAGGGAGGAAGAGGAGGAGGAAGAGTCGCACTTGCCCGCCTTCCATAGAGAGACCGCCTATGAGCGCTACCGGGAGCAGAAGGCCTTTTACGTGGCCACTTCAGCGAGCCGTGCTGGCCCTGCACCAGGAGGGAGGAATGGGTACGGGCGCTCGCAGGCACTGTCGGCGGGGCGCAGCATGCCATGTGCCGGACCCTGGGATGGGGTGACGCATGAAATGAGGCGGGTACTGGCACGCAAGGGAACAGTCTGCAGGAAGGACTCGACCCTAGTCTGAGCTCGGTGTCACCAGCAGAGACCAGAGTGCGGCAGTTGGCAATATTGGCACAGATTCCACAGCAGCATTTGTGACCCAGTTAGAGAAGACTTTTTGCAACCACCCCCTTTTTCCCTCCATCCCCACTTCTGCTCAGAAATAGATTTTGGTCTGAGAGTTTCAGGGTGTGCACAGCATAGACAATAGGGCATCTGGTAACTGGGTGAATGACAGGACCAAACATCGAGAAAGGAAACAGGGAGCGATGGAGAAGTAAATTGGTAGAGTTGACAGCAAAATCAGGTCGAAAAAGAGAAACAAAGAGAAGGGAAGGAAGATTGGATTGAGAAAAAGATTGAACAAATATAGACAAGTTTTTAAAAATCTCTAACAACTTACTACCTACAGGAATGGGACTCCACAATCTCAATGGTTGAAGGAGTTGAGCAGGAATGTAATTTCCTCATTAAAAGTTACTTACGCTGTTACGTTGCGGTCCTAACTTTCTGCAGTGATTTTAATGAATTCATGAAATGCAGCAATTTCACAAAACTCATGAGGAAATTGAGGGTGAGCTGCTGTTTACATGTGGCTAAAGGCAGAGCAGTGAAACCGCCCAGCAACTCGTGGCCATGAGCAATTCACTGGGTACCTCTTCCTCGCCACAAGTTGCTGGGTCAATTTCCACTTTGATAAATGTGGGCCCGTGAAACACACCATTGTTTTGGCAGCAACGTCTGGTCTCATTTCTTCAGAGGCAGGAATCCCACCTTTATCAGGAGTGAAAACGAGGCAGAACCACCACAAAACACAAGGAAGAAATTTACCAGATTTGATGACTGACCGGGGCAATTTTTTTTTGATAACTTAAAACCAGGGCAGGTAGAATTAACCAAATGAGGATACGAATGTCTTCGTGCCGCTACATTTTAACCTCAGAAAACTGGCTCCTTTTGCAGATATATAAATATATTTTTGACTATTCCCTTTGCCGTGTTGCAAGGTCATTACTGTAAAGGGGCCAGCTGTCTTCCATAACTCTCGATGTTCAATAGGCTGCTTGGCTTTGGAGGGCGTCACACCCGAACCAGAGCCCTTTTCCAGCCGCTAGTGGGAATCTTTGGCAGATTTTCCATCTTTTTTAAAAATAAATGTTTTTATTCAAGGTTTTTCAATAATTTTTACAAAACACTCAAAAAGGAAAATAATACAAAGAAAACAGGGCAATATGCCAACAAAACAAAACTTAACCCTTTAAACGATTAACAATTTAACACCCATCTCAAAGCAAAATGGGGCATGCACTCCTTACAAAAAGCAAAAGAAATCAGCCCCCCCCCCTTATTTTCGATCTTCACCCACCATCTCACAGTCCAGGGGAACTGAGGCTGATCCTGTGGGAGCATCCCCATAACTCCCCCTGGGTGGGATGAACTACTTCAGCACACACTGGTTTTGAAACTTGGGATGTCTCTGTGCCTGCTGTCCTAACCTCAGTTAGCAATACATCGTAGTACACTTTTTACACCCCCCACACTGCTTTGTTAAGTCAAGTGACGTTCTGTAATATGTTTGGGATTATTTCAAGCTGGGTTTGGTTGGATTTCCAATTCCCTCTCCCAGGGCTTGGACCTGATCTGCTGGGGAGCATAAGCATTTAACAGCAGCTATCTGATCTCCTGGGAAGGCATCACATCCAAGCGCCAGGCTTTTCCTCCAGTTTTTACACATACACAGAGAGACACACATTTTCCAACAGCAATGAATATTGATTAAGGGCCGAATCCCTCGCTGATGTCCCCCACCCGCAACACACAAACATCTTCCTAACCCCCTGGGATGCTGAGGCCTATTGTATGTTGGGAAGGGGGTTACGCTTGTGTCCTTGGTTTCAGAAGGACAAATTCCTCACCCCCTCACAGATTGTTGCAGTGAACAACTCTCAGATTTTGTTATCAGGAAACAGATTGGTACGATGATGGGTTTCACCTGTCACAGAAAGAGTAACAATCCCAATAGACTGAAGCATAAAATGCACTTAATGTCAACATACAGAAACATTCCCGGTTCCTGGAGTGCTACCAAATGAAACATGAGGCACATCTTTGGGAACTATTCCTCAACTTATCATCCAGAATGTCAGAAATGCAGAATTGTGCTGCGTTAACTATGCTGGGTCAGGGTGGTGAGCTGGATGTTACAGAAGCCCTCGACACTCCAGAAAACAGGAAGGATCAGGCTTGGCTGCGATGCCCTCTATAGTCAAACAACCACCAACATTCTCTGTCCAAGCTGAAAGCAGAAGCACAGTCATTTAGGTGGGCAATTCTACATCGTGGGGCATCAGAAACCTGCGGAATCTCCTCCTTCCTCTAGCAATAGATATGCTCACCATCCAGTAAGAGGTGGGGATGCAGGTCATGCCAACAGCAATTGGCAGAAGCCGCAAGTCCATACTTTCTGATCTGATTGATACCCTCTGCTGTGAATCCAAAGGAAGGGTTTAAGTCCCAAATCGACACACAGGAAGGCACTTGAATCAATGATCTCCAACCTTGCTCATCCGGTCAAGTGGAAATCATGTGTTTTGGGGGTGAAGTGGGCGAGGGGAGCTATTGGGAAGGATTGATGACAAACAAATGGTCGCCTGTAGCTCACCTGGCTTTTTGAAGATGAGAATGATGCTCACACGACTCATTCTCTTCAACCCAAGCTCAGGACATTCTTTACATCACTTCCTGCGATGAATAAAAGAAAATGGCTTGGTAACGGTTGTCCAATCAGAAAACACCATGCATGCGCATAGGTTAAATTTTTCCCCTGTTGGATTGATGTTTTCCCAATATGAAAAAGACAATAAGGATGTTGTTAGCTACAGACGTCATAAAGGAAGCGAGACTGACCACTTGACCAGTCAGCGAGTCTTGGACAGTGATAGGTTAGATCGGTTGGACACCGATCAAGTTAACCAGGGAATTTTCAACGTATCACAACTGCAACCGAGTTATCCTTCTGACAGCGGTTTAGTGCTCGAATCACCAAACTGAAGCCATTCTCCATTACAGCACAGAAGGAGGCCATTCAGCCCATCGGGTCCAAGCCCGTTCCCTGCAGAGCAATCCAGTCAGTCCTACCCCATTAATAATAATAATCTTTATTATTGTCACAAGTAGGCTCACATTGACAGTGCAATGAAGTTACTGTGAAAATCCCCTAATCGCCACACTTCCTCTTCCAAGTTCCAAATTGCTGCATCCCTTCCAGCACCCACAGTGGTTGCCAACCTTCCAGGATTGCCCCAGAGTCTCCAGGAATTAACAAATTAATCTCCAGGACTCTGCTGTGAGTTACCCCAGAATAATCACCGGGCATTTAAAAAATTGTGAATTCCCCCCCGCCCCCGCTCCATTTTATTTGAACATGTACCCATCATAAAAATTATCAGAAGACAGGTTAAAAAGGACTTCCAATTGTGGTAATTCAAAACAAATTGCTTTTTTTGTTGCCTGTGGAAAGGCAGGCACCATAAGGTTGGATATGTTGAATGGCGGGAGGCGGGAGAAGACAGGTCATAACGTGTAAACCTCGAGGAACAGTAGAATGGTGGTTATTCCTGGGGCAGCACGGTAGCATAGTGGTTAGCACAATTGCATCACAGCTCCAGGGTCCCAGGTTCGATTCCGGCTTGGGTCACTGTCTGTGCGGAGTCTGCACATCCTCCCCGTGTGTGCGTGGGTTTCCTCCGGGTGCTCCGGTTTCCTCCCACAGTCCACAAAGATTAGGTGGATTGGCCATGATAAATTGCCCTTAGTGTTCAAAATTGCCCTTAGTGCTGGGTGGGGTTATGGGGATAGGGTGGAGGTGTTGACCTTGGGTGGGGTGCTCTTTCCAAGAGCCGGTGCAGACACGATGGGCCGAATGGCCTCCTTCTGCACTGTAAATTCTATGAAGTAACCCAGAGGCCTGAACTGATGACCAGATACATGAATCCCACCACAGCAACTGAGAAATTTGTGTTATTTAGCCAATTAGTTGTCAGGAAATGACTCATCACAACCTTCTCAAGGATATTTCAGGATGGGCAATAACATTCGCATCTCGTGAATGAATAAAACAACAACATTTCAGAGTTGGTAACCCTAAGCTCACCTTGAATTCCAATGCTCTTCTCACAACCTAACTCAGGACCTCCAAACTCAGGACTTTTCACCTTCCTCAGTCTTCCCTTTTGATAAAGAAAAGATTGAGGGGGTTGGGCCTATTTCCATTGGAGTTCAGAAGAATGAGAAGTGACCTTATTGAAACATATAAAGGGCTTGACAGGGTAGATGCTGAGAGGATATTCCCCCTCGTGGGGGAATCTAGAACTTTCAAAATAGGATGGGGGGGGTCTGCATTTAAGACGGAGAGGGGAAGAAATTTCTTTTCTGAGGGTCATTTGTTTTTAGAATTATCTTCCCCAGCACCAGTGAGTCAATTGAAGCTAATTTGGACAGATTTTTGTTGACAAGGGAGTCAAAGGTCATGGCGGGGGGGGGGAAGAGAGAAGAGAGTAGAGTTGATCAGCCAGGATCTTAATGCACGGGGTTGCAGGGGCCGAATGGCCTATACCTGCCTCTTATGAACTAACGTTAATCCACCTATCTGTGGCCTTTTGAAACCCAAACGTTGTCTCACTACTTCTCAATTTGTCTCATCTTGTCGACTCTTTTCGATCTTCCCTGCTCTGCTTTGCAATTTAACACAATACACTGGGGCCGGACCCTCTTGCTCAAGGTGTCTAAAATACCTAGACAGTCATGCAAGGTTGTCAGCAGAGCTGGGCTTTCTTGCTCCTGCACCCACACATTGATCAGAGGAGAGCACGGGGATGATTAACAGCCTGTAGGGGGGAGGAAAAATAGGACAGAAAAATATAACTCTTGGCACTTTAGCAGACCTTCCAACCTGGAAGTAAATTTCATTCAAGGGTAATGGAGCCAAATGCCAAGGGTTGAGGTGAAATCAAATTGACCGAGGATTCAAACATTGCAATAGGCCCACAGAAGCTTCGGACTGCCACTAATCATTCATTTAACTGGATCTGAAACAAAATATAAGCAAAGCAAAAACCAAACATATAATGATTAAAACACTGCAGGAGATTGCTCAAACAAAGGTGGCAAGTTGGAAGGTCTGCATTGGTCAAGTATTAAAGATTCAACTGTACTTGAGGCTGCGGAGGCCCCAAGCCTGGCATTAGAGTTTGGTTTGCCTCCCGATTTCAGCAATACTAACCTGGAAAGGGAGGGGTGCACGCTTGGCTCTGCACTCAGGAAGAAGAGAAGGAGGGAGGTTCAGGAACTGCCTGTGTAACAATGGAACTGTAACAGACACTCACATCACTAAAGCTGCATGCAACGATGGGTAAAAAGAAAAGAAAACGCAAATGCAACATGAATACTGGGAGTACTGAGGGTGCATTTTAACATCGTGCAATTTAAATCAAGTTACAAGCAGGGCACAAACTTGACCCTGCCGCACATCACAATCTAGTCAGCCCGTCCAGATCCTGGCAACCTATCATCTCACAAATGCAACGGGTTGGGATAAATTCAGAAAATAACATTTTGTGACACGGTGGAATAATTTGAGACATGAGGTGTGATGAGTGTAGCATGCCTGGGAAGTAAAAGCTGATTGCACCGATGGTTTTCTGAGCTCTCCGCCAGAGGGTTTTCCCTGCCTCATGTCATAACAGACATGTGAATAGAAGCAGGAAGAGGTCAGACACACACCGCCCCCCCACACACACACACAAGCTAGTCAACAAAATCATGAGCTCCATGTTTCTGCTCGATCTCCACATCCCTTGATTCCCTTAAATATCCAAAATCTTACGTATCGATTTCAGTATTGAATGATACTTGATGGCTGCGGATCCACAGCTCTTTGGGGTAGAAAATTCCAAGATTCACAACCCTCTTGTGAAGAAATTTCTCCTTATCTCAGGCCGATTCCTTGTCTTGAGTCCTACACTCTCGTGCCAGAAGGAAAACAGCCTCTCAGCATTTGCCCTGTCAGGCCCTCTAATAACTTGGATGCGTTTCACTAAAAATCACCTCTTATTCTTTGAACCTTCAGAAAATATATGCCCATTCTACTCAATCTTTGCCTGCTTCCCCGGGCATTAAGATCCTGGCTGATCTGATTGTGGCCTAAACTCTACTTCCCTGCCAAACACTCCTCCCCCTCAAACCTTGACTCCCTTGTCAACAAAAATCTGTCTACCGTAGGTTCAAATTGACTCAATGCTTTCTGGGGAAGATAATAAGACAGTGATCTCTGAGAACGACGCCCATTATTAGCAGCGAAAAATTTCTGCACCATTGCCATTCATTGACCCTCTGTTTTAAAGTTCAGGTAGACATAGAAGGAGGACAGGATGGCACAATGCCTCCCTCAGTCAAGTAACTTACTGAAACACTCTAGAGGTTCACTTATGAAGAATGGCCACTTGTAGTGAGGTATAAGTGAACAGGGGCAGCTTCCATGCACAGGACCTCGGCAAAATGGGGCTTGTGCAGACTTTGGGATGATGCTCTTGGGGTGGGGCAGGGTAAAGCCTTCATTTCTTCAAAAGTTGAATTCAAGACCTCCTGGGACCTCCCGGGTAGGCGCACCATTACACTGACTGCAGACAGCAGTTCCATAGTCTTCCATCACTGAAGAAAGCCTTTCACTGAGCAACGGTTTGCCTGGCATGGAGAGTGTGGAAGTGCAGATGGTTTGACACAATCGAACAGTCTCTGCATAGAGAAAAGTTCCCACCCACACCCTCCATCCAAAATATCTAATTGGAAGCAGGGCTGCATTGTGAGACTGATGGAAGCACAGGACTTGGTCAGAGGCGTCACCTGATGCTATAATAGTCACTCAGTACTCACAGAACTTAAAACAGCTACAAATTAAAATACTTCAAATCAAACATCGAACTATATAATCCCCCAGGAGGTTTCAGTAAATCAGCACTTCATCACCATCATCCTTGTTGTCTATTTCTCTCTGTTGGTGTCACACTTCCAGTCAAGAACTCATTTTCAATTGTTGAAAGTTATGAGCAAAAATGACATGTACCATTGTCAACATTTCCCATTCAATTTTTCTGTCACACTATAGGCTCCGGCCATTAAGTGGTACAGTGAAGTAATTCCACCCCCCAAAAAAAAGTTGTCAGGTCATTTTAGTTAAGTCAGCCAGTTTTGGTTAATGCAAATTCTAACTTCATCGCTACACAGAAGCTCCACGACTATCCAGGTCTGAGGTGCTGCTTTCAATGATTCCCCCTGACACACACCCAAGCTGACAGCCGAATGATTAAAATTAAATGAGGGGGGCTAGAAACAATGGGCGCACCCAGCAGACCCCATGACCCTCACAGTACCTGCGGCTCTGCAGAGAGCTCATCTGGTCCTTGATGCTGATGGCTCGTCGCAGCAGCCCCTCGATGTTCTTGAAATATGCCCCACTGTTGGACATGCTTTTAACAGCACTATACAGGGAGTGGGGAGGAAAGAAAAGAGCAGAATAAATCCATTCAGGATAGATGCCAGCAGTGGTTTAGTCAGGAGGACCTTGTTTGGAATCAAAGGGTTCAAGATCCCACTCCAAAGAGAATGCATAATCCAGACTAACGTGTTCCACGCAGTACAGAGGGAACGCCATACTGCTGCACGTCTTTTAGATGTGACATTAAACCAAAGTCCCATATGCCTTTCTCAGGGTGGTTAGAGATCCCACACTTTGAAGAGCAGAGAATTTCTCTCTGGTGTTTTGCACAATAATTATCCAGAGGGTGTAAAAGGTGCACATTACTGTTCAGAGTAAAGGTCATCTTGCCAAGTGCAAATTGGCTGCTACATGTCAACAGTGACAACACTTCAGAAAAGTATTTCATTGGTTATAAAATGCTGCAAAAACGTGCAGAGGTTGTGATAGGAGCAAGTTTACTTTTATTTTTTTTAAATGGTTGTATTTCTCCAGCTGAAGATATTTCACTTCTGACTTTTCACCTCTGATACTGGAGTCAATGCCAGGGCTGACCCCTGGGAGGAAAATTTACTCGTTTGTTGGCCACAAGGATGTTGCAATGTTAAATGAATTTGGTTTTCAATGGAGATCCTCGTGGACATGGACACCCAGCATAAAACTGGCACCAAGTTCAAAAAATGGGGGTCATAGATTGGCAGAAGGATTAGAGGGGACATGAGGAAAAACCTCACGGTGGTGGGTATCTGGAATTTGCTGAGTTGGTGTTGGAGTTGGAGGTAGAGACCCTAAACTCTTAAAATACAACCTGGATCTATACCTTAGGTGCTGTAAGCTGCAGGGCTATGGGCCATGTGCAGGAAGGTGATATTAGAAAGGGCACCTTGCTGTCTTTGGGTCAGCATGGACAAGATGGGCCAAATGGCTGCCTTCTGTGCGGTATCATTTCTATGGTTCTAACTCTCAAAGTGTTCACTCAGAGGGAGACCATGGGCCAGTAGAGCTGGTGTGGCATAGACAGCCCTAGGGAGTGTTTTATGGGACAGTTTAGGGGAGCTTTAGCCTGTATCTGACCCTTTCTGTAATTAACATGAGAGTGCTGCCATTGTGTGTCCAAAGTGGGCAAATGTTCCATCCCCAGCATTGACAACCCTCACCTACATCTGTTCACAGAATGGTCTCTGTATGTGATTTGATTAGAAGGTGCTACAGATATTTATCTCCTCCTTCTTTGAAGGCGGTGGCCCCTGCTGGAGTACATGATCTACCATTCTGGCAGCACATCAATATCCCACCTAGACATCCAAGTCACATCCAGTCAGTGAATGCCAGCTGGCTGTCCAACAATGGGAGCTTCACAGGCCAGCAGTTGCCTTGGTCTACTGGCTGTATATACAAGGGTTCTCCAGCCATGATCACGACACAGTAATCCAGAGGGGGAATCCACCTCTTGAGGAGCCCAATATCATTACAGCATCTCCATTTGTGAACACTTGCTTCAATTATCACACATAACACATACCAGGGCCGATACTGGCACCTTGCACTCATTTAAAACATTCCCTTCAGCTTTACGAGGACAGTCTCACCTGCAGGCATATTCAACAGTATATATCGCCCCTTGGCACTGCTCCTCCACTCCTTGCATGTCTGTCTGTGGGGGAAACAAAGGAGGAAAATCTGATGGACCAACCCTGCCGATTAAACACAGCATTTTATTTTCAGGATGAGGGAATTCTTCCTTTCATAAAGCTAGCTGATCAAAACCACACCTGCAATGCACTTGGGGCTCCCTGTGCCATCGACAGTCAGATGGGTTCAATGGGACTGATACATCGGTACCAACACAAAAAGAGATTAGTGTATGTATGTAGCTATGTAAGGACTGCTTACCCGCAAGTGACTGTTCTACTTTCATGGGTAAGAATGCAGTTTCTGTTTCCTATGATTGTAAATGAGAGCATGCTCTGTTACCCGCAAATGATTCTAAACATCCTTGTGTGACAGCATGAGTTGTGTGCCCTGTGTGTTTGCTCTGTAAAAGACTAATACCAATGGTGAACTAGTGGAGGAGGAGAAAACATCACTGCCATCCTCACCCCCGTTATTCTCCTGTTCCCCAGTCATGACTGTGGGCGAGGAGGTGGGAGGTCTGCTGGATAAACATTCACAAATCAAGAGAAACTGATGTAATCCCTGATAGCTCAAAGGGCTAGATGATGACTGTACAGTGCAAAATTCAAACCCCGACTTCAATCTGTATCACTCTGGCTGATCATGACCAGGAATAACACCAAGGTCAACATGACTGAGGTTTAGTGCCTTTGAGGTAGGAAAACAGGGGGGGGGGGGGGGAGGGGGAGGAAAAGAGGTGGAGGAAAATAAAAAACAGACACAACCCTTCTTGTGGATACTATTCAGGAAGTCCAGCTGGATAACTCACAATTATGTTGAGGAAGATTGGCCACAATGGCTCCTGCAGTCAAATCACTTTTGTTGACAGCAAATATCTAATATTGCTGATGAGGCGGTGGGGAGGAGGAAGAGGAGTTTGTGTGGGGCACGGGTGGGGGAGGAAAGAGGGGGAGATCTGCTTGGTTACTCTCTGTCGGTAATGGACAATGAGAATGACACAATTGGAGCAGAGATAATTCAATTGCAATCCAACAATTCCCGGTAACTCACTCGCCCTCCCCTCACCTTGTGCTGCACCAGCTCTGGGAGAGATCGACGCACGTGCTCCTGCAGTCGGTACAGAGCCAGTGACGGCTCATTGGCCAAGAAGTACATACTTTCCGTGAATTTCTCTGTAACTGGATGAGAGCCAGAAGTTAGACCATATGTGACTTTTGGGGCTGCCCTTCACTCAGGCAGAGCTATGTTGCATGGTTTATCTGACACAGGTTAATCAAGATAATGTGTATTTATATAGTGCCGTTCCAGTAGCAAAAAGATCCTGAGGTGCTTCCATTAAGCAATACTTCGATTTTAAAATTTTCACCCTTGTTTTCAAATTCTTCCATGATCATATTCCTCTATCTCTGTAATGTCCTCTGGGCCTACAATCCTGCATATCTGCACTTCTCCAATTCTGGTCTCCAAACCACCCCCCATTTCCATCATTCGAGAATTGGCAGCCGTGCCTTCAGCTGCCTGGGCCCTGCGCTCTAGAATTCCTTCCCTCAGCCTCTCTTTCCACCGAAAGACACTGCTGAAAACCCAATTCTTTATCCAGGCTTTTGGTCACTTTCCTAACATGATCTCATGTGGCTCCGTGTCAAATTACATACGAATGTACAAACCAGGGCCATTCAGCCCCTCACTATTTAATAAGATCATGGCTGATCTAAAAGTAACCTCAAACCTACATCCCGCCTATCATAGAATCACAGAATTTGCACAGTACAGAAGGATTCAGCCCATCGAGTCTGCACCGACCCTTTGAACGAGCGCTCTACCCATATCCACTCACCCAACCACCCCTCCCTACCCCCATAACCTAACCTGCACATCCCTGGACACGAAGGGGCAATTTAGCGTGGCCAATCCACCTACCCATACATCTTTGGACTGTGGGAGGAAACCAGAGCACCCGGAGGAAACCCACGCAGACACGGGGAGAGTGTACAAACTCCACACACTGACGCAAGGCTGGAATTGAAACCGGGTCCCTTGTGCTGTGAGGCAGCAGTGCTAACCACTGTGCCAACCCGATAACCTTTCGTCCTCTGGCTCACCAAGAATCTATCTAGCTCTGCCTCAAAATATTCAGACTGTTTCCACCACCTTTTCAGGAAGAATGTTCCAAAACCTCACATCGTTCAGAGAACACTTTTTGCATCATCTACTTGATCCCTTATTTTTAAACAGTGACCCCCCCCTAGTTGGAGATTCTCCCACAGGAAACATCCTCTCCATATCCACCCTGTCATGACCCCTTTTGCAAACCCTCCTGTGAATCACTTTGGGACATTTTTTGATATTAAAGATGCTTTATAAATACAAGCAGTGGCTGCGAAGCGGTTTGGAACCTCCTGAGGCAATTGTATTTCTTTAACTTCAATTTCAAACTGCCTAATCACGTTTAGACACTCCCACTGATATTGTTTAAAAAGATACAAAACATTAAAATCCGCAGAGCAGACTTCTTCACGTATATCTTTGTTCAAAAGACCTTTTTAATGTCACCTCATGTTCATTCAAATTCATTTTCCTGGTAGGAAATTATTGAGGATGGGTGTGGAAGGGAAGTTAATGAGTTACCAATTTAGAAGCATGCTGGGAATATTAACTATATTTTAACACTGCTTTTGAGCAAAAATAAGGAGGTCAAGTAATGTAAACCAAATACTGCTTAGTATGTGGTACTGGCCTTATTATAATAAGTTGTTCTTCCGAAGGACAACAAAATGCGTACTCAAATTGTTTTTAAACCAAGGGCAAAACATTCATATTTCCTCTTGCGTATGTTCCCAAGCTTTAGCTCTTCAAAGTTGTTTATTTCAACCTATAAATATAATGGTTTTTGACTGCATAACTCAGAGTGCAGTGCCTTGGCTTTGCAGCTGAAACACTCTCTCTCCACAAGTATATTTGTGTAAATAAATTTCCTTAAATCGAACCTCGAGGAATTTGTCTTTATTATGATTTCCACGACAAAGGGAATGCAAAAACATAATAAATAAAGTGGTAACTGAGGTGTTGGGGGAATAAATAAATACTCAACTTCACAGATTAGGTGAACTAAGCAGCTTCGAATCCAGAGTGGACTGTATCAGGAACAATTTTAGTGCAAGAGGAGGCCACGCAGCCCTTCTCTTTTGTTGACTCCCTTCCTTCTGTCCGCATTCCCTGGCCACTGACACTGAACACTCTTTTCCTGGGGATTGCCAGTTCTTGCTGGACACATTCCTGAAGGTTGCATCATTTGACCTCATATCACCCAAACCCGTCGAACAGCATTTTGTTTTCTTTTCCCCCCCTTTAAAAAAAACACTTTTGTTTACATAGCACCTTTCATGATCTGAGGACACCTCGCCACGCCTTACAGCCGATTAAATGCTTTTAAAGTGCTCCCACGAGGTCACATTATTGTTTCTGGGATCATGCTGTGCGTGAACTGGCGGCCGGCTTTCCTACTTTTCCAAGTCTCCACTTCATTGGCTGTAGTAACACTTCGGGGAGGGGGGGGCGTGAAAGGCGCTATGTAAAAGCAGGCTCTTCCCTTCGTGCTCGCTCTTTTCGGTTTACCGCACATTCTCATTTCCGGCCCCTTTAATTCAGCCCCTTCCTGAGAGGGGTTGTCAGGCGGAGGAGGCGTCTGTATAAACACTCACGGGGGACGCACTCACCCTTCTTAACTTTCAGGTGCATCTCCTGATCCTCCATCTTCCATCCGCCGCCACTTCCTGTCCCGTCCGCAGGAAGTGTTCACCCGCCCCACCTTCCCCCCTCCTCCTCTGGAAAACCAACACCATCAACAACGGTTCTGCCCTCTCCCTTCACACAGCAAGGGGTTCTCTTTGACCATCTTTCATTTATTTGGTTTAACCCAGTTCATGCTAATTTTTTTGGGGGGGGCTAGGATTTGCTTTTAGAACTCCCCCCCCCCCCCCCTTTGTGCTGCAAAAGTCAAAACTCCTGACTGTGATGCCTTCCCATTGTGTCCCATCAGCATAGCTGGAGTTGCCAACCCTCCATGATTACCCTGGACTCTCCAGGAATTGAAGATTCATCTCCAGAACACCTCTGAGACACACACAAAAAAACGATAGGAGCATTGAAAATAAAGTATAGAGTTTTGAACGCCCTTGTTTATTATTTTTTTAAAAATTGGAGTGGCAAAAAAATCGACGGTTACACTAACCGTCAAGCATCGTTCAATCCTGGATTGGGAAGCGTGTTCGGTTTACAATTGGTGGGTGGTGGTGGGGAGAAGCGGGGCACTGCCAGGGCAATCGATGATGGGAGGGTTGCAGGGTGGGGTTGGGGCAAGTGGTTGGCCATGGAAAGCCATGAGATTACAGTTCCAAGAATACAACCAACCAGCGCTGGCAAAAAAAACTGCCATTGTATCCCTTTCCATGTGAGAGTCAGTACATTGAGTGTTGGTCGGCTATTTGACCACAGGGAGTATCACATCCAAGCACGATCTGCTTCCCACTTGATGTCCTTATGGAGGCCGTTAGGCTGTATCAAGTTAAAGTTACAACATCAATTTGCTATTCATGTGGCACCTGTACCACAGAAGGACCTCCCACAGACGGGTAATCAAACAACATGAACTACATTGTAAGGCAATATGAAGGGGGTTGGTACAGTGGTTAGCACCGCTGCCTCATAGCGCCAGGGATCCAGGTTCAATTCCAGACTTGGGTGACTTTCTGTGTGGAGTTTGCACGTTCTCCCGATGCCTGCATGGGTTTCCTCCGGGTGCTCCAGTTTCCCCCCACAGACCATAGATGTGCAGGTTAGGTGGATTGGCCATGCTAAAATTGCCCCTTAATGTCCAACGGTTAGATGGAATTACAGGGTTACGGGGATAGGGCAGGGGTGTGGGCCTAGGTAGGGGGGGTTGGTGCAGACTCGATGGGCTAAAGGGCTTTCTTCTGCACTGTAGAGATTCTCTGATTCTACGAGGTGGATTTCAAGGAGGGGTTTGAAGAGATAGAGGTGATTTGAGAGGAAATTGTGAAAACATTGTCACCAAAACCAGAATTGAAAATTGGAAATGTTTCAAACTGGTCTTGCATATCTTAAAATGGGACTGTAGTTTTGGACCATGCACCAAATGCTTGAGTCAGACTTTGATGAGGTTAATCTGATTCAATGGTGGAATGTGCTTAAGAGGCCGAATAGCCTCCTGTCGCTAGATCTCTGTGCAATGTTAGAGGAAGTTGGAGAGATAGGGAAAGTCCAGAACAAGGGGATATAATATTAAAATTAGATCTAGGCCGTTCAGGAGGGAAATCTGGTACTATCCTTACACAACGGGAACTCGTTTCCCCAGAAGGCTGTGCTTGCTGGAGGTAAAATAGAAATTTCAAGACTGAGGTCGACAGGTTTTTATTGGGTGAGATTATCAATGGATATGGAGTTGAGGTACCAATTAAGCATGATCTACTTGAATGGTGGAGCAGACTCGAGGGCCTAAATGGCCTCCTTCTGTTCCAGTGTCATTAGAATTGTGTATCAAATGAAGGCAGGTGGCACATTTGAGTATGAAAAGGCTCCAGTGTGTCAGGTTCCAGGTTCAATTCTTTGTCAGTACGGAGTTAATTTATCCAGCACCTCTTCTGGGTTTGGGAGGAGTTATCTGACTGGGTTTGACTTTGTGCTTGCTCTCCACTGCCCCTTGCTGGAAAATGAGTATATATTTATGCAGTGAGTGAGGATTGATTCAAATTAAACTGCAAAAGCCCCATGGTAGAATAACATTCAAACACAGATGAGCTACAAGAGAGCTCCTGCCAACTGTGCAATAAGTTCCAAAATGACTCAATTCCTTCTGGCGATTTCAGCCTCCATCTGCACAGGATCCCATAGAATCCCTACAGTGCGGAAGGAAGCCATTCAGTCCATTGAGTCGGCATCAACCCTAGCGAGGTCCATCTCCCGCCGTATCCCTGTAACCCCGCGCATGGCCATTCACCCACCTAACCTGCACCTCTTTGGACACTAAGGGACAATTTAGCATGCCAATCCATCTAACCTGTACATCTTTGGACTGTGGGAGGAAACCGGAGCACCCGGAGGAAATCCAGACAGACACCAGGAGAACGTGCAAACTCCACACAGTCACCCAATGCCAGAATCGAACCAGGGAATCTGGCGCTGAGCACAGATTTGAATTTGACTATGATGCTTTGCTTGGTCAAACATTCAATTAATAGCGCAATCCATCGACCAGAGACTGGCCCTACCATCCTTCGCTGCTTCATCAATGACATTCCTTCCATCATAAAGTAACCATTCACAACTTCTATTGAAGATGTCCATATCCAAAATGCAGCAAGACCTGGACTATATCCAGGCTTGGGCGAACAAGTAAAATTCGTGCCACACAAGTGCAGGGCAATGACCACCTCCAACAAGAGAGAATCTAACTATTGCCCATGACATTCAGTGGCATTGCCATCACTGACTCCTTCACTTTCGACTTCCACTATTTACAGAAACTGAACTGGACAAGCCATATAAATACTGTGGCTACTAGAGCAGATCAAAGCTAGGAATCATGCAGTGAGTAACTCAACTCCTGATTCCCCAAGGCCTGTCCATCATCTACAAGGCACAAGTCAGGAGCATGATGGAATACTCTCCACTTGCCTGGATGAGTGCAGTTCCAACAACACTGAAGAAACCAGACACCATCCAGGACAAAGCAGCCCACTTGATGGATACCCCTTCCACAAACATTCAATCCCTCCACCATTGATGCATAGTTGCAGCCGTGTGAACCATCCACAAGATGCACTGCAGGAACTCACCAAGATTCCTCATACAGCACCTTCCAAACCCATGACCTCTAGCACCTAGAAGGACAAGGGTGGCAGTTACATGGAACTCCAGCACCTGCAAGTTCCCCTCCAAGTCACACACCACCCTGACTCGCTGTTCCTTCACTGTCACTGGGTCAAAATCCTGGAAATCCCTAACAGCACTGTGGGTGTACCTACACCATGTGGACTACAGTGGTGCAAGAAGGCAGCTCACCATCACCTTCTCAAGGGTAGTTAGGGATGGGGAATAAATGCTGGCCTAGCCAGCGAGACACACATCCCTTCAACAAATTTAACAATGCTACTTGTTGTTTCAGATCCCATGGGTAAACAATGAAAATTTGCTCAGGTATTGTTGAAATTCAGACAAACTGTTTCTCAGGGTAGCCCCTTCGGGTGGATCTGCCCCTCCTCCCCGCTCCCCACCCCCTCCCCCGCTTTCCCCTGGAATGCCAGCAACCACAGAGGAACCTGTGTTCCAGGGAGAATCAGCACCCAAGGGGTGTCCTTGTCCCTCAGAGAGAGCCAGCATCTTTGGTACGGGAAGCTGGTAAACAGGAGGGAGCAGCTAATTATCAAAGAAGCAACTCAGCGCAAACCGTATCCTCTCCCCCCTCCCCCACACACAATCCATGCAACCTCAAAACATCTAAAATGAAATACTAGCTTGTTTTAATGTTTGAGCTTTCAGAATGTCCTGCTGGGATGATTGAATGAGCTCAATGCATGAGTAGGCCAGCACTCTGCAACAGGCTTCAGCTGAATATTAATGACACCAAGTGAAGCTCCTGCCAGTGCTGTACAAAGGCAGAATGCCAGTCTGCCAGCTTGCTGTCTGCATGTCATTGGGATATATTTTCACAATACTTACTTTTCCTCGGGGTCTCTTATTTTTCTCCTTCCATTTCTCACCCTGTCTCTTGAAGATGCTGACTCATTTTTTTTTTTCTTTATTCGTTCACGTCGGTGTGGGCATCGTTGGCTGGGCCAGCATTCATTGCCCATCACTGGTGCCATTTAAGAGTCAACCACATTGCTGTTGACCTGGAGTCACCTGTAGGCCAGACCAAGTAAGGACGATAGATGGGCTTTTATGACAATCGACAATGGCTTCAGACTTTCAATTCCAGATTTTTATTGAATTCATATTTCACCATCTGGGTTTCGAACTTGGGTCCCCAGACCATGACTCTGGATCACTAATCCAGCGACAATACCAGTACGTCACTGTCTCCCCTATGTGACAGTACATTATAGGAACATAAGAGATTAGGAGGAGTAGGCCATTCAGCCCTTTCAGCCCTCTGCACCACTCAATGATCATGGCTGATCTACTTCAACACCATTTTCCTGCACTATCCCCGTATCCCTTGACGTTTTTAGTAGAAATCTATCGAGCTTTGTCTTTGAACATGATTGAGCCTCCACAGCCCTCTGAGTAGAGAATTCCAAAGATTCACCACGCTCTGAGTGAAGAAATTCCTCATCGTCTCAACTGTAAATGGCCGGCCCCTAATTCTGAGACTGTGCCCCCTGGTTCTGGACCCCCTCCACCCAGCCAAGAGACACACCCTTCCTGCATCCACCTTGTTGAGCCCGATAAGAATTGTGTATGTTTAAATCAGATCACCTCTCATTCTTCTCAACTCTAGAAGATAAAGTCCCAGCCTATTTAATCTTTCCTCATAGAACAATCTCTCCATCCCAAGCATTGATTTTGTGAACAGGGTGGCCCAGTGGTTAGCACTGCTGTCTCACAACGCCGGGGACCCCGGCTTTAATTCCAGCCTTGGGTGACTGCGGAGATTCCACTTTCTCCCCGTGTCTGCTTGGGTTTCATCCGGGTGCTCCGGTTTCTTCCCACAGTCCAAAGATGTGCAGGTTAGGGGTGGGGTTACAGGGATAGGGCGGGAAGTGGGCCTAGGAAGGGTGCTCTTTCAGAGGGTCGGTGCAGACCCGATGGGCCAAATGGCCTCCTTCTGTGCTGTAGGAATTCCATGATTGTATGATTAATTGCACTCCTCTACAACAAGTATATCTTTCCTTAGGTAAGGAGACCAAAACAATACACAATACTCCAGGTGTAGTCTCGCCAAGGCTGTATATAATTACAGGAAGGCACCTTTACTCCTATACTCAAATGTTCTTGTAATACGGCGCCGAGGTCGCAGGTTCGATCCAGGCTCTGGTTCACTGTCCATACGGAGTTTGCCCATTCTCCCCGTGTTTGCATGGGTTTCGCCCCCACAACCCAAAGATTTTTTAAAATATATTTTTATTAAGATATTTGAAAATTTTTATTAAAATAACATAGACAATGACATCAACATGGTATAATAAACATTTGCCCCCCCACATCTCAATCTTCACACACCCCAACCATAAAACAACAATCCGCACCCCCCCCCTTGGAATACTGCATCTGCTGACATTTTAATTTCCCCCCGAGAAAGTCAACGAACGGCTGCCACCTCCGGGTGAACCCTACCGTTGACCCTCTTACGGCAAACTTTATTTTCTCGAGACTGAGAAACCCAGCCATGTCACTAACCCAGGTCTCTACACTTGGGGGCTTCGAGTCCCTCCATATTAACAAGATCCGTCCCCGGACTACCAAGGAGGCAAAGGCCAAGACGTCAGCGTCTTTCGCCCCCTGAACTCCCGGCTCTTCCGACACTCCAAAGATCGCTACCTCCGGACTCGGCACCACCCGTGTTTCTAGCACCGTGGACATTGCCTTAGCAAAACCCTGCTAAAACCCTCTAAGCTTCGGGCATGCCCAAAACATGTGGACATGATTTGCTGGGCTTCCCTCGCACTGCTATCTTCGACCCCGAAAAACCTGCTTATCCCACAATCCAAAGATGTGCAGGCCATGCTAAATTGCCTCTTAATTGGAAAAAATGAATTGGGTACTCTAAATTTAAAAAATAAATTCTTGTAATAAAGGCCAGCATACATTTGCCTTCTTAATTTCTTGCTACCCCTACACTTTAGCTTAGTTTTCAGTGATATATGACCAAGGACACCCAAGTCCCTTTGAAGTTCACCATGTCCTAGCCCTCATCATTTCAGAAATACTCTTCATCTCTGTCCTATAAGGGTTGCCCATAATTTTAAAACTAGTTCCCCAGAGTTCAGGACTCACCCACAAGACAAAACATTGTTTCCATGTTCACCTTGTCAAGACCATTCAGGGTCTTGTATGGTTAATCAAGTCACCCTCCACTCTTCTAGACTCCTGTGGAAACAGGCGCAGCCTGTCCAATCTACCCTCATAAGTCAATCCCTTTACAAACACTTCACAAAGCCTTGGGCAACTGCCCATCTGCACCACCCCTCAACCCCAACCCCAAGGAGGACAAAGAAAACAGCCGTAATGGCACATTCTCATCATCTTGTGTCGGCTCTGTACAATAATTGAGTTCACCTCCACCTTTTCACAGTAACTTCATTGCAGTGGGCGGCACGGTAGCACAGTGGTTAGCACTGTTGCTTCACAGCGCCAGGGTCCTGGATTCGAATCCCAGCTGGGGTCACCATCTATGCGGAGTCTGCACATTCTCCCTATGTCTGCGTGGGTTTCCTCCGGGTGCTCTGGTTTCCCCCACAAGAAGTGCTTGTTAGGTGAATTGGACATTCTGAATTCTCCCCGTGTACCCAGACAGGCATCGGAATGTGGTGACTAGGGAATTTTCAGTAACTTCATTGCAGTGTTAATGTAAGCCTACTTGTGACAATAAAGATTATTATTGTTATAATGTTATCCTACTTGTGACAATAATAAAGATTATACAACTAACTTCTAGCCTTTCATACCCGGCAACAGAGCCAGTCCTAAACAACGCACACACGAACACACACTCTGTATTGGAATCACAACCTGGGTCTCTGTTCAGTTATAAAAGAAACAGCCTGGAAACTAGGTCAGATTCCTTGCAGCTCCTGCACCCTCCGACAGACCCTATGGGAGTAATTTTGTTTTTTTTGCAGCCTGTTACTCTCCTGTTTCTGTGGTAGCTTTGCAATCTGTTCTGGCGTTCAAAATGAAATGACCTTCGCTGAACTTGGCTTAAAAGGCTAACAACGTCCAATGGAGATCGTGCGTTTTAATTTTAAAAATGCAGGCCCAGATACTTTGGCCACAGTCAGCAACCAGGGTGCAAATTGTGCTCAAAAATTGCCTTCGTTTTCAGAGGTGTTGAGTAAATAGACTCTGTCTGCTGAAAGATAAACTGCATTAAACCCCACCCCAACTCCAACGCGCTGGCTGGTATAGCAGTGTCAATAATCACTCTTTTGTTAGTTAATTCTCTTGGAATGTGTGCATCATTAACAAGGCTGACATGTATTTCCCATGACATGTATTTCCCATGACTAGCTGCCCTGACTGAATCGCTGACATATTGGCCAGGTCATGGCACGTCGCCTTCTCTAAAGGACACCCGGTGTTGGAGAAGCAGAAATTCTCCCCAATTAACTATCGGGAAGACTGAGGCCATTGTTTCAGTCACTGACCTTGGAACAGTCTGAGATTAAATCGGTCTGTTCATGGCCTTGGTGTCATATTTCGACCCCGCTATGAGTTTACAGCCTCATATTTGTGCCTTCACTCGGAGCGTCTATTTCCACCTCTGTAACATCGCTCAGCTTCGCCCTCTCCCAGCTCTTCTGCTGCTGAAACCCTCATCCATGCCTGTGTTACCTCTAGGCTTAATCATTCCAATGTAGCCCTGGCTGTTCACACATTCTACCCACCTTAAACCTGAGCTCAAACCTTACACCACGTTCTGTTCCATCACCTCTGTGCTCACTGACCTGTACTGGCTTCAAGTCGAGCCACCTATTGATTTTAAAATTCTCATCCCTGTTTTATAATCCCTTCATGGCTTTGTCCCTCCCTATCTCTGTAACCTCGTCCAGCCCTACAACACTCTTGAGATATCTGTGTTCCTCTAATTCCGGCCTCTTGAACTTTAATTCCACCATCATTGGTGGCTGTTCTTGTAATAACCCTCACGAGACCCGCGGGGATGACCCAATTGATCTCCTTGTGGGGCTGGTGGAATATGAGCTCCCCTGCTGATGGGTGGAGGCCCATCAGCTGGGGCTCATAGAATCAACCCTTAAAAGCCGGCCAGTATTAGGACCGGCATGATCGGTAGTCCCAGTTGGGACCTATGTTCTGTATGCCGTGTTGTGGCCTTATCCTTTGGTTATAAATAAACCTCTGTTTGAATCACCTTCTCAGATCTCCTAAGTTTTTATAGCTGCCTGGGCCCCAATCTCTGGGATTTCCTCCTCACTTTCTTCCTTTAAGACACTCCTTAAAGCCAATCTCTTTGACCAAGCTTTTGGTCATCTTACTTAAGATGCACTTATATGGCTCAGGGTCATACTTTATTTTATAATGCTGATGTGAAGCGCCTTGGGATGTTTTATTATGTTACAGGTGAAACATAAGTTGCTATATTAATTAACCAGTTGGTATTTTAAAACAATCCTGGAGCTTAACAGCCATCAGTTTTTCTTTAAAATGAGCTCAAAATGCCGCAATGATATCTAAACACACATTCCTTGAATGGCTCTATTTATCCAGATCTCTGCATTGCTCATCAGTAACACTAACTGCTGCACCATAGTACCTGCTGAGGCCTGTTAACTCAGCATACAGTACGAATTAAACCTAGACCTTCCTCCTCTCTCTATGCATCAGTTTCATAACCCAAGGCACCGCGGACACTTTGTGTAATTTCCTTTGAGTTTACCTTCTTGCATTATTAATGGCGGTGATATCCAGTCTCCCCTCCTATGAGAGATTTAATGGACTTTTGTTGGCCCATGGACAGCAGCAGATCGATTTGTTGCTCAGGAGCTGGTTTATACATTGCCTCTCACTAATGGTGCATCGCAGGTCACTGATGTTAATTTGTGTGAGGGACACCCTGTACCCGGCAAGGTCAAAATGTGTCAGTTAGAGATGAACAAGAAAATGAAACTTTCTGGATTGCTCTGCCTTCTCCCTGTTCAATTTTATTTCTCCCCCTTTCATTGTGGAATTGGAGGTAATAGGTTTCAATCTTAGAAGGAAAGTGAGACCAGACTTGCTTTCACACGGTCAAATCATTTCACTTGGAAGCCAACCCAAACCAACTCAGAGGCTACCAGGGCACATCAAAGGCTAACCAACCCCCCCCCCCAAAGTCTGTTCACCATCTACAAGGCACAAGTCAGGAGTGTAATGAAATACTCTCCACTTGCCTGGATGAGTGCGGCTCCAACAACACTCGAGAAGCTCGACACCATCCAAGACAAAGCAGCCCGCTTGATTGGTCCTCCTTCCACAAACATTCAATCCCTCCACCACCGACGAACAGTGGCAGCCTTGTGTACTATCTACAAGATGTACTGCAGTAACTCACCAAGGTACCTTAGGCAGCACCTTCCAAATCCACCACCACTACCATCCCTCCAAGAGCAGCAGATGCCTGGGAACCACCTGAAGGTTCCCCATCCAAATCACTCACCACGCTGGCTTGGGAAATATATTGCTGTGCCTTCACTGTCGCTGGGGCAAAATCGTGCAGCTCCCTCCCTAACAGCACAGTGGGTGTACCTATACCTGTAGGACTGCAGCAGTTCAAGAAGGCATCCCACCACCACCTTCTGAAGGGAAATTAGGGATGGGCAAATGCTGGCCTAACCAGCATCGCCCACATTCCGTAAATTATTTTTATTTTCAAAAATCAGCTACCCACACCCAGTAGACCTGAAGGCATAAACTCCCAAGAGCCAATTTTACATCCCCTCTCTTTGCTGTCACACCTCCAGATTGTTTATTGAAAGAAGAAATTAAACCAGCAGAGACAAGGTCCAAGGCCTCTCTATGGAATAATGCTTGGCCAAGTTAGCCTGTTTCCCTTCCATTCTAGAGGCTGCTGCTCTCCCTCAACTTTTCATTTCCTCTACCCCACTGCGGCCAGTGTCACCATCTGCCTGGTCTTGGCCAGGACTGTTAGACTTAGAGTGAATATCCATAGGTTTGTGAAACTTAAAGCAGGTAACAGTAACTTGCCTTTGCACAGCACCTGTAATGTAATAAACTGTCCAAGGCGTTTTACAGGAACAGTGAACAAAGTTTGCCAGGGATCCACACTGGGAGATTTCCAAAACCTTGGCTAAGGAAGTAGATTTTAAGGAGCATCGAAAAAGGGAGAGATGCTGAGAGGTTTGAGAGAGAGAATTCAAGAGTTGAGGGGCTAGGCAGCTGAAGGGATGGTCACTAATGGTGGATCAATTGAAATTGGGGATATTCAAGAAGCCAAATTCTAGAAATGCGGATATGTCGGAGGGTTATAGGGCTGGAGGAGGTTACAGAAATAAGGATGGATGAAACCATGGAGGGATTTGAAAACAAGGAATAGAATTTTAAATGAGGCATTGCTTGACTAGGAGCCATTGTAAACCAGTGAGTTGTGATAAATATAGGAAATTGTTATTTATTGTATTTTATATTTTGTTGTAATAATGCTATTAAAAAGCCTGGGTTGAAATATACCCAGGCAGTATGTCTGCTAAAGCTGTGATTAAGGAGTTGTAAAGGTGAGGTAATCATTGGTTTTGACCATTACTTGTTTACATACAGATGGCTAATGGAATATAGAAAGGAGATTCCCTGGGTTGTAAATAGTTTTTTTTTGTTAAAATTTTTTTTTTTTTTCGTGTATCCAATTAATTTTTTTTTCCAATTAAGGGGCAATTTAGCATGGCCAATCCACCTACCCTGCACATCTTTGGGTTGTGGGGGTGAAACCCACGCAAACACGGGGAGAATGTGCAAACTACACACGGACAGTGACCCAGAGCCGGCATCGAACCTAGGACCTCGACACCATGAGGCAACAGGGCTAACCCACTGCGCCACCGTGCTGCCGGGTTGTAAATAGTTAATGGGGGGCGGTGTTTAGTCCTGGCTAAGCAGGTCATAGGCCATCTTCGTGGGATACAAATTATGTAATTAATGGGAGAGGCCAGGTCTGTCTGTGGTTTTGACAGTTTTGCTATAGGATTTGAGTCTGACAAGACAGAAGGATTTTTAGGTTGTTCCTGAAAGGGGCTCTCTCCAAAGACCTGCAGAGAACAGCAAGTAACCCTGATTGTTAACTTTATTTCTGAGTGGACTTTGAACTGTATTAGGTTGCTTAGTTGGACATTATATAGTTGCAGATGTAGATATTGAGTTAAAATTTTCCTTTTATTTACAAACTGTTTAACTATTAATTGTAAAGCTATTTCTTCAACATTAATGTGGTTAATTCTGAGTTTACATTAAAGTCTGACTTAACATACATTGGTCAGAGTCATCATTCTTGGCTGAAGTATCCTCTCCTCATAGTTTTACAAATTACAGATTGTTTGGAGTTTCACTTCCAGTATCCTTACAAAAATTGGGGTCTGGTCTGGTATCTGAACAGAATACAGGAATGATTGGTGAACAGGTGTTGATGTGAATTAGCATAAAGGATGCCGGCTTTTGGATAAGCTCAAGCTTTCAGAGGATAGAAGGTGAGAAGACAGCCAGAATTGCGACAGTCACGTTTAGAGGCAGTGAAAGCATGGATGAGAATTTCATCAGCAGATGTACTAAGCTTTGGGGCAGCATGGTAGCATTGTGGATAGCACAATTGCTTCACAGCTCCAGGGTCCCAGGTTTGATTCCGGCTTGGGTCACTGTCTGTGCGGAGTCTGCACATCCTCCCCGTGTGTGCGTGGGTTTCCTCCAGGTGCTCCGTATTCCTCCCACAGTCCAAAGATGTGCAGGTTAGGTGGAATGGCCATGATCAATTGCCCTTTCTGTCCAAAATTGCCCTTAGTGTTGGGTGGGGTTACTGGGTTATGGAGATAGGGTGGAGGTATGGACCTTGGGTAGGGTGCTCTTTCCAAGAGCCGGTGCAGACTCGATGGGCCGAATGGCCTCCTTCTGCACTGTAAATTCTATGAAAAATTCTATGAAATTCTATGAAAAATTCTATGAAATTCTAAGGAGGGAGCTGAGGCAAATAACAAAGGTAGAAGTAGGCTATCTTGTTGTCGGGAAATAGAAAAAATTTTGTAAAAATAGGAAGTCTATTTCTCCTCACTCTTGCATTCTGCTGCGGGTTCATTATTATTCAAACCTCAGAACCCAAGTCCCTGTCCAAACCTCTGTCCAGCTTTGGACCAGGCATCAGCCTGACAGGATATTATAAGCTACAGAATTCAATATCACATACCTGGATGACGCAAATCGACAGAGGTAGGCATGTAGGTAGCTGGGAAAAGATTCTCTGCTGATGAAGTTAGGTGAGGTGCATTGTCCTGTGGGGCTAGGAGCAATGTTTGGAATTAATTCTTCCTTAACTAAGGAAGGATATACAGTAATGGTCAGAGAGAGTGCAACGAAGGCACACCAGACTAATCCCTGAGATGGCAGGATTGTCCTACGAGGCAAGATTGAGGTGACCTGGCCTGTGTACTTGGGAGTTTAGAAGAATGAGAGGTGATTTCATTGAAGTGTACAAAATTCTTACAGGGCTTGACAACCCCAGAGGGCTGTGGAGGCCCAGTCATTGAGCATGTTCAAAGCAGAGTTCAATAGATTTCTAAAGACCAATAACCTCAAGGGATACAGGGATAGTGCGGGAAGATGGCATTGAGGTAGATGATCAGCCTTGATGTAGTTAAATGGTAAAGCTAGCTTGAAGGACTGAATGGCCGAGTCCAACTCTAATGTTCCTAAGTGAGTGTCATTGGCAAGGCTGTCAGTTACTGTCCATCCTTACTTACCCTTAAGGTGATGTTGAGCCACCTTCTTGAATTGAAGACCGTGGGATAAATGTGCCAACACAGCAATCTCAGGAAGGAGTTCCAAGATTTTGAACTGGTGACAGTGAAGGAACGATGATGTATTTCAGTCAGAATGGTATATGACTTCAAGGGGAGTTTGGAGGTGATGGCTTTGCATGTACCCGCTGACCTGGTCCTTCCAGGTGATGGTGTCCGCAGGTTTGGGAGGTACTGTTGGTGAGTTGCTGCAATGCATCCTTTCAATAGCACCCACAGTGGTGGAAGGAGTGGCATTTAAGGTGGAGGATGTCTCCCATTAAGAGGCCCCAATTTGGCCTTCTACGGGGAAGGTTTTTTTTCCGGGGGGTTAGAAGGAAGACTTCCATCTCTTTCACAACCTCAGGATTTCACAACTTCTTTATAGCCAATGAAGCACTTTTTTTGAAATGTAGTCAGTAATGGAGGAATCACAGCAGCCAAATAGCATACAGCAAGGTCCCAAACATCAATTTGATAATGATCAGATAGTTTGTTTTTAGTGACATTGATTGGAGGTATAAATATTGGTTTGGACACCAAGGATAACTCCTCTGCTCTTCTTCTGAATAATACATTGGGATTTTTGTCTTTGCACCCACCCAACAGGTCAGACGACACTTGTCAATGGAGCACTCCTGCTGTACTGCACTGGGAGTGTCAGTCTAAATCTTGTGCTGAAGACCTTGGAGTGAGCCTTGAACCCACAACTTTCTGAGGAGCAAGAGCAACCTACTGAGCCATGGCTGGCAAGGGTAAGGTGCCAACACTAAGAACAGGAAAGTAATCAAACAAGGCGCCGTCGAGAGCCAGAGGTAGAACAGAGGAAAGCAACATAGCTCAATCCCAGCTATAGGTAAGCTGCTGGAAAAACATAACTAGTGGGAACATTCCTGATGGTGTAGATAAGGTAAAACTGGAAGTGGCTTTACGGCATCCCAAGGGTGCAGGACAGGATGGCACAGGTTTCGGGCAACAAAGGGCAAGTTCAAGCCAAACATCAGCAAATGGGCGATTGACAGCTGCTCCAGGGACAACAGTGATTGTGGTTAGGAAGCATTTGTAGGCTTATGTGGAAAGAGCAGTGGAGTACGACTGGTTGGATAGCTCTGGCACTGGCACTCTGGGCAGAATGGCCTCCTCCTATGCTGTAAGATTTATTGACATTTGAGAGAAACAGCCAGTATTGTAACGGGGATACAGTATGATTGTTATGTTGGCAGGGTGAGAGAAAATGGGCTGAAGGGCCTTCAGCATCCATACTGACCGGTGTGGAAGAAAGCACCGAGTTTATTTCATTCACGGTGACCTTTTAACACGAGTGAGTGAAGGACAGATTGATTCTATCCAGAAACAAGCGAAGTTCAATGCCAAACCACTGTCGCCAGGTTTAACTTACTGTCTGACAGAGAATCACTATTGGGCTGGCCTTCATCCAACGTTTCAGGACAAAAACCTCCGCAAGCTTTGAACCACAGACCCGTTCCCCTGCAACTCAGCTTACCCAAACCCTCCTCTCCACCCAGACCCCTTCCCCTTTCTCTTCATCCAGACACCTTCCTCCTCTCTCCACCAATAGAACACCACTTGTTCACTGCCACGACATGCACAGCAGGAGATGCCGGTTATTGGATGGGCTTCCTGCATTCTCCTGTCCCATTGTTTTTAATCCGATAGGTCGAGTCAAACAAAATGGCAAAGACCTCCCCGCACAACATTGTTGGGTCTTTCCATTTTGCTGAAGTTCGGCATTTTCATCCATGTTGCACCCCATTTCAACAGACAACCAAGGGAAAGACGCACATGCTGCTTTGCCTCTCTGTAAATCCCCCCCCCCCCACAAGATACAGGTTCGCACGCACACACCGCACAAACGCAAGTATCGAGATCACTGACTCAACAATGATGGCTATGGCTCATTCTTTTACTTCCTAATCAAAAATGTAGTTAGCTACATCTGGAATCTCATGTGGCTAATTTGTTTGATAACACTGCTTTCCAACATGCATTGGCCCACCCCAAGCCCTCTGGCATGACTTTGGGACCGAGTAACTAGGGCCTAAAAACTTTGCAATGATGGCTGGTAGGAGAAACAAAACAGCCACATTAATGCAGTTCAGGGATTTTGCTCCTGAGGTTGGGAGCAAAGCTCATTACTGGGGACACAGCAAATTTTGCCAGGCCCCTAGCTAACCTACCACATAGCGGTTGCCTGTTGAATAATTAATGTTTGGGAAAGAAATCAGACAACAGCTGCATGTGAGCCCCCTGTAATGGAGCAAGGCCTTGTGCAATTTATCTTGACATGCATTTATATCTGGGAGCGTTCGCTGCTGAGATTCAGGCTCAAAAAATGCAAAAGGTTTCATCCTGAAATGTTGAAATTATTCATCCTGATTCACTCAAAATTTTGCTTAAAGGCAGAGGTATAAAAATCACTTTAAGTAACTAATGCTTGACAATCTCTTGGGTGTAACAGCCCTTCTAAGCGGGCATATGAGCCTGGACAATGAGCGTCAACAAACTATGCAGCTGTTGGGGCGTCACAGGTAAGATCACAACAACACGACATTCACAAGAGTTTCCAGTGAGAACTGCAGGATAGATTAGAAGAGCCAGATTATTTTCTCCTCCTTCCTTCCTTTCATTCCAGTTAAGGCAAATAAAATTGTTGGGGTCCAAATCTTGCTGGATGAATAAATAATAGGAGAAATGCTGGGAAGCAGGGTGTTGGTTGCGAACTTTGCAGATGATCCGGCTGTTCCTCCACTTGCTTTACACAAATGACATTTCACCCTCAGCCCTTCGACTATTTTTATGAGCTTTGCTGCATTTGCACATTAGTGCTGTTGCTCTCTTTTAATGGTTATAAATATAGCGATTAATAAGGTTGCCTTTCTTAATCCTAATTATGATTATGCTTTCAGAGTCGCCAGGTATCTCTTGCTACCGCTACAAGGTTCAACCGAATACCGATCAAAGAACCGATACACCAGTTAGTTAGTTCAAAGTCAGTACTACTTTATTTACACAGTATGATTTACTCATGCACAATAACACTACAGGCTAAACTATATCTATCACTAACACCTATACTTAACTTCGGGTGCCCACTTAGGTCAGAGGAACAATGGCCGTTGTTCGGATCTGAGGCTGTTGGGTTCGAAGAGGTAACAGGAGTACAGCTAAGGTCATCCGGCTGGTAGCGAGCATTGAACTTGAACTTACTTGTTTCTGGTGGTGCAGGTGGGTCTCTCCGGTTGAGAGCCAATTCCAAGAGAGGGAACACATGGCGAGGGTTCCTTCTCATACTTGGGGGCTTCGCGCGCTTTTAGGCGGGCCTTAAACTTGGTCCCAATTAATTGAGCAGCTTCTCGATCACTGCCATCGATCTGAGCCAATAAAGGGGCGGGTGCCTTCATGGCTGGGCATGTCCTAAGTGGCCATTGGCCTTGCTTTGCTTGTCTTCTTGCTGGGGTAGTGGCGCCGGAATGTCGGAGACAGTATCGGCTAACTGAGCACTAGTTCTTTGTTTATCGGAGATGGGCCATCAATGAGCAAATCGGCCAAGAGTTTTGGTTCTGTCTGCAGGCTGCCTTCCAAATACACATTCAGGCTCTGTGCCTGTTTGTTTACTTTGCATTGTCCATTTTTCCCTGTATGCTCTGCGAGAGTCCATTTTATATGCTGAAAGTGGCCATCCCAGATGGCTACAGTGCCCATTAATTTTGCTGCAGAAAGTCAGGTTTGGAACTGAAGTGTAAATACCCTTCTAAAGATGTAATGATGTGATCTTATTGAAATATACAAGATCCCGAGGGGACTTGAAAGCGTGGATATTGAAAGGATCTTTCCCCTTGTGCGAGAGACTAGAACTAGGGGACGCAGTTTAAAAATAAGGGATGGTGGCCGGTTGCGGCGATGCCCAGCTAAGCCGCACGTTTCGGCGGCTCCAGCTCAAACGGACCTTCGAGCTCTTTTAAGAGCCCAAACGGGAAATTTTTTCAGGACGAAACCCGGTGTGGGGTGAGTTAACAGGGAGTCCCTCCCAACGAAACAGAAAAATATCGGCGGCGGTGGCTACATCGCGAAGAATCCTCGAGGGAAGGGACAGGAGGAAAAAAGCAAGATGGCGGCGGAGAAAGCCCAGGCGACATGGGGGCCCGGTCAAGAAGAATTCTTAAGGTGTGTGGAGCTACTTAAGAAGGAGGTGCTGACCCCGATGCTACAGGCAATTGAGGGGCTTAAGGAGGCACAAAGAACCCAGGAGACGGAGCTCCGCGTGGTGGAGCAGAAGGTGACGGATAATGAAGACGAGATCCTGGGCCTGGCGGTCAAAACACAGATGCACGAGGCGCTCCACAAAAAGTGCATTGAAAGGATTGAGGCCCTAGAAAACAGAGCACGAAGGAAGAACCTTCGGATCCTGGGTCTTCCTGAGGGAGTGGAAGGAGCGGACTGCGGGGCTTACGTGAGCACGATGCTAAGCTCGCTGATGGGAGCTGAGGCCCCTTCGGGCCCCTTAGAAGTGGAGGGGGCTCATCGGGTCCCTGCGAGGAGACCAAAGGCGGGAGAACCACCTAGGGCGACAATCGTACGATTTCATCGCTTCAATGATAGAGAAGTGGTTCTGAGATGGGCCAAAAAGGTACGGAGTAGTAGATGGGAGAATGCGGTGGTACGGGTGTACCAGGATTGGAGTGCGGAGGTGGCGAGAAGGAGGGCGAGTTTTAATCGAGCCAAGGAGGTGCTACACAAGGTGAAGTTCGGGATGCTGCAGCCGGCGCGACTATGGGTCACGTACCAGGAGAGACATCACTACTTCGAAACGGCGGAAGAAGCATGGACCTTTATTAAAGACGAGAAACTGGATCGGAACTGAGGGGCTGATCTTAGCGGGGAAATGACACTGTCGATGTATATAGGGATGTAAATTGGGAAGGGGGGGACACACGAAGAAATGTGGGCGCCGGTGGGGGGAAAGAAGAGACATAGGCGGGGGATGAGGAATGGGAGTGGGGCGGTAGAGGGAGCTGCGCCACAAGAGGCGGGACAACTACAGAGAATACGGGGCCTACTGTCCTTGTTCCCGCGCCAGAAAGGTGATGGCGGGAAGATAGGTGCAAGGTAGATGGGAGTTCCCCACACGGGGGGGTCAAGGAGTGAGCGGGAGAAGCCGGGGTCAGTTGAAGTCAGCTGACTTTCGGAAGTAATATGGGGGGAGCAATCACGCTAGATGGGGATCTAGCGGGGGGGGGGGAGGTAACTGGGTTGCTGCTGCAGAAATCAAAGAGGAACTGGTTAAAGAAAGGGTGGTCGGGGCTGGAATGCGCCACCTGGGAAACGGTTGGGAGCGCGGAATCGGGACGTGGGACTGGCCTAGAGAGGGTGATGGCTAGCCGACACAGGAAGGGGGCAGGTAGCCCCCCAGTGCGGCTGATCACGTGGAACGTGAGAGGCCTAAATGGACCGATTAAAAGGGCCCGAGTGTTCGCGCACTTGAAAGGACTGAGGGCAGACGTGGCTATGCTCCAGGAGACGCACCTGAAGGTGGCGGACCAAGTTAGGTTAAGGAAAGGATGGGTGGGACAGGTGTTCCATTCAGGGCTGGATGCAAAGAATAGAGGGGTGGCCATACTGGTGGGGAAACGGGCATCATTCGAAGCTAGGAGCATTGTAGCAGATAGTGGAGGCAGATATGTGATGGTGAGTGGCAGGCTGGAGGGAACGGAGGTCATGTTAGTTAACGTATATGCCCCGAATTGGGATGATGCGGGATTCATGAAGCGGATGCTGGGACGTATCCCGGACCTGGAGGTAGGAAATTTGATAATGGGGGGGAGACTTCAGCACCGTGCTGGACCCAGGGTTAGATAGATCTAGATCTAAGACCGGAAGAAGGCCGGCAGCGGCCAAGGTGCTTAAGGGGTTTATGGATCAAATGGGGGGAGTGGATCCATGGCGATTTGTTAGACCGAAGGCCAGGGAGTTCTCCTTCTTCTCCCATGTTCACAAGGTGTACTCCCGGATAGATTTTTTTGTTTTGGGAAGGTCGTTGATCTCGAGGGTGGAAGAAACTGAGTATTCAGCCATAGCGATCTCAGATCATGCCCCACATTGGGTGGACCTGGAAGTAGGAGAGGAGAGGGAGCAGCGTGCAATCTGGCGATTAGATGTGGGATTGTTGGCGGATGAGGGAGTCTGTGGAAGGGTGCGGGGATGTATCGAGAGATACCTGGAGGCCAATGACGACGGGGAGGTCCGAGTGGGAGTGGTATGGGAAGCACTAAAGGCGGTGGTCAGAGGAGAGCTGATCTCCATCAGGGCCCACAAAGGGAAAACAGAGGCCAAGGAAAGGGAAAGATTTCTGGGGGAGATTTTAAGGGTGGATAAAGAATATGCGGAGGCTCCGGAGGAGGGACTATACAGGGAGAGACGACGACTCCAGACGGAGTTCGACCTGCTGACCACTAGGAGGGCGGAGGTGCTGTGGAGGAAGGCACAGGGGATGAGATATGAATATGGGGAAAAGGCTAGTTGCCTGTTGGCCCATCAGCTGCGAAAGAGGACAGCGGCGAGGGAGATAGGGGGAATTAGAGACAAAAAGGGAGCTACGGTGCGGAGAGCAGGGAAGATAAACGAGGTGTTTAAGACCTTTTACGAAAGACTTTATAGGTCCCAACCCCCGGAGGGAAAAGAGGAGATGCGGCAGTTTTTGGACCAATTAAGGTTCCCGAGGGTGGAGGAGCAGGAGGCGGAAGGCCTGGGGGCACCAATTGGGGTGGACGAGGTTACCAAGGGGCTGGGGAACATGCAGGCAGGGAAGGCCCCGGGACCAGATGGGTTCCCGGTGGAATTTTATAGAAAATATGTGGACTTGCTGGCCCCGCTGTTGGTGAGGACTTTTAACGAGGCCAGGGAAGGGGGGACTCTACCCCCGACAATGTCGGAGGCGACGATATCGCTAATTTTGAAGCGGGATAAAGATCCGCTGCAGTGCGGGTCCTATAGGCCTATTTCACTACTAAATGTAGGCGCCAAATTGCTAGCAAAGGTGCTGGCAACGAGGATAGAGGACTGTGTCCCGGGGGTGGTGCACGAAGACCAGACAGGATTCGTAAAGGGGAGACAACTAAATGTTAACGTGCGACGGCTATTAGGGGTGATAATGATGCCCCCAGCAGAGGGGGAGGCAGAGATAGTGGCGGCAATGGATGCAGAGAAGGCATTTGATAGGGTGGAGTGGGAGTATCTATGGGAGGTGCTGAGGAGGTTCGGGTTCGGGGCCGGGTTTGTTGGCTGGGTCAAACTCCTCTATGGGGCCCCAACGGCAAGTGTGGTCACGGGTCGGCAAAGATCGGAGTATTTCCGACTATACAGGGGAACAAGACAGGGATGCCCGCTATCTCCATTACTGTTCGCGTTGGCAATTGAACCACTGGCCATGGCGCTGAGAGACTCCAGAAAATGGAGGGGGGTGATTAGAGGGGGAGAAGAACACCGAGTGTCACTCTACGCAGATGACCTACTGCTGTATGTGACGGACCCAGTGGGGGGGGGATGACAGAGGTCATGCAGACATTGAGGGAGTTCGGAGATTTCTCGGGATATAGGCTTAACATGGGAAAGAGTGAACTTTTTGTGATACACCCTGGGGACCAGAGTAGAGGGATAGATGGCCTGCCTTTAAGGAGAGTGGAAAGAAACTTCTGATACCTGGGGATTCAGATAGCCAGGAGCTGGGGAACCTTGCACAGACTTAATCTGACACGATTGGTGGAACAAATGGAAGAGGATTTCAAGAGGTGGGACATGCAGCCAGTCACTGGCGGGCAGAGTGCAGGCAATTAAGATGATGGTCCTCCCGAGGTTCCTATTTGTATTCCAATGTCTCCCTATACTGATTACTAAGGCCTTCTTTAAAAAAATAGACAGGAGCATCACTAGCTTTGTGTGGGCAGGGAAAGTTCCGAGGGTAAGGTTCTTACAACGTAGTAGAGACAGAGGGGGACTGGCGCTGCCGAATTTGGGCGACTACTACTGGGCCGCCAATGTGGCGATGATCCGTAAATGGATGATAGAGGGAGAGGGAGCGGCGTGGAAAAGATTAGAGAGAAAGTCCTGTAAAGGGACGAGTCTAGAGGCGCTGGTGACGGCACCACTACCGTTCTCACCAAAAAAATTTATCACAAACCCAGTGGTGGCGGCAACATTAAATATCTGGGGGCAATGGAGGCGACAGAGAGGTGTGCTGGGTGCCTTGGTGGGGTCCCCAATTAGGAACAACCATACATTTGCCCCAGGGAGAATGGATGGAGGATTCCAGAGCTGGCACCAGTTGGGAATTAGGAGGGTGGGAGATTTATTTATAGACAGGACGTTGCGAGCTTGGGAGCGTTGGAGGAAAAGTATAAGCTGCCCCGGGGAAATTTCTTTAGGTATATGCAGGTGAGGGCGTTCACAAGACAACAGGTGAGGGAATTTCCATTGCTCCCGACACAGGGGATCCAGGATAGAATGCTCTTGGGGGTGTGGGTCGGGGAGGGCAAGGTGTCAGAGATATACCGAGAGATGAGAGAAGAGGGGGAGGAGCTGGTGGGCGAACTGAAAGGAAAATGGGAAGAAGAGCTCGGGGAGGAGATAGAGGAGGGTCTGTGGGCGGATGCCCTAAGCAGGGTAAATTCCTCTTCCTCGTGTGCCAGGCTTAGCCTGATGCAATTTAAGGTGCTGCATAGAGCACACATAACGGGAGCAAGGTTGAGCAGGTTCTTCGGAGTGGAGGACAAGTGTGGGAGGTGCGGCGGAAGCCCGGCAAACCACACGCATATGTTCTGGCTGTGCCCGGCACTGGAGGGGTATTGGAGGGGAGTGACGGGAGTGATCTCAAAAGTGGTGAAGGTCCGGGTCAAACCAGCCTGGGGGTTAGCTTTATTTGGAGTTGCAGATGAGCCGGGAGTGCAGGAGGCGAAAGAGGCCAATGTCGTGGCCTTTGCGTCCCTAGTAGCCCGGCGTAGGATTTTACTCACGTGGAAGGAAGTGAAACCCCCCGGACTGGAGGCCTGGATAAACGATATGGCGGGGTTCATTAAACTGGAGCAGATTAAGTTTGCGCTGAGAGGATCGGCTCAAGGGTTCACCAGACGGTGGCAACCGTTCCTCGACTACCTAGCGGAACGTTAGAGGGAAGATAGATGACCAGCAGCAGCAACCCAGGGGGGAGGGGAAGTTTCATTTTATGTTATTTGGTTAGTTTACCAAGTTAGTTAGTTACTCGTTATTAGATTGTAGTTATCATGTTACTTGTACTGTTAACTTTTCTTTTTGTTTGATATGTAAGGGGAAAAATTGTGAATGAAAAATTTCAATAAAATATATATTTTTAAAAAAGTGATGGTGGACATGAGGAGTATTTTTTTTCTCAGAGGGTTGAAGATTAGTGGAACCCTCTTGCCCAGTGAGCAGAGGCTGCGTCCTTAAATATTTTTAAGGTTAAGCAAGGTAGATTCTTGGCCAACAAGGGAGTCAAAGGGTATAGGAGGCAGGCAGGAATGTAGAGCTGAGACCACAGACAGATCAGCCATGATCTTATCAAATGGTGGAGTGGACCAGGCTCAAAAAGCGGAATGGTTAACTCCTAATGCATATGTATATGAATACCATGCTATCAACCTTTCTGGTCCAGAAAGGGAACACAATTTGAACGATTGAGTCTCATTCCTGCAGATAGGCATTCTTTTTTGTCCTTTCTCTTGTTTTGTCCTCTCGCTCTTACCGATAATCCAATCCATTCCTTCCCTCCCTTTATCCGATTTGATTCTAATTCATCTTCTTTAAGTCACATGCGTTAAGGTGATAGCTAGGCTGGTTCTCCAGTCATTCACCGAGGTTCCAGCGGTCCTAGTGTCCTTGCAACATCCAGGGTAAACCTACTTCCTTCTGCAGGAAGAAGCACAGTATCTGGATCACTGTTCCCCTATTCACAAATAACAAAGCCTCAAAAAACAACAGACACCCTATAAGTTCAACAGTTTAATACAATATGTACAAAGACATTCAGAGATAAGTATAGTCTCACAGTTCATCTGTTCTCAGTCGATTCATGCCTAGAGGAATCACAAGGCACTCAGTGAGTCAATGATGCCCGACCCTTGAGCATCCTGCGCAGTATCACTTCGATGCCACCCTGGGTGCTGATGCGCTTCTGCCAGCCATGAGTCCGTATCCTCTTGATGGTCTTGGGCTGGTACTCGGTGCCGCGCTTCTTCGTCCGGACTTGCCCCTGGCCCCAAGGGAACAGTCGGGAGCTCAGGCTACCTGTTTCTGTCTGCCCCGCCGAGGAACTCGGGATCAGGAAGCCACTGGGCCCGGACAGGAGGGAACTGTAGAACTTGCACAGGCTGGAGCTTGACGGCACAACAGGAACCAAGAACTGCGCTGATTGCCACCTGCGGCAGGCAACAAAGATGATGCATTAGCGAGCTTTAGTATTAATGTAATCATCTAGGATTTATTTGAACAAAAAGATATGCCAGGCTTTTCTTCCCTTTCTTAATGTTGTGTACTAAACATATTTGGTAATGGATGTTGATAAACAGTTGGTCAGGAAATAAATTAAGCATTACTCGGATCGAGGGAAAGAGATATATCGCAGAGGTCTACTTCAGTCCCCATCTGGGATTTGTACATTTCTCTACTTAGACGGGCATATCAATTTGGAGTAGGCCCCCTCGGGCCTGCTCTGCCATTCAATAAGATCATGGCTAATTTGAATGTGGCCTCAGCTCCACATTCCGCCTACCCACAATACTCCTTGATTAGTCAAAAATCTGTCTACCGCTGCCTTAAAAATATTCAGTGACTCTGCCTCTACCATTCTCGGGAAAACAGATTTCAGAGACTTATTTTTATACCCTGTTATAAATGCTAAAATGAATTCTATGTTTATAATGGAAGCTTCCTGTGTAAACTTGTCACTGTAATTACACCCACCCACCTACAGGGCTGCTGTATAATGGCATAGGCAGTTCCTGTTGACAAGGTAGCTCGCTCAGTTGGCACCCCATCCACAAACATTCACTCCCTCCACCACCGACACAGTGGCAGCAATGTGCACCATACAAGATGCAGTGTAACAACTCATCAAGGCTCTTTAGACAGCACCTTCTAGACCTACAATCACTACTATCTAGAAGGACAAGGGCATTTCAACCCCACAACCCAAAGATGTGCAGGTTAGATAGATTGGCCACACTAAATTGCCCCTTAATTCGAAAACAAAACTCGGGTACTCTAAATTTATTTTTTAAAAAGGAAAAAAAAATAGAAGGCTAAGGGCAGTGGTACAGGTTCCTCTCCAAGTCACTCACCATCCTGACTTGGAAATATAACGCTGTTCCTTCAATGTGATGGGGTCAAGATCCTGGAACTCCCTAACAGCACTGTGGGTGTACCTACACCACATGGACTGCAACGGTTCAAGAAGACAGTTCACGGGCAATTAGGGATGGGCAATAAATGCTGGCCTACCCAGCAATGCCCACATCCACTGAACAAAAAAAGAGAACTTTCTTTCCTCAAGAATTTGGGGCAGGACGATGGTGCAGTGGTTAGCACTGCTGCCTCACGGCACTGAGGACCCGGGTTCGATCCCGGCCCCGGTCACAGTTTGTGTGGAGTTTGCAAATTCTCCCCGTGTCTGCGTGGGTTTCACCCCCACAACCCAAGGTTATGTGGACTGGTCACGCTCAATTGCCCCTTAATTGGGAAAAAAAATAATTGGGTACTCTGAATTTAAAAAAATACTCGAGTGGTTAGAATCTGGTGAGTGGCTGAGGCAAAATGCTGAAATGCATTTAAGAGAAAGCTTGACAGGTACCTGATGGAGAAAGCAATAGAAGATTATGCTGATGGGGTTATATATTGAAGGGTGGGAGGAAGTGTGTGTGGAGCATCAACATTGCTGAATGGCCCATTTTCGTGTGGTAAATACTGTGTAATTTTATGCAATCATTTTTTTTTATTGTCAAATTCACTCCCCAGCGGACTTCTCCCTTCTGCCTACATTTCTCCTCTTAGAAAACAGTGCAAGTGCTTTCACTGCCACTGGGCTTTTTAACTGAAAGCTGCAGTGCTCAGACCATTAAAATATGGGCAGCATTAATGTAATAGTAATATAAACTAGCTTAGCTGCTTGCCAAGTCCAACTCCAATATAATGGAACAAGATTGTCTCTCGCGCTCTCGCCCCTGCCAGCTGGAAGGACTCTATCTCAACTCCATTTGGATACAGTCGCCTGTCTAATTCATTTTTTTTTGATTGTGAGCCCATAAAGCAATCTAATTCGGAAAGAGGCCAAGAGGGCAACAAAACAGGTACAATCTGTCTATCGCTGACTCCCAGCCGACCCATTTCATCCCTGACAATGTCCGTCGAGTATAAACAGTGTTAACATTTTAGCTTGGTAACTCGTCCTGAAAGGTTTCTTCACAGATCTTCACAGATGCTATCTGACCCGCTGAGTATTGCCAACATTTTCCATTTTTACTTTCGATTTCCAGCTCCCACTGTCTTTTGCTTTTGCTCCATTGTATTTCTGGAGTTTTATGGAAACCAGCGCATGATCCCAGAGGTAAACCAGGCATTGCACTAGATTGACTAGAACATCTCACCAGACCAGTTCGTGAACATCTCACTTACCAGACATGTATTGAACACCTTACATCTGCACCTACCTCGGTGCCAAGTTTGACCAATATAACTGCCTTTGGCTTTACAGTTACAGTCTCTTAAAACCAGCTGTCTATAAAACTGGAGTTGTCCAAGCAACTGGACATTTTTGAATGAGCCATGCATCATTTTTTAATTTTACTCAATTAAAAGCAACATACCTGGACAATGGCACAATTGTTATCTGCTTCGCCACTTGTGTGCTGGTCTACCTCCCATGCTCCAAGCAATCATTGATCCCACTTGACCTGCACTAGCCCAAACTGCCCATTGCCCCCAATCTGATATCTAACAAAATCCAGTCTGGCAGGTCCTCGATTGGTAAAAATAAATAAATAATGATCTTATGATCATCTTAAAAAAAGGTTTAACACAACATTGTTTACCAAATGTGTTCATTAGCACAGCATTAACAAAAACAGAAAGAAAGGTTCAGGACATACTTGTAGTTCAACAAAATAATACTTTTTTTTTACATCAGTCTGTAGTGACCTCCCCTTCCAGAAACACCTATGGAGCACAAACACAAAAACACCACCATAGACCAGGCCAAATGGTCTGTTCCTGTGTTTCAATTTCTACACAACAAAGAAGGTCTGATCCTGCCAGAGAGATTTCTGTACAATTTTGCACTCGACATTTGTATATGTGCCCAATGTGCCAGGGCAGTTTCAAAAAACCATATAGGATCCTGGAATTTATAGAGGACAATGATGAGATGCTATGATGAATCTTTACAGAACACTAGTTCAGCCATAACTGGAGAAGTGTGTCCAGTTCTGGGTACAATTCCTTAAGAAGGACGTGAAGGTTTTAGAGAGGCTGCACTAAAACAGAGACGAGGGGCTTCAGTTTCCTGGATAGAGAAGGTTGAGAGATTTGATATGAGGTATTAAAAATCATGAGGGGGCCTGGGACAGGGTAGATGGGAAGAAACTGTCCCCATTGGCAGAAGGATCCAGAACCACAGGACATTTGATTTAACCTGATGATGAAAAGAATCAATGCCAACATTGGGGGGAGGGGAGAGATCCTTCTTATGCGGCAAGTGGTTAGGATCTAAAATTCACTGTCCCGAGAATAGGCTGGAGGCATATTCAACAATGGCCTTCAAAAGAGAACTGAACAATTATCTGAAGAGAAACATTGTGCAGGGGCACTGGGAAAGGCTAGGGGAATGGGGACTGGGTAAGCTGCTCTTGGGGTGAGCCTGCACAAGCACAAGGGGCCAAACGGCCTCCTGCTGTTCCACAGCCATTCCAGGATGATCAATCCCCCCCCCCAAAAAAAAACTTAAAATATTTGTGATTACCACCCAAACAGACAACAGGTGGCCAGCTGCCCCCTGGTGCTACCTCTCCCACGTCTGTGCGGAATTTGCACGTTCTCCCCGTGGGTTTCCTCCGGGTGCTCCGGTTTCCTCCTACAGTCCAAAGATGTGCAGGTTAGGTAGATTGGCTGTGATAAATTGCCCTTAGTGCCTAAAAAAGGTTAGTTGGGATTACAGGGATAGGGGTGGAGGCGTGGGCTTGGGCTGGGTGCTCTTTCCAAGGGCTGGTGCAGACTCGAAGGGCCGAATGGCCTCCCTCTACTATAAATTGTATGATTGCCATATTCGGTCACCCAATAAACTCCCCCCAAAATATTGCGAGTGCAGTTGGCTCTTCGACTGTGGGTGGCATCATGCCCCCGCCCAGCACCTCCTGCCTCCTGAACAGCTGCTGCGCCTCCTGTCGGACTGCGCGGAGATGGCGGCAGGGTTGGGCTGTGACGCCCCTCACGGCCGAAGAGTCGGCGGCCGTTCCCTGGCCACGAGGCTCCGGCAGGTCGAGAGGCTCAAGGTCCCGGGGGGGGGGGGGGGGGGGGGGGCGATCTCACTCCGGTCAGGCCGCTGCCTCCTCCCGCCCTGACAGCCTTCCCCCGGTACCTGCGAGCGTGCACAGCCGCCCTCAGGAAGCTCATCGCCTCACTCGGCTCTCCTCAGGCTCCAGCTGAACGGCACAGGCCCGCGCACCCACCCAGCATCCAGTCGCTTCATTGGCCCAGCACGTCATCCAATAGCACGCCGCTTTGCGAAATCCGCTGCAGCGCATGCGTACCGCGCTAGGCATTCTGGGGATTGTAGTTCACTGACCCCCTATAGCTCAGAACTCAACAGCAACCTACATTATTTATAAAACACCTTTAGCATAACAAAATATTTGCTGAACAAAAATACTTTTTAATTCTTTATAAGACCATAAGACATAGGAGCAAAATTAGGCCACTCGGCCCTTCGAGTCTGCTCCGCCATTCAATCATATGTTTCTCATCCCCATTCTCCTGCCTTCTCCCCGTAACCCCCAGTGCCCTTATTAATCAAGAACCCATCTATCTCTGTCTTACAGACACTCAGTGATTTGGCCTCCACAGCCTTCTGCATCAAAGATTTCCACAGATTCTCCACCCTCTGGCTGTAGAAATTCCTCCTCATCTCGGTTTTAAAGGATCGTCCCTTCAGCCTGAGGCTATGCCCTGAGGATCTAGTTTTTCCACAGGATTTAGGTCTCATTGGCTGGGCCAGCATTTATTGCCCATCTCTAATATCCCTTAAGCGAATAGCGGCGAGCTGCCTTCTTGAACAGCTGCTGTCCATGTTGTTGCTGCTAACTTTAGCCTTAGTTTAATTGCTCTGTTCTATCATCTTTGCTCTTGAGTCGCCAGGTATCTTTCTGATACCGCCACGTGGTTCAAGTCCTAGTAATGATCAATAATCCAACACACCGCTTAGTAAGAGTTAAATCAACGCACATTTATTATATACAGTAATCAATGCTTATGCATAAATTCTACTTCTAAGCTACTTCCTACAACTAACAGGCCAATAGTTAACTTTGGAAATGGCCCACCAGGTCAGGGAAACGAATGGCCTTTCGTTTGGGTTCTGAGCCTGCGGGATTCGAAGCTGGTACAGATCGATAGCTAGGAGCGCCTATCTCGTAGCGAGCGTTGAAGTAAGACTTACGATTTGAGCGGCTGTTGTAGAAGGCGAGCAGAAGGGTGGCAGGAGGAAGAAGGGTGCAGAAGGGTCGATTTGAACTTGGACTCTATTCTTATAGTCCCCAGGGGCTTCCCGCCTTTCGGGGCGGACCCTGTACCTGGTTCCAAGTGATTGGACTTTGTCCCAATCACTTGGTTCGATAGTCTCAAATGCTGGAACGATTCCTTGATCGATGGGCGGTCTTGAAGTGGTCGTTCACCTCCCTTTGTGTAGGCTTCTGTTGGCGCCGAAAAGTCTGGATTGGCTTTGTGTGTCTAAATTGTTGCACCTTGTTCCCGGGGATTGCTCATTAGTATTCAGATGGCTGGTGTTTTGTTATGCTGATGGCTACAGGTATCGATCTTGTCTGGCCTTCCCAGAGGTGAATACACCGTTTACCTGCAGCTGCTTGTTTTAGTCCTGTTGGCTGATTTTCCCATCAGCCTTTTCCGTTCGCCATTTTAAATCGGGGTTAGCCATTTTAAATCAGGAGTTAGCCATTTTAACTGGCTACATTGTACACCCAGAGTGCTGTTGCCAAAGTTTTTCATTTTGCACTCATCAGGACAAACACAAGAATGCCAAATTTCCATCAATCACAATTTATACTACAGGAGAAAACAGTTGACTCTGATTGGCTGAGGTGTTGCCATGGAGCAAGCAACAGGAAACTATAGGCACATTCAAGTTCTGTACTACCAAACAACTATAAACAAAATGTCCCAAGACTCTTCGCAGGAGCGTTATCAAAAATAGATTATGCTGTGGTAGTCTGTGTAGAGGTATTACGGTACCTGGTAATGCTGGAACACCATTGGTAGATATTGTCTGCTTCCTATTGGTCAAGCTGTATGGTAGCTCCGTCCTGCTAGGCGGGGTATAAGAGCCCGTGCCCCCCCCCCCAGCAGCCTTCATTCTGTACCTGAGCTGCTGGTGGAAACATCTAGCTTATTAAAGCCTTCAGTTGGACTACAACCTCGCTTTAGTGGTCATTGATCGTGCATCATATGCTAAGGCACATAGAGAGATATTTGGACAGGTGACTGAATGCTGGGTCAAATTAATTATTTGTATTTATACAGCATCCTTCATGATCTCAGGATGTCTTAAGCACTTCACGGCCAATAAAACACGTTTGAAGTGTAACCACTGTTGTAGGAAATGTGACATCCAATTTGTGCAAGGCAAGCGCCCACAAACAGCAATGCTATAATGACCAGATAATCTGTTCTTGTAATGTTGACTGAGCGATAATTCTTGGCCCAGGACACTGAAGAAAATGCTGCAGTTCTTCCTCAAATAATGCCTTTGGTTCTTTTACTTGAGAGAGGCATGCCAGGGATTTAATGAGAGAATTCCAGAAGTTAGGGTCTGCGCAACTGAGGAGGTGGCTGCCGATGGTGGAGCAATTAAAATCAGGGATGTGGGAGAGGCCAGGTGGAGTGCCCAGAGAGGACTTCCTATTGACTAATCAGAGTGTCACTGGGTTGCCCCATGTGTCATTCAGCAAATTAATCTGATAAAAGCACCCTTTAAAAGTGGCACCAACAATAAACACCAAATTATAAATGAATCAAAAGGAAGTTGATCAAATTAAATCATATTATTTTCTGTGTTAAGAATGAGTTCCATTCCCTCTGGTGTCCATCAGTTACAGAACTCACTCGGGAGAGGAGGGAAAAAACTGCCTTAGAACAAAAGCAAACCACAAGAGCTTTACTTTTCATGGATGACGATGCCATCTACATTTTATGAGATTAGTACCTTGCCACCTGTTAGATTGTTGCATATGCAACTGCTCACATTGGACAGGTGTGGCATTCTAATTCACTCTCAATAAAAGACCATGTGACAATGATGGTGAATTTACATGTGTAAACTCAGTTTTGTTATCGTGCGTAATGTTAAACTTTGACAGTGGAGTGATTTGCCATTATTGAATGGTCTCCTGCTATACACCTTGCAAGAATTTGTTTTCTGTTTATTTCAATGGGCTTTCAGTCTGATATCACCAGTTGTGCACCCCCAATTAGGCTGAAAGTTATTCTTCCATATTTGAAGAATTTATTTCAATAATCCCTTCACAAAGTTTTTCTTCATGTTTTCCCCTTCACCTAAAGACACATACTTACAAACAATAAGAATAGATCACAGTAAAATTGCACAAGACCACAGTTAGAGCACTATGTACAATTTCTGGCATCCATTATACACAGGATATTAAAACCATAGAGAACGTACAGTGTAGATTCACCAAGAGGAAGCTATGCATGGGAAACTATAGTTTGAAAAAACACTTGAGTTTATTTTTATTTATTCATTCCCAGAATGTGGGAAGTCGAGATAAGACCAAGATTTATCGCCCATCTCTTTTTCCCCTTGAAAAGGTGGTGGTGAGCTGTCTTTTTGAACTGCTGCAGTGCATGTGGAATAGGTACACCCACAGTGTTGTTGGGGAAAGAGTTTCATGATTTTCACCTGGAATCAGCAAAGGAACATCGATAAAGTTCCAAGTCAGGATGGTGTGTGGCTTGGAGGAGAATTTGCAGGGGGTAGCATTCTCATGCACCTGTTGCCCTTGTCCCATGCAGATCCCAAATTTTGGAAGGTGCTGTCTAAGGAACCTTTGTTTTTGATTTTCAATGAAGAGGGCAGCACGGTGGCGCAATGATTAGCACTGCTGCCTCAGGGCGCCGAGGTCCCAGGTTCGATTCCAGTTCTGGGTCACTGTCCATGTGGAGTTTGTACATTCTCCCCGTGTCTGTATGGATCTCACTGCCAAAACCCAAAGATGTGCAGGCTAGGTGGATTGGCCACGCTAAATTGCCCCTTAATTGAAAAAATTAATTGGGTACGCTAAATATATATATTTTAAATTCAATGAAGGGGCAATTTAATGTGGCCAATCCACTTACCTTTGGGTTGTGGGGGTGAGACACATGCAGACACAGGGAGAATGTGCAAACTCCACATGGACAGTGACCCGGGGCCGGGATCGAACCCAGGTCCTGGGTGCCGTGAGGCAGCAGTGCTAACCACTACGCCAGCATGCCGTCCTCTATCTAAGAAACGTGACAAAATGCTGCAGAGCATCTTGTAGATGGTACACAGTGTGGCTACTGTGCTCCTATGGTAGAGTGAGTGACGATATAAGCCAGTGAACTGGGTGCCTGTAAAGCTAATTCCTTTGTCCCGGATGGTGTTGAGCTTGTTGAGCGGTGTTGGAGCACATTCATCCAGCCTAGGGAGAGGTTTCCAGCACACTCATGACTTGTGCCTTGTAGGAGGTGGAAAAGCTTTGTGGAGTCAGGAAGTGAGTTACTCACTGCAGAATTCCAAGCCTCTCAAATACCAATGATCACAGTATTTATGTTGTCTGTCTAGTTGAGTTTCTGGTCAATGATGACACCCAGGATGTTGCTGGTGTGGAATTTGACAACGGTAATGCCATTGAATGTCAAGGGTTGGTCATGACTTTTTTCTTTTCGGAGATATCCATTGCCTGGCATTTGAGTGGTGCGAATGTCAGATTCATAGATTATCATAGAATTTACAGTGCAGAAGGAGGCCATTCGGCCCATCGAGTCTGCACCGGCTCTTGGAAAGAGCACCCTACCCAAGGTCAACACCTCCACCCTATCCCCATAACCCAGTAACCCCACCCAACACTAAGGGCAATTTTGGACACTAAGGGCAATTTAACATGGCCAATCCACCTAACCTGCACATCTTTGGACTGTGGGAGGAAACCGGAGCACCTGGAGGAAACCCACGCACACACGGGGAGGATGTGCAGACTCCGCACAGACAGTGACCCAAGCCGGAATCGAACCTGGGACCCTGGAGCTGTGAAGCAATTGTGCTATCCACAATGCTACCGTGCTGCCACTTATCAGCCCACCCTGGCCTTTGTGCAGGTCTTGCTTAATGTAAGCCTTCAATGTCTTAAGATTTTGCTAATCGAACTGAACACTGAGTTACTGTGACCACTTCCTCTGTAGCAGAGACAAGTTAAGAGAGGATCTAATTGAGATGTATTCTAATTATGAAGTGCGAATAAGGAGAGGTGAGTCAATGTCAATGGATAATCAATTTTAAATTGTCACAGAGGACGATTACGATAGATCTCTTTACAGAGGGTTATTAGAAGATGGAATGTTTTGCCACGGAGAAAGATAGAAGCAGAGGCCGCTATTTCTTTCGAACCATAAAATGGATAAGTATTAGAGGCAGAGGAAGATACAAGGCCATGAGGAGACAGCAGGCAGTGGGATTTGTTTTTGAGATTTCTAGTGGAGAGCTGGCACAGGCAGAATGGGCCAGATGGCCTCCTTTGGTGGTGTAAGATTCATGTAAGGTTCCTGCTGAGATAGAACGCACATGATTTACAGAACAGAAACAGGCCATTCGGCCGAGTCTCCTCTCATGATATTTTCTTTTTCTAACCCCATCAACGCAGCCTAATCCTGTGGGGTATGGCTTTGTCCAGAGAGTGGTGAGAACATGGATCTCATAATAATTGTTTTATTAATGTCACAAGTATTCTTACATTAACACTGCAATGAAGTTACTGTGAAAACCCCCGAGTCACCACATTCCGCGCCCCCTGTTCGGGTACACTGAGGGAGAATTCTGAGTGTCCAATTCACCTAATAGCACGTCTTTCGGGATTTGTGGGTGGAAACCGGAGCACCCGGAGGAAACCCACGCAGACACAGGGAGAACATACAGACTCCGCGCAGATGGTGACCCAAGCCGGGAATCAAACCTGGGACCCTGGCGCTGTGAAGCAACAGTGTTAACCACTGTGCTACCGTGCTGCCCTGTACCGGATCACATGGCTGGAGTAATTGAAGTCTTTAAGGAGAAGTGTGATGAACACATAGAGGAGAAAGTAATAGGATGTGTTGTTGGGGTTAGATAAAGCAAATAGCTAAAGCCTGCGTGTTCAATCTCAACATGAACCTTAGAGTCATACACCGCTGAAGGAGGTGTCATCAGCCTGCTAGGAGGAGGTAAAAGTGGGGGTTACAAGAATAACTTTTCCCCCTCATTACGCCCAGTAGCCTTAGACCAGTTTTGTGCCCTGTTCAGATCAGATAACAAGCCCAGACCAAGCAATACTGGAACCCCAGAAACTTCCACTCGATACACCTCAGAGGCAGCTTCATTTAACATCAGCTCCATCAATAGGAACGGCTCCAGTCACATTTGTTTTTAATGTGAATTTCTGTTTGAAATTTTAATTCTGATGAAAATTGAATGCCATTCTTATTAGTTTGCACAGTTACATTCCAGACCAAATAAATGCATTAATGGAGTGGACACAAATCATACCAGAAATTGGTTTCACAGCAGGAGACTGTCCCTGTGCTAGTTAGAGATTGAAAAGTAGGGTTTTGTTTTACTCTCCTAAATTAACTTTTTATTTGCCAAAAGCAATTCATCAAACAGAAACCACACTGCAATAATATATTATATATATTAGGGCTATTCGGGAGCACAGTAGGGTGGCTGGGTAGCACAGTGGTTAGTACTGTTGCTTCACACCTCCAGGGTCACAGGTTTGACCCCCGGCTTGGGTCACTGTCTTTGCGGAGTCTGCACATCCTCCCCGTGTGTGCGTGGGTTTCCTCCGGGTGCTCCGGTTTCCTCCCACAGTCCAAAGACGTGCATGTTCGGCGAATTGGCCATTCTAAAATTGCCCTTAGTATCCAAAAAGATTGAGTGTGGTTGCTGGGTTATGGGGATGGAGGTGTGGGTTTAAGTAGGGTGCAATTTCCAAGGACCAGTGCAGACTTGATGGGCCGAATGGCCTCCTTCTGCACTGTAAATTCTGATTCTATGATTCTATTATGATCTGGAATGTACTGCGTGGGCAGCATGGTGGTGTAATGGTTAGCAGTGCTGCGTCACGGTTTGATCCCGGCCCCGGGCTGTTGTCCGTGTGGAGTTTGCACATTCTCCCCGTGTCTGCGTGGATCTCACCCCCACAACCTAAAGATGTGCAGGGTAGGTGGATTGGCCACACTAAATTGCCCCTTAATTGGAAAAATAAAAAAGTGTAATGTACTGCCTGAAAAGGTGCTGGAAAAAGTTTAGTATTAACTTGCATATGCGATTTGGATAAATACTCAGAGGGGAAGAAATTGATGGAAGAAAGGCTTTCATTTCTATAACTCCTTTGTCAACTTCGTAAAGCACATTGCAGCTGGTGAACTACTTTTGAAGATGTTGTAATGTAGGAAACACAGTTTGCACACGGGTGTATTTGCTGCCAGCGCTGTGCATGGACAGGTATTTTACTCCATCACACCATTGCGAGCGACGGAGTAAACAGCAGACAGGATCAGACATGCTTCCCTCACCTTCTCTGAGTCGGTTGGGTGGATGGAAGGGATGGATCCGGGGTGGGGATGGGGAGGACAGGAGCCTTCTGATCCACCCGGCGACAGCCTGGATTTCTGGATCACCACCTCCATATCCCACATTTGCAGCTTCGGGCCTTCTTCCTGGTGACAGACCAGGGATAAAGGGGGAAGAGGCTCCGGAGTGGGAGGTTCAAGAACTGTTGGAGGTCACGCCCTGACTACCCGCTCCGATACAGGGTGAATGGCTTCAGTATCCAAATAACATCCAACTGGCACTGTGTCTCCTGCAAGGGATCTTGTTGGTTTTCTGTGCATACGCGGACAAAGGGTCTGTTTAGCACAGGGCTAAATCGCTGGCTTTGAAAGCAGACCAAGGCAGGCCAGCAGCACGGTTCAATTCCCGTACCAGCCTCCCCGAACAGGCGCCGGAATGTGGCGACTAGGGGCTTTTCACAGGAACTTCATTTGAAGCCTACTTGTGACAATAAGCCATTTTCATTTCATTTTTCATTTCAAATGCGCACTGCAGATGGGTGATAGGCGCCACCTTACGTTGGCAGGAGACAGTGTTTGCACACAACAAGATCCCACAAACAGCAAAGTGTTAATGGCCACACCACCTGTTACCGTGATATTGATTGCCCAGGGCACTATGGATGGTCCCCCTACTTTTCTTCTTAATAGTGCGATAGGATTTTACATACCCAGATAAGATAGCAGACAGGTCTTATCTAATCCAAAGTATGGCACCTCTGACAGTGCAGCACTCCCCCAGTATTGCATTGGCGCGTTAACCTAGATCTTGTGCTCACGTCTCTGGAGTGGAACTATGAGCTCTCATGTTCATGCCTCAAGGGTGAGAGTGCTACCAACTGGACCCCCACTGACATGCGGATAGATTGGGCAGTAGTACTAATTGGCCAGCTCTCTCAAAGAGGCAGCATTGGCAATGGGCTGAATGAAAAATGAAAATGGCTTATTCTCACAAGTAGGCTTCAAATGAAGTTACTGTTAAAAGCCCCTAGTTGCCATATTCCAGCGCCTATTCGGGGAGGCTGGTACAGGAATGGAACCGTGCTGCTGGCCTGCCTAGGTCTGCTTTAAAAGCCAGCAATTTAGCCCAGTGTGCTAAACCAGCCCCTGGTTTACCCACCTTTTGGGAATACCCACCTTTTGTGTTGTAAGATCCTGCGGTTACCATCGAGAGATTCAGACTTTCAGATTCAGGGCTGATGCATCAGGCTGCAAAAAAAAAAAGGGAGAGATTAAAGCAATTGAAGGGTTCGAGAAGGTTGGGGAATCACGCTGGGGTTATTAGCAAGCTGCTGAGTTTGTTTTTCAGCTCAGTAAAGCTGAAACTAATGCACCCTCAGGGACTGGAACTTTCCGCTGAATGAATATTCTCCCACATGCGGAGAGGAGTGATTTGAATAAATAGAAACACAGGTAGGGAGTCAGGAAGCTAGCTAACTCCAAGATACATAAAAAATATAATTAACTAGTTCACCCATTACCCATAGGCTCAATGACTTATATTAACTCCCAGTTTGGCAATGCCTTCAAAACCCTCCATGTTCTTACCACTCCTTCCTCTCTGAAACCTTCTGTAGCCCAACAACCCTCTTAGAGATATCTGTGCACTTCCATTTCCGACCTCTTGCACATCACCATTGTTTTCAGCTGGCCAGCACCTAAAACTCTAGAATTCTGTCCCTAAACCTCATGGGCTCTCTCTCTCTCTCTCTCAATCTCAATCTTAAAAAATCTCCTTAAAAACTACCTCTTTGACCAAGCTTGTGATTATTTGTCCAAAAATGTCTTGGTGTCTTCATATCAGCCGTGATAGAGTGGCGGAGCAGACTCGATGGGCCGAATGGCCTAATTCTGCTCCTATATCTTATGAACTTATGTGGCTTGTTGTCAAATTTTGCTTGATAATCACCTGTGAAGCACCAGTCAGACGTTTCACTATGTTGTAGGTGCTATATAAATGCAATTGTTTGTTGTAGTCGGATAAATTTATAGGTTGATTTGAAGATAGAAAGACATTTTCGCGGAGGGGGACATGTGTATTGATTTATTGATGGAGAGATTGTTAAACAGGCACAAAGAAAGGATACATTCGTAGAGGGATGAAAGAATCAAAACATATAAAAGGTAAGAATGTTTGAAGTTTGTGCTGCTTATTCAACCTGCGTGTGAAAAGAGGAAAGCTAGTTTAATGATGGAGCAACTATCAGGAGTGTATGAAAAATGCTATGAAGTACCAGCCATAATCTTTAGATGCTGCCTGCTTTGCAATGCATTTCCATTGTTATTCACTTTTATTTTCACAGGGGCTTTTCACAGTAACTTCATACTTGTGACAATAAAAGATTATTATATTATTATTTTGTGGAAAGTTTGCCAGAACATTTCTAAGTAGGTGAAGATAAAACCTACATATTAAAGGCAGGGCACGCCACTCAGCCCCTCGAGCCTGCTCCGCCATTCAATATGATCCTGGCTGATCTGATTGTAACCTCAACTCCACAATCCCACATACCTCCGATACCCTTTCAACGCTTTGCTTATCAAGAATCTATCTACCTCTACCTTAAAAATACTCAAGGACTTTTGCTTCCATCACCTTTTAAGAAAAAGACTCACCACCTTCTGAGGGAAAAAAATTCTCCTCACCTCTGCCTTAATTGGGGAGGCACATGGCACAGTGGTTAGCACTGCTGCCTGCGGCAGTGAGGACCCGGGTTCGATTCCCGGCCCTGGGTCACTGTCCGTGTGGAGTTTGCACATTCTCCCCGTGTCTGCGTGGGTTTCGCCCCCACAACCCAAAGATGTGCAGGTTAGATGGATTGGCCATGCTAAATTGCCCCTTAATTGGAAAAAAAAATAATTGGGTACTCTAAAATTTTTTTTTTTAAATCTCTGCCTTAATTGGGTGAGCCTTATTTTTAAACAGTGACCCCAGTGATCCTATTCAAGTCCCAAAAGAGAAATTGACGCACTCAGAGAGATGAACATACTGTATATAGAAGGAAATTGAACTCTATATGATATAACATTAGAACAGTAACTATATTTTAATTGAAAAACACTTCAGACATGACCATGCAGGACTTGCATGTTGATAGCAATGTCATGTTCACGTGCTTGATCATCATTGTGAGTCTATTCACTAAAATACTGCTCAGGGAAGCCATAGACAATTGCACTCTGTCACTCACATTTGACTTCACACAGTGGGCTAAACAGCTGGCTTGTAATGGAGAAAAGGCCAGCGGGGCAGGTTCAATTCCCGTACCGGCCTCCCCGAACAGGTGCTGGAATGTGGCAACTAGGGGCTTTTCACAGTAACTTAATTGAAGCCTACTTGTGACAATAAGCTTATTATATCACGATGATCTAGATGTGCTGCCATTGTCTGAATCAGTATTTCCACAAGAAATGCGCTGAATGGAATGCCCCTAACCTCCGGTCCCTTGTGTATTTTCGATATGTGGATGATACGTTTGCTACATTTGAATTCACCGTCGCATATTTCCTTACACACCTTAATGGACCGCCCCTGCTCTCAAACTCTCCTCTGAAATGGAGCAGCCAAACAAGCTACCTTTGCTTGATGTGTTCGTTGAGAAATCAGCCAGTGGGTAACCTACTACTGTCTACCGCAAGCCCCACTTTCACTGGTCAATATTTGCGTTGGGATTCCTACTGTAAGATTGGCCTCATTGGTAACCTCATAAATAGGGCATAAGCCATTTGCACACCATGCAAGCTTGATGCTGAAACAGGCTCCTGCAGGATAATGGCTACCCTGATCAGATCATTACTCACTTTATAACAAGCAATCTCATGAATGCGCCTAAGGCCACAACATTTGATCCTGAAAAGTGCCCAATCTCTCTCGGATTAACGCATCTCAAATATTTGAGCAACAGGTAAGCTAGCCGTTGCACACTCTTACTAGGCAGTAGCAACATGGGTAGTATTTGCCACTAACAGGATACTGCCGTGAAGCCCAAAAGACCTTCTGCCTACCACACAAATGAGTCATGTAGTATATGAATTTGAATACTGGTTTGGTGGCCGTACACCTCAACGACTGGGGGAATCATATCAAACAGACTTTCCCTTATGCTGTCTGCAACTGGTCAAATACAGACCATTCCCAATCAGCCCGTGCCCTGGAAAACACTTGCTAAATAATATTGATTGTGCCAAGAATTACCCTGAAAACCAATTTAAGATCATTGGTCGGGCTCACAGTGAGGTTCACATATGTGTGCTAGAAGGTACATATGTTCACATAATTCCTACAGTGCAGAAGGAGACCATTCAGCCCATCAACTCTGCACCGACCCTCTGAAAGAGCACTCCACCGCAAGCCCATTCTCCTGCCCTAATCCAATAACCCCTGAACCTAACCTACACATCCCTGGACACTAAGTGGCAATTTAGCATGGCCAATCCATCTAGTCTGCACATCTTTGGACTATTTGTAGTCACACACAGTGTTCTGTACTTTGCAAACAAAAAGGGCATGTCCACACATTGAACCTTTTTCAACTAAACATAAGTTTGGGGGATAGCCATTCCCTGGTTCTTTCTCCCTGACAATGCCTTGACCAATCAGAGTTGACTTGCCTGGTTTGCATGTAAACAAAAGCTTGGCAATTAATTGTTACCTGGTGAATTCACCATGGCAACACCTATACCAATCAGAATCCACTTGCTAACCAATTAGCACTCTTTTCTCATGCAGTATACATTATTCTGCCCTTTGAGATTTGGTATTCTAGCAAATCAGTTCTGATGAGTGCAAGGTGAAAAGTTTCAACAGCGTGTTTCTTTTATCAGCACCAAAAAATACTTAATTGGCTATAATGCCTATTGAGGTATCCTAAGATCATGGAAGGTGCTCTATAAATGTAATGAGCAATGAATATCAGAAAAGATTGGACAAGAAGGTCTATTTTCTTTAGAAATGAGACAACTGAAAGGGTGACCAGATAGAGGTCTTTGAGATTATGCACAGGTTTTACAGGATAAGTGTAGATAGGGTGTGAGGGTGATGAGAACAAGGGGTCATAAATATAAAAGAGTCAATAATAAATCCAATCGGAAATCCAAGAGAAACATCTTTACTCAAAGCGTGGTGAGAAGGTGGAACTTGCTCGAAATAGCAGTGAATAGTATAGATGCATTTAAAGGAGAGTTAGATAAATGCATGAGGGAGGAAGGAATAGCAAGATCCAAATCACTCCACATGGTAGGAGGAGATGAAAAGTGGGTTGAGAGGACATGCATGTGGAGCACAAACACTGGCATGGACCAACCAGGCCAAATGGCCTTTCCTGTGCTGTACATGCCATGCAATTCTATGTAAGCCTTTATTCTTCTTCATTTTCTTCTCAAATCTATCAATCCAAAGCTTGAGTTAAAGTTATATTAATCCAGAGCAGGGAGGTGTGTGCTGTCCTTTGTCCTCGGCTGGATAACCAGAAGGAGAAGGGGACAATTACTTTCAGCAACACTTTAGACAGGTGAGGGGAGATCAACCAGGTCCTTCTTCCTTTTATTATTTATTAATTTTTTTAAATTTGAGTACCCAATTTATTTTTTCAAATTAAGGGGCAATTTAGCATGGCCTGTTAAATAGAAAATTTAACCTACCCTGCACATCTATGGGTTGTGGGGGTGAAACCCATGCAAACACGGGGAGAATGTGCAAACTCTACACGGACAGTGACCCAGAGCCGGGATCGAACCCGGGACCTCAGCGTCGTGAGGCAGCAGGGCTAACCCACTGCACCATCGTGCTGCTCCAGGTTCCTCTTCCCGATTGTGAACTGGTGATTTCTGTTGTGGAACGCCTGGATATCAAGTGACTGTCAGGTATGGTTTTTTTTCCTAAGTTTAGAGTACCCAATTATGTTTTTTTCCAATTAAGGGGCAATTTAGTGTGGCCAATCCACCTAACCTGCACATCTTTGGGTTGTGGGGATGAGACCCACGGAGACATGGGGAGAATGTGCAAACTCCACACGGACAGTGACCCAGGGCCGGGATTTGAACCCGGGTCCTCAGTGCCGCAGTCCCAGTGCTAACCACTGCGCCACATGCCACCCTGGGTATGGTTAAAGAAAACATAATATATAAGGGTAGGGGGTCGACCACTTGTGGCCTTAAACCTGTTCCACATTCAATAAGGTCATTGCAAATCTGTAACCTCAAATCCTGTACCATCCCCATAATTCCTTAGTACCCAAAAATCTATTGACCTATCGCTTGACTGAGCACCTACAGCTCTCTGGGGTACAGAATTCCAAAGATTCATAACCCTTTGAATTAAGGAATTTCTCTTTGTCCCAGTTCTAAATATCCGCCCCCTTAATCTGAGGTTGTGACCCCATGTTTTAGCTTCTCCAGCCAGTGGCAACATTTTCTCCGTCCCTTACGAGTTTGTTTCAATTAGATCACTTTTCATTTCGTGTAAACTCCAGGGAATGAAGGTCTAGTCCAGTCAGTCCCTCCTCATCGGACAATCCCCTCATCCCAGCACTCAGGCGAGTCAGCTATCATTGCATTCCCTCCAGGGTAACTATGTTCATGGTCAGGCAAGGAGACCAAACAGTCCACAGTACCCCAGATGCAACCTCACCCAATGCTCTGCTGATGTTCAATGCCTGGTTTCAAAGTTTGAAAACAACCAATTAATTAGACCAGCATGGATAGAACCCTAAGACCCATAAGACACAGGAACAGAAGTCGGCCATTTGGCCCATCAAGTCTGCTCAGCCATTCAATGGGATTGATATGATTTGATTTCATTTATTGTCAAATGTACCGAGGCACAGTGAAAAGTATTGTTCTGTGTACAGTCCAGCCAGATTGTTCATACATGAAAAAACATAGGACATATGATAAATGTAAATATATAGAGAGAGACATCGGGTGAAGCATACCGAGTGCAGTACTATTCAGTAAAGATGTGTGGAGAGATCAGTTCAGTCGTAAGAGGGTCATTCAGGAATCTGGTAGCAGCGGGGAAGAAGCTGTTTTTGAGTCTGTTTGAGCGTGTTCTCACACTTTTGTATCTCCTGCCCGATGGAAGAGAGAATAACCCGGGGGGGTCTTTGTTATGCTGCCCGCTTATAATCCTCAACTCCACTTTCCCGCTTTATCCCCAAGTTAGGTGGGGTTATGGGGATAGGGCGGGGGAGTGAGCCTACCGGTGCTCTTTCAGAGGGTCAATGCAGGCTCGATGGGCTGAATGGCCTCCTTCCGCACTGTAGCAATTTTATGGTTCTAACCCTTAATTCCCTTACTGAGTATGGAACCACAGAAAGATAGAGCAGAAACAGTCCACTCGGCCCACAGTATCGATGCCAGTTCTTTGAAAGACCAATCCAATCAGTGCTACTCCCCCTGTTCTATCCCCACACACAGGCCAGCAAATGTTTTCTTTCACAGGAATAACTGATCTCTTTTGAATGCCCTTTTGCAAGTTACCATTGATTTAGCCCCCACCAACCTCCAGATCACAATAAACAGCTGCATAATTTTTATCCCCCGCTAGTCCTTTTTTGCCCATCATCTTCAATGTGTCCCTCTGGTCACTGGCCCCTCCTGCCATCGGAAATAGCTTGTCTTTCCCCTGCCTGGAGGCAACACCACCCCTTCATGGTTTTGATCCCCTCCATTGCCCCAGCTGCCATCCCAGAGCTGAGCAGGGGAGAGGTCAGGGAGGGGACACATGCCTCAAATCACAGTTACAGGTAAGAGGAGAACTGGAGCGGTGGCTAAAACGCGAGCAAGGTCTGCAACACTACAATTGACGCATTTTCATCAGCCACCCAGCCAAAGTGGCCTTGTGGAGGCAGGACTGGTTGGCTGGCAGGCTGTGAGTGACAGGCGGATCGCCAAGCATTCCCGGGGTGTATTGGCTGCTTGAGGTGCCAGTCAAGATGGGATGGGAAGGGGGGGACAGAGCTGATTGGACACTTTCTCTACAGAGATCAAGGACATCGGGAGACATCCTGCAAGTAATCTGGAGATCCAATATTCAGCGAAACAAGACAGAGAGAGGGGGGTGGAAGAGATACAAGTATCCCCAGCAATCCATCCATGTAGCAAGCATTGCAACCCCAATTGACACAGTGTACATCAGCAAACAGGAGATTGGTAACAGCCGCAGCGACTTTGTAACATTGCGTTGCCACATTTCAATGCATTCATTCATTTCATGAACAGGCGCGCAGTTTGCAATCTCTGAAGAGCAGCCGGAGTTTGCTTTTCTGAATGAGGTAAATGTCATATTTTACATTTCTAACGCAGTTTGAGGGGGGTATTGTACTGATTTCTCAGACGTGCCATCGCTGCTTCCTTCATCTGAGCCCGTGGGCATTTGTGATTTTTTTTTACGGAATTCCATCTTTGTAATTGATCCGATAAGGCAAAGTCTCAATGCAATTTTTACTTTGATATCGACAAATAAATTGCACATTGGAATTCGATACCTGCATATATATATATATATATATAAACAAATAATCTCAGTATAATCCGTGGACATTTTTTTCATTCATGTAATACACACGATTTGCACATTTATTGTCGTTTTAAATCATTTTTGGGATGATTTTTCTGTAAAGCATCGTCGATTCCTCTGGCGATTAAATATCTTAAATCGCCATTCCGTAAATCTCCCGGGATTAAGATTTTAAAATAGCTGCAACATGAAAAACAAAACAGGAAAATAAATATCTGCCATTGAATTGAGCAAGTTTTACATTTTAAAAGGGCTGTTTGAACGGGCAGATTGCTATTTCCAGGTATTAACCTAAATGTGCACTGAGAAATCGGCGAATGCTCTCTGTTTACGGCCATGTTCAACCAATGCTGCTGAATCTGTTCAAATCGCTGTCTGGAAATCTGTGCCGCTCCGCACTGCATTTGGGAAATCAAAATTTGCAAATGAAAAGAAAATCTCCAAATGTGATTATTAACCTGGCCGTTTTATACAACGCCCATTGTGGAGTAAATTGGACACAGCCAATTTTCAAGCCAATTCCGAATGACACAGCAGTGTGCCGACACGATTTTGGCAATAAACTGGCCGTTTTCATCAGTGAGGCGACCAGAAGAGACCATGTGGCGAGTAGAAATGCTACACTGGTGCAATAGGGGACGCTCTTCAGAGGTTGACACTGAGCCATACAATAGAACAGTGTAGAGGGAGCTTTACTCTGTATCTAACCCCGTGCTGTATCTGTCCTGGGAGTGTTTGATGGGGACTGTGTAGAGGGAGCTTTACTCTGCATCTAACCCCATGCTCTACCTGTCTTGGAAGTGTTTGATGGAGACAGTGTAGAGGAAGCTTTACTTTGTATCTAAAAAGTACCTGCCCTGGGAGTGTTTGATATGGATATGCAGAGGGAGCTTTACTTTGTATCTAACCCCGTGCTGCACCTGCCCTGGGAGTGTTTGATATGGATGTGCAGAGGGAGCTTTACTTTGTATCTAACCCCGTGCTGTACCTGTCCTGGGAGTGTTTGATGTGAATGTGCAGAGGGAGCTTTACTCTGTATCTAACCCCATGCTGTACCTGTCCTGAAAGTGTTTGATGTAGACAGTGCAGAGGGAGCTTTACTCTGTGTCTAACTCCAGGCTGTACCTGTCCTGGGAGTGTTTGATGGGGACAATTACTCTGTATCTAACTCCATGCTGTACCTTATCATAGAATTTACAGTGCAGAAGGAGGCTATTCGGCCCATCGAGTCTGCACCGGCTCTTGGAAAGAGCACCCTACCCAAGATCAACACCTCCACCCTATCCCCATAACACAGTAACCCCACCCAACACTAAGGGCAATTTTGGACACTAAGGGCAATTTATCATGGCCAATCCACCTAACCTGCACACTTTGGACTGTGGGAGGAAACCGGAGCACCCGGAGGAAACCCACGCACACACGGGGAGGATGTGCAGACTCCGCACAGACGGTTCCTGTCGTGGTAGTGTTTGATGTGGACTATGCAGAGGGAGCTTTACTCTGTATCTAACCCCATGCTGTACCTGTCCTGGGAGTGTTTGATGTGGACTATGCAGAGGGAGCTTTACTCTGTATCTAACCCCATGCTGTACCTGCTCTGGGAGTGTTTGATTGGGACAGTGCAGAGGGAGCTTTACTCTGTATCTAACCCCATGCTGTACCTGTCCTGGGAGTGTTTGATAGGGACAGTGCAGAGGGAGCTTTACTCTGTATCTAACCCTGTGCTGTACCTGTCCTGGGAGTGTTTGATGTGGACTATGCAGAGGGAGCTTTACTCTGTATCTAACCCCGTGCTGTACCTGCTCTGGGAGTGTTTGATAGGGACAGTGCAGAGGGAGCTTTACTCTGTATCTAACCCTGTGCTGTACCTGTCCTGGGAGTGTTTGATGGGGACAGTGTAGAGGGAGCTTTACTCAGCATCTAACCCTGTGCTGTACCTGTGCTGGGAGTGTTTGATGGGGACAGTGTAGAGGGAGCTTTACTCTGTATCTAACTCCATGCTGTATCTGTCCTGGGAGTGTTTGATCGGGACAGTGTGGAGGAAGCTTTGGTACAAAAGAAAGACAGAATTTACATTTATCTGTCCAGATAAATGTTCTAGGTTTTTAATGAGTTGCTTGTTGATATCATTTCTAAAGATTTTACATGAAATTTGCATTTGTCTGGTTGTTGATTGGTTGATTTGTTTTGAATACCTTATGATAATATACATGCATGGTAGCACAATGATTTGCAATGTTTCTTCACAGAGCCAGGGTCCGAAGTTCGATTCCCAGCTTGTGTCACTGTCTGTGCGGAGTCTGCACGTTCTCCCCGTGTCTGCGTGGGTTTCCTCCGGGTGCTCCGGTTTCCTCCCACAAGTCATGAAAGACTTGCTGTTAGGTGAATTGGACATTCTGAATACGCCTCTGTGTAGCCGAACAGGCGCCGGAATGTGGCTTTTCACAGTAACTTCATTGCAGTGTTAATGTAAACTTACTTGTGACAGTAAAGATTATTATTATTATTTAAATTGCATGTCAGAGGGAAAGTAAGTTCTGTCTATAATGTACAGAAGCATTGACCTGATTAACAGTTTTGAGTGTGTGGTAACTCATTGACACAGAAGACAGATGCTAAGGAGCTTTGTCGTCGCAAAGGTCCCATCGTTGATTCAAATCCACAGGGCTTCAGGTGAAGCCATTTCCGCTTGTCTCAGCATGCTTGGGGCTACAGTGAGAAGCTAGGTCAAATCTTCTGCCTCTAATAGTTAGCTTGTGCCTCCAATAGTTAGCTTGTGACATCCCCCCCCACACACACGCACACACACACACACAGCCAGGTACATGAACCTGTCCAAAATTAAGAAGGAAGAGAGCTCACAGGTGGGTTGAAGACAGTGCAGATATTGACAAATGTAAAGCTATGTAATTTTAAAATATTCATGCTGTGCCAGCATTTATTGCATATCCTTAATTGCTCTTAAGGAGGAGTAAGAGTCAACCAAATTGCTGAAGGCCCAGACCAGGTAAGGATGGAAAACTTTCCTTCTTTAAAGTACATTAGTGAACCAGATGGTTTTTTTTCAACAATCAACAATGGTTTCATGGTCATGGTTAGACTTTTAATTCCAGATTTTTATTGAATTCAAATGTCACCATCTGCAGTGGTGGGATTTGAACCTGGATCCCCACAGCATTACTCTGGGTCTCTGGTTTACTCGTCTAGCATCAATACCACTACACCACTGCCTCCCTTAGGTTGCATCTTAAGACATTTAAAACCCTTACATTGAATAGAAGGTAGGGGAACTATTGAGGGGTGTCCAATTCTCTTGTGAATCTCAACTCTCTGTGTCAGTGTCTTAGTTATACAGTGCACAGCCTACAACTTGTGGAGCAAGCAATATACAAACGTTTATATTTAAAATTCATTTTCTGCTCGCCAAGATGAGGCTAACTCACAGTAGCAGCTGTATGATGTACTGAAGCATTCGTTCAGTCACCTTTGGCAGTGCTTCCAGAACCAGTGACTTTTACCACCTAGAAGGACAAAGGCAGCAGGCACATGGGGACACCAGGCGCAAGTTCCCCACTAAGTCACCCCCCACCCTGACTCGGAAATATATCGCCAGTCCTTCAATGTTGCTGGGCCAAAATCCTGGAACTGCCTCCTGAGCAGCACTGTGGTTTGTCCTGGCCCCAGAGATTAAAGATCAGTGTTTGAAGTCTCAAGTCATGGGATGCTATGTCAGAGAAGGAGGCCATTTGGTCCATTCGGTCTGTGCTGGCTCTTTGAACGAGCTATACAGTTAGAACTACTGTTCTACTCTTTCCCCGTAGTCTTCCACGTTTATATTGGAAGGTGTTTTGTCGTGACTGCCGTGTTCAGTGCCGAGATCCGGCACATTGTCATTTCCCACCTCTGCAACATGGCTCTTTTGGCAGGATGTCACTGCTACCCTGTGGGGTAAACACATACAGCTGGATCCTGAAATAAGCCTTTGGCCTTTGTGCATGCCTCCAGGCAACTGTTGATATGAGTACGATGACTGGAATTTTTTCTAGGCATGAGAACCCTGGTTGATATTTTCCCCCTCCCTAGTCCAGTGCCCTCTGGGCAATTGCAATCTGTCAACTCAATCCAGGTTGAGATTGCATAAAATGTACAGACGCAGGCCATTCGGCCCGACTGGTCAATGTTGGTGCTTATATTCCACATGAGCTTTGTCTCACCTTACTTCACACCGCTCTATCATTGTAGCCCTTTCCTTTCTCCCTCATGCATTTATTCAACTTCTCCTTATGTACATCTACACTATTCACCTCAAGTACCTATTGCAGGAGAGAGTTCTCTAAAATAATATAGTTCTTGCTCCTGAGCCTCGGATCTGATACTGCGTGGAGGGACTTATAGTTGGCTAATCCCAGAATGAAATTGGCAGATTATGGGAGTTGGTCTCTCTCTCTGGGCGAAATTCTCCGTTATCGGCGTAAAGTCCACCGATCGGCGCAAAAAACGGCGCAAATCCGACTTGCGTCACGCCGCAATAACCGTCGCGAAGTCTCCGGCCCGAAATGGGCTAGCAGCGACGTGACGGGATCCGCGCTTGCTCACGTGGTTCATGCCGTGCAGCGTCATATGCGCCGCACGGCGTGACGGCGCATAACGATGCGCTGCTCCCCCACACCCGACCGGAACACCCGACCGGATGGCTGGCCGCCGCTCAGCCCCAAGGTTCCCGTCACGGGATGTGGAGGCGCCCCTGGACGCAGTGGAGCAGAGGAGGGAGGCCCTGTATCCCGGGCACGGCCGCAGAGTTGCCCCACGCCACAGCTGGCGTCTGTGGAGGGAAGTGGCAGAGGCCGTCACCGCTGCGGCCCTGACACCACGGACAGGCACCCAGTGCCACAAGAAGGTGAACAACCTCGTCAGAGCAGGCAGGGTGAGACTCCCCCCCGCCTGATATCCATATCCCCCATATCCCCCCTCCCCCATATCCCCCCTCCCCATATCCCCCCTCCCCATATCCCCCCTCCCCCGTATCCCCCCTCCCCCGTATCCCCCATATCCCCCCTCCCCATATCCCCCCTCCCCCATATCCCCCCTCCCCATATCCCCCCTCCCCCATATCCCCCCTCCCCCATATACCCCCTCCCCCGTATCCCCCATATCCCCCCTCCCCATATCCCCCCTCCCCCATATCCCCCCTCCCCCATATCCCCCCCTCCCCCATATCCCCCCTCCCCCATATACCCCCTCCCCCATATCCCCCCTCCCCCATATCCCCCCTCCCCCATGTCACCTGATCACTGCCTGCGTGTCTAACCATGCATGCTTCATTGTGTATCGCAGGAGCAAACGTCGAGGCACCCATCCCCGCAGATGCAGACCGCCCGCAGGATGCCCCTCGGAGGCCACGGGAGACGGAGAGACCCGGACCCTCCGGAATGCGACGCCCGCAGGATGCCCCTCGCACACCACGGGAGACGGAGAGACCCGGACCCTCCGGCATGCGACGCCCGCAGGATGCCCCTCGCACACCACGGGAGACGGAGAGACCCGGACCCTCCGGCATGCGACGCCCGCAGGATGCCCCTCGCACACCACGGGAGACGGAGAGACCCGGACCCTCCGGCATGCGATGCCCGCAGGATGTCCCTTGGAGGCCACGGGAGACGGAGAGACCTGGAGCAACAGGGAGACGACGCCCCCGTCACGTGCGGGTGCGACGACGCAGGCGTGTGCCACCCAGCGGCGAGAGGGGCAGCCACAGGCCCCCGTCACAGCCGAGCCAGGACACCCCTACCCGGGACACCCCTACCCGGGACAGCACTACCCAGGAAGACGAAATACCGGACAGTGACACAGAGTGGATGGGTGGAGACGAACCCCCACCCCAAAGTGCCATGGACTCAGAGTGGGACGAAGAGCACGACACAACGCCACTGCTGTCACCAACACCCTCCACCATCGCAGAAACACTCACCTCGGTTGGGCACTTTAGTGATGAGGCGTCTGGTACACTCACTGGTGCGCACAACACAGCCGTCCCGGTACAGCAGGTGGAGGTAGGAGCAGCAGAGGGGCCGGGCGGTCGGAGGGCAGCCCAGCCCAAGCGAACGTCTGCCGCCCAGATGGATCCCGGGTTCCTGGAGTTACCACACCCACACATAGATCCGATGCAACCACCGACCCGGAGACGAGCGAAGAGGGTGACGGCTGGCTTGCGGCGGCTGCAGTTGCAGGTGGAGGAGTCCACCCGCGTCCAGGAGCTGGAAGTGGTGCCGGTCATGCGTGCCACCCAGGCCGACCCCGCACGGGTGGCGTCCGCGGTGGAGGCAATGGGTGCGACGGTGTCAGACATGGGGAACGGTTTGCGAGGCCTGGGGCTTTCCGTGCAGGCGGCGTCTGTGGCCCAGGACATGGTTGCCCTCTCACAGGAGGCCATGAGCCAGCGCCAGTCTCTGCAGGCCATAGCCCAGTCTCAGCAGGCCATCGCTGAGGGCATCGGCGCCAGTGGCCATGTGCGAGCCGGAGTCGGACTGACACAGACAGGGTTTGCCAACCCCCTGGGCTCCATGGCTGCAAACCTGCAGACCTCTGTCGATACCAGCACGGGCCTCCAGGACTGGCAGCGCCAGATGTCGGGGGGGGCGTCGGATGGCCAGTCCGTTCGCATTCCCCACCCATGTAGAGGCCTGGGGGCCATTGGGCACCCCGAGGGAGGAGGAGGTGGTGTGGTCCTTCCCGGGTCCCCCTGTAGGGAAGGTCCCGGAACACCGCGACACCTCGGACTCCCCCCTTCCGTCCCAGGTGCATCGGGTGGGCAACGGGCAGGACAGGCTGGCAGCTCGCCATCCCAGTCGCCCGGGCCGCAGCCTGGCCCATCTAGGCCAGGACGCCCCAGGAAACGGCCGCCAAAGGGATCCCGTGTCAGAGGGCAGGAATCACAGGAGTCCACCTCCAGTTCTGCTGTACCGTCTGGGGAACCACGTAGACGTAGTCGAAGGGCCCGTAAGGCCAAACAATTAGACACTGAGTAAGTTGGCACGGGTGCAGGGCACAGATGAGTTTTAGGGGCTAGGGCACGTGCATGAACCCCTTTGGTTATTAAAGTCAATGTTACACCTACAGAAGCTGCCTTTGTGCTCTGTCCAAAGCGTGCGGGGGTGTCATGTACGTTGAGTGCAAGTGTGTGTGTGAGGGGTGGTCTTACCTCAGCCCCAGGTGAGTCTGCCCCCTTCCCCCTGGGACGCCATCAACATCCCCCCGGGCAGAGGACGGGACCGTGCGCTGCAGTGTCACAGCTGCATGCAGGGATGGTCCGGGTGGATGGTGGTACTGTGGCCATGGGTCAGACATAGTCCAACGATGTGGAGCCAGGAGCTCATCGCAGGGCGGGTTGTCATCATCCTCCATGGCCTGCAATAGACACGCGTCCACCCGCAACTGTGTGAGCACGGCCCGTTGTGCCGCAGGTGGATCGGCAATGGGGGGGTGGTGTGCATGCGGGTGGGGTGGGTGGGGTTGGGGAGGGGGGTGAGGGTGCTGGGTGGGTGGATGGGTGGGGGGTGTGGGTGGTCGGCTGTTGCCATGGTGTGCGGTCTGTGGCCATACTACCCGATTCCCATGCCCATCTAGTTAGTGAAGCGGGCGGCTATCAGTCTGTCCCGTGCCCGCTGGGCCAGCCGGTAACGGTGGACAGCCACCCACCTGTGTCTAGCCCGTCTGCCCTGACCATTGCCCCCATCCTCCTCATCTGGGGAGGACTGCGCCTCTTCCTGCTGCTCCTCCACTCCGCCCTCCTCTGCCTGCGGCACATCGCCCCTCTGTTGGGCTATGTTGTGCAGGACGCAGCACACCACAATGATGCGGCCGACCCTATCTGACCGATACTGGAGGGCGCCCCCAGAGAGGTCCAGGCACCTGAAACGCATCTTCAGCACGCCAAAGCACCTCTCTATCACTCCCCTTGTCGCTACATGGGCATCATTGTAGCGGTTCTCCGCCTCATTGCGTGGCCTCCGTATAGGCGTCATCAGCCACGATCGCAATGGGTAGCCCCTGTCACCCAGCAACCAGCCCCTCAGCCGGGGATGGCGTCCCTCGTACATGCCAGGGATGGATGACCGCGACAACACGTATGAGTCGTGTACACTGCCTGGGTAACGGGCGCAGACGTGCAGGATCATCATGCGGTGGTCGCATACCACCTGTATGTTCATCGAATAGGTCCTCTTCCTATTGGTGAACACCGCCCTGTTATCTGCAGGTGGCCGCACGGCGAGGTGCATCCCATCAATCGCGCCCTGGACCATGGGGAACCCGGACACGGCAGAGAAGCCCACGGCCCGGGCATCTTGGCTGGCCCGGTCCACAGGGAAGCGGATGTAGCGGTGCGCCATGGCATATAGGGCATCTGTCACTGCCCGGATGCACCGATGTCTGCGATATGCCGGACAGGTCCCCACTCGGTGCTTGGAATGACCCCGTTGCATAAAAGTTCAGGGCCACCGTAACCTTGACGGACACGGGGAGAGGGTGTCCCCCGCCAGTGCCACGCGGTGACAGGTGTGCCAGCAGGTGGCAGAGGTGTGCAAGGTTTCCCGCCTCATCCGGAGTCTCCTCCTGCATTCCCGGTCCGTGAGGTCCTGGTATGACTGCCGGGGCCGGTACACACGGGGCGCCCTCGGGTGCCTCCGTTGCCGTGGGGCCGCGTCGTCCTCCTCCCCCTCCTCGTCCTGTCGGTCAGGTGTCCCTCCAGCCTGGGCGGCTGCCGCCTGCCCCTCTGCGGCAGCCTGCGCCGCCTCTCTGGCACGCTCCTCCTCATCCAGGGCAACATAGACATTAGCAGCTGCCGCCATGGCGGCCAACATCGCTGGATGATCAGAAAACATGATGGCCTGGTTGGGGGGGGGGGGGGGGGGGTGGGGGGGGGGGGGGGGGGGGAGGGGGGGGGGAACGACGACATGTCATCATTGCTCATATCCCCTCCTTCCCCCCAGCCAGGTGGCATGGACTGCATGGGTCCAACTGTTGGAGGCTGGCACCTGGCCAGGTGGACCAACTCACTTGCCCTCGCATCCCCCTCCCCGGCACGGGCCCCCCATCCCCCTCCCCGGCACGGGTCCCCCAACCCCCTCCCCGGCTAGGGCCCCCCATCCTCCTCCCCGGCACGGACCCCCCATCCTCCTCCCCGGCATGGGCCCCCCATCCCCCTCCCTGGTACGGACCCCCCATCCCCCTCCCCGGCACGGACCCCCATCCTCCTCCCTGGCACTGGCCCCCCCATCACCATCCCCGGCACGGACCCCCCATCCTCCCCGGCACGGGCCCCCCATCCTCCTCCCCGGCACGGACCCCCATCCTCCTCCCCGGCACGGGCCCCCCATCCTCCTCCCCGGCACGGGCCCCCCATCCCCCTCCCCGGCACGGACCACCCATCCTCCTCCCCGGCACGGGCCTCCCAACCTCCTCCCCGGCACGGGCCCCCCATTCTCCTCCCCGGCACGGGCCCCCCATCCCCCTCCCCGGCACGGACCCCCCCATCCTCCTCCCCGGCACGGACCCCCCCATCCCCCTCCCCGGCACGTACACCCCATCCTCCTCCCCGTCATGGGCCCCCCACCCCCCCCCCCGGCACGGACCCCCCATCCCCCTCCCCGGCACGGCCCCCCCATCCCCCTCCCCGGCACGGACCCCCCCATCCTCCTCCCCGGCACGGGCCCCCCATCCCCCTCCCCGGCACGGACCCCCCATCCTCCTCCCCGGCACGGGCCCCCCATCCCCCTCCCCGGCACGGACCCCCCATCCTCCTCCCCGGCACGGGCCCCCCATCCCCCTCCCAGCACGGACCCCCCCCATCCACCTCCCCGGCACGGGCCCCCCATCCTCCTCCCCGGCACGGACCCCCATCCTCCTCCCCGGCACGGGCCCCCCATCCCCCTCCCCGGCACTGACCCCCCATCCTCCTCCCCGGCACAGGCCCCCCATCCCCCTCCCCGGCACGGACCCACCCATCCTCCTCCCCGGCACGGACCCCCCATCCCCCTCCACGGCACGGACCCCCCATCCTCCTCCCCGACACGGACCCCCCATCCCCCTCCCCGGCACGGACCCCCCCATCCCCCTCCCCGGCACGGACCCCTCATCCCCCTCCCCGGCACGGACCCCCCATCCCCCTCCCCGGCACGGACCCCCCATCCCCCTCCCCGGCACGGACCCCCTATCCTCCTCCCCGGCACGGGCCCCCCATCCCCCTCCCCGGCACGGACCCCCCATCCCCCTCCCCGGCACGGGCCCCCCATCCCCCTCCCCAGCACGGAACCCCCCCATCCCCCTCCCCGGCACGGACCCCCCCATCTCCCTCCCCGGCACAGACCCCCCCATCCCCCTCCCCGGCACGGGCCCCACATCCCCTCCCCGGCACGGACCCCCCATCCCCCTCCCAGGCACGGACCCCCCCATCCTCCTCCCCGGCACGGACATCCCTCCCGGCACTCCCCCGGAGCCCAGCCCACTCTAACCACCGCCCCCCCCGCCGCACACACACACACACACAACCCTAGACACACCTCTCCCCACACATTCAGACTGCGGCCACGCCATCGCCTGCCCAGCGGCCAACCCCCCAGGCCGTCACTCACCTCCACGCTGGTCGGCGTGAACCTGGAGCACAGGTTTACGCCGATTAAAAGGAGGTTTGATTTACGTCGACGTGACCAGTCATCACGTCGCCGGGACTTCGGCCCATCCGGACGGGAGAATATCGGCAGGCCCAAAATCGGCTGCCTTGCGCACACCCGTGCCATTCTCCGACGTCTGCGGCGCCATTAATGCCCCGCCGACTTTTCTCCCTTCGGAGACTTTGGCAACCGGCAGGGGCGGGATTCACGGCGGCCAACGGCCATTCTCCGACCCGCTGGCGGGGTCGGAGAATGACGCCCTCTGTCTCTGTCTCTCTCTCCTCTCTCTCTCTCTCTCCAGTCTGCCCTCCTGTGGGACTTTGATGGGAGAGCGGGGAAATTATGACATTTATTTGTAAGGAACCTAGAGTCTCACTGAGTATTTCCCCAGCCTCTGGGGGTACAGGCCACACAAAGAGGGTTTGATTTCCAGAGTTGGTCTTGATCTGTGATGGCCACACTGATCAAATGGGCTGATCCCGCTCAGACTTGAAGTCAAAATAGAAAATCCTGGAAAAGCTCAGGGAACATCAGTGGAGAGGGCTGGGTTCTCCGTCCGTTCACGGCAGCAGCATTCCCCGGTCCCGCTGCGATGGGAGATTGGCCGGGCGCCCAATTCTCCGTCCTCATTCGCAGCGGCAGCGGGACGGACTTGCAACGGAGAATCCCGGGGGCCAGGGTTATAGTTTCAGGTTCATCAGAACTGGGAAAAGGTCAGAGATGTGATAGAGTGGAAGGCAGGAGTGATTAAATGCTAAAAGGGATGATGGGTCAATGTCACTGTCTGTGCGGCGTCTCCCCGTGTCTGCGTGGGTTTCCTCCGGGTGCTCCGGTTTCCTCCCACAAGTCCCGAAGGACGTGCTTGTTAGGTGAATTGGACATTCTGAATTCTCCCTCTGTGTACCCAAACAAGCGCCGGAGTGTGGCGACTAGGGGCTTTTCACAGTAACTTCATTGCAGTGTTACTGTAAGCCTACTTGTGACAATAATAAAGATTATGTATAATGTGAAAGCTGATGGTAATTGGACAAGTAAAGGAACAACGTTAGGACGAGAGGAGGTGTAAATGACGACAGCAACGGTTGTGATCTGAAATTGCTGAACTCGACAACCTGAACACCAGTTTCAATGAATTCAACTTGTAACCTCTGCTCCCATTTTTCCAGACATTAGGCGTTGGTAATGGTCCCGTGGTTACCATTCACCCCTGCTTTTTCACTTGTACCATTGCCATGACCTTGAGTCTCGCACCATCAGCCCTTTTATCTTTTAACCATTCTCACCTTTCACCGTATCGCAGAACCTCCCTTTCATTCTTTCCCCTTTTCCCCACCCCTCTAGTTGCTTAAAACCCGTTTAATCTCTCTAATTTCCCCCAGTTCTGATGTTTCTGTCTCTTCAGACGCAGCCTCACCTGCTGCGTATTTCCAGCATTTTCGGTTTTTTCTTCAGATTTTCGGCACCTGCAGGATTTTGTCTTTGTTTCTGCCTTGGGATTGTGCTCGAGTTGCCAAGGTTGCTCCAGGATTGCTCTGGAGATTTCAGCAATTAAAGGTTAATCTCCAGGGCGCGGTGTGAACACATTTGGGAGGGGAAAACCAAAAGTAGGGGCATTAAGAAAAAATGGCGTGTGTTTTGGTAAATTTCTTTGAACATTATTGTTTATAAGTTACAAAAAAATATTGGAAATGGAGACGAAACACTGTTCGATTGAGAGGCCAAGAATGATCTCCGATGGTGACTGAGGCTGTTTGCTTTCTGATTAGCTGTGAGACAGCGAAACACCATGGCAGTTGGTGTGGAAGGTGACCAATGGCAGGAGGGGTTCTAAGCAGGTGGGCCAGGTGGTGATATCTCCAGGACTGTGGCCTTGCCAATGTTGGCATCCATGAATTTGAAGTGAATGGCTGCTGGAGTTGACAGTGCAGTGATGGTCAGAGCCTTTAGTAGGGGGAAAATCTGGAGCAGCTAAGGGGAAATAAAATGAGGCCATCTTTATCTGGGTATCAAAAATGGACTGTGTTCACAGGGAACATGATGTATAAACCTCGGGATAAAGGGGCGGGGAGAAAACATATCCAACGTGGTGGGCGGCACAGTGGTTAGCACTGCTGACACCCAGTGCCAGGGACCCGGGTTTGATTCCGACCTCAGGTGACTGTCTGTATGGAGTTTGCACATTCTGTGCGGTGTGTGCGTGGGTTTCCTCCGGGTGATTCAGTTTCCTCCCACAGTCCAAAAATCATCAGGCTGCGCTTGATATTCTCTGGGCCCTGTAGGAAGGGAGTTGGTAGCTCCTGTCAGATGGTTCCCTGAGCAGGCTGTCAACGCCATTTGGCAGAATCGTTCATCACCAGAATTTTCAAATAAGCACCAAGACCTATCGTGGCTGGTAGTGAGAAAGATCCTCCCCATCAGATCCTTTCTACACGCCCCCTCTGCACTTTGCCCCCCAAGGTGGCTGTGGTGGGGATGAGACAGTTGCCCACCTCCTGGAATGTGCTTTTGCAAAGTTCTGGAGAGATGTGCAGTTTTTCTGTCCAGATTCGTCCCACTGGATCCTGTGTTCTATGGGCTATTCCCAGGAATGCACATCGAGATAAACATCAACTGTGGCTGGAGGACCACCAACTTGGTGAAAGATTTGGTCTGCCTGAAACTTATTGGTCTTCCAGTGCAGAGAGCAATCCTCGACTGAGTGTTGCAGACTGGCACATTCCAAGATCCAGGACTATGTGCTGAGGTGCTTGAATGTTTGGGGCAGCTGCCATAGAGACGTAATGGAGAAAGGTCGCTGCCTAAGACCTTTCAACTGCAGCACAATGAGGGGCTGGAAACTGTCGGCGCGATTCTCTCAAAGGGAACTAAGTCCCCGAATGAGTGCGTTTAGCCGCGTGTTTCCCAGCGCTCGCAATGCCGAGAAACATATGGGTAAGAGGCCTGAATGGGGAACGCGTGGCCGAGGCCGCACATTGCCCTGCTTTGTACAAAAGGAAGCTCTTTTAAATAGTGTCACGATCACCGAGGCCCTCAGAACAATTCCCGACCTCCTCAGCAACCCCGGCCCGATCGTGTGCGCACAAGAAATGCCAGATTGGCACCGCCAACCTGACAGTGCCCAAGCCAGCTGGCCAGTCTGGCACTGCCAGGGTGCCCCTGAGGCATCAGCAGTGCCAGGGCGCCACCCTGTCCTAAGGGCCATGCAGCTGGGGACCTTCGATCACCTGGGAGACCCCAAGGAGTGCCATTCCGTCTGGTCCCCATTTGTGGAGACCAGTGCTGAATGACGCTCGCCTCAGCTACCTCGGGAATCTGCACAATAGAGTAAGGCTTACTGCAGATTTGCCAAAAGGTGACATTGCAACGTCTTGGGAGATCGCGCTGGATCTCGCGAGGCGTGGCGAGCCGGGAAGATCCCGGGAGCGGGGTCTCCCGCCTTCCGACAGCCATGCTGCGCCGTGGTGAGCTGCTTTCCCGCTGCAGTGTGCCGTTGGATCGGGCCCTTTGTTGAACCCCTTGAGTTGAATGACTGACATGGAATGTACATTGTGAATAGATGTTGAAATTGTGTTGAGGCAGCACAGGTTGGAACATTCTGCATTGAGAAAAGTTGAATTCTCTTGCCTTTACTGGCAGTTTTCAATTCGAAACATTTTTGAATGCGCTTTTACAAATTTTGTAAATGAAGCATATTTTTGGAAGGTTCGCCCACTGCACTTGCAGTGTGATCACACCTGTGATATTCTCCCTCAGCGTACCCGAACAGGCGCCGGAGTGTGGCGACTAGGGGATTTTCACAGTAACTTGATTGCAGTGTTAATGTAAGCCGACTTGTGACACTAATAAAGATGATGATATCCTCAGATGTGGAATACCCGACAGTAAAACATGTGTAGTGAGGGGACTGTGTTTGCACTCTCCCTGATTGCAAATAAAAAAAGGGACAAAAAAAAACAAACCAAGCATCGCCTTTTATTGCTGAATCACAGAGTTTGTGAGAGAACCGGAATAAATAATTGATATGTAGCTTTCAGTCGCGTGGGTGGTGAGTGATGAATTATGAATGAATGGCCAGAGTTCACTGGGAGCAGCAACTGGGTCACAGTGTTATGTGAATAGGTGGGAGCATTAGAATGCTCAATAAGGACCAAAGTCGAGCTTTCTTTGCTGGGTTTCCCATATTCTGGTTTAACTGGAAACCATCTGGATGTCTGAACAGCCTTCAGTTTATAAAGCTTCAATGTTAAGAACATGCATTTATATAGCGCCTTTAACATAAGAAAACATCCCAATGTGCTTCACAGAAGTGTTAGCAGACTAAATTTTACACCGGGCCACATCAGGATATATCAGGCTGCCAAGAGTTTTCGGCCAAAGCGATAGGTTTTAAGGAGTGTCTTAAAGGAGGAGGGAGATAGGAGATCCAGCGAGTTTTGGGGAGGTGTTACCTTCCTGGACCTGAACCCAACAATGGCTAGGCTGACGGCCAAGGACCCCAATCACTTTTATAAGAAATTGTGAGGAACGGACAGTTCACTCCAGGAGTGGTTCCTTGCACAAATAGGGATATGATATATTTAAACAAACTTTTTAATGAACACAATATTAAACAGCACAGAAATATAGCTTACAATTACCAGTTAAACAATGTTTCATCATAAAATAAAACACTTCAACTCCTAACTGCTACCTTCTTTATCTCCAATCAAGCAAAACCCATCACAGGTCAAAACCCACTTTTGAATAAAGGACAAAGAACAAAGAAAAGTACAGCACAGGAACAGGCCCTTCGGCCCTCTAAGCCTGTGCCGACCATGCTGCCCGTCTAAACTAAAATTTTCTACACTTCCTGGGTCCGTATCCCTCTATTCCCATCCTATTCATGTATTTGTCAAGATGCCCGTTAAATGTCACTATCGTCCCTGCTTCCACCACCTCCTCCGGCAGCGAGTTCCAGGCACCTACTACCCTATGTGTAAAAGACTTGCCTCGTACATCTCCTCTAAACCTTGCCCCTTGCACCTTAAACCTATGCCCCCTAGTAATTGACCCCTCTACCCTGGGAAAAAGCCTCTAACTATCCACTCTGTCTATGCCCCTCATAATTTTGTAGACCTCTATCAGGTAGCCCCTCAATCTCCGTCGTTCCAGTGACATTAACTCAACTACCTGCCAGAGACCTGGTACAGACATGACTCCTCTCATCAATTACAGCACCCCCTATCCAATCAAACCCCACGACCCACCTGCTTAAGTTTAAACACAACGGGCGGGATTCTCCGACCCCCTGCCGGGTCAGAGAATCCCCGGGGGGCGGCGTGAATCCCGCCCCGCCGCTCCGACGCCGGCTGCCGTATTCTCCGGCGGGTGGGGGTGAGGATCACGCCACGCCAATCGGGGACCGTTGGCAGTGCCCCCCCCCGGCAATTGTCCGGGCCCCGATGGGCCGAGCGGCCATCGGTCTCTGGCCAGTCCCGCTGGCGTGGATTGGAAATGGTCCCACACGGTGGGACCTGGCAGGTAAGTTGGCTGGTGCGGTCCTCGGGGGGGGGGATCCGACCCTGAGGGGGGAGCCCCCACAGTGGCTTGGCCCGCGATCGGGGCCCACCGATCTTTGGGCGGGCCTGTGCCATGGGGGCACTTCTTCCTTCCGTGCCGGCCCCTGTCCGGCTCCGCCATGGCCGGCGCGGAGAAGACCCCCCCCCTGAGCATGCGGCAGAATACGGCGGCTGGTCTGCGCATGCGCTGAACCACGCCGGCGGTTCTGTGCATGCGCTAACTCACGCAGTCCCTTTGGCGCCGGCTGGCGTGGCGGCAACCCCTCTGGCGCCGGCCTGGCCCCCGGAAGTGCGAAGAATTCCGCAACTTCTGGTTGGCCCGATGCCGGAGTGGTTCACGCCGTTTTTTACGCCGCCGTCGGGCCATCGCACCAATTCGGGAGAATCCCGCCCAATGTTTCTAATTGTCTACTCCCAAGAAATCATAGCAAAAACCATTAGGCTTTTCCTGTTAAACATAAACATGGGTTGAACTAACGATGGTCACACTTTTACGACATCTTAGTTGCACCCATTTGCAACCACAGTGTCTAACCAGGATTTTAAATATATGTATTGCAGCAGATATATATGCACCCTAACCCAGGCACCAGATACATATAATACAATAGATATACAGATTTTATACCTTAACCACAGAAGAAATTCCAGGGATTAGGGCCCAGGCAGATGAAGGCATAGCTGACAATGATGGAGTAAATAAAATCATGGAATGCTCAAGAGGCCAGAATTGAAGGAGCACAGTGATCCCAAAGAGTTTGTAGGAGATTACAGAAATAGAACATAACATAGAACATACAGTGCAGAAGGAGGCCATTCGGCCCATCGAGTCTGCACCGACCCACTTAAGCCCTCACTTCCACCCTATCCCGGTAACCCAATAGCACTCCTAATCTTTTTTGGTCACGAAGGGCAATTTATCATGTCCAATCCACCTGACCTGCACTTCTTTGGACTGTGGGAGGAAACCGGAGCACCCGGAGGAAACCCACGCAGACACGGGGAGAACGTGCAGACTCCGCACAGTCAGTGGCCCAGCAGGGAATCGAACCTGGGACCCTGGCGCTGTGAAGCCACAGTGCTAATCATTTTTGCTACCGTGCTGCCCCTATTACACAAATAGGGAGGGATTGGGGGCGGGAGGTGTAGATCTGACCATGAGCTGTTATAGGTCAGTGAATACAGGGGATGATGGGTGAATGGGACTTGGTGTGAGTTGTGATCCAAGGCTTCAGAGTTTTGGATGAGCTCAAGGTGACAGAGGGTGAAAGGTTGACATGGATGAGGGTTTCAAGAGCAGATGGGTAGAGGCATGAACAAGGCTGGACAATGTTATGGAGGTAGAAGTAATTCTGTGTGATGGAGAGTATATGGGGCGGGATTCTCCCACAACCAGCAGGTTGGCCCAACGCCAGCACCAAGAACAGTGCGAATTGGCTGCAGCATCTCACCACCAAAAACAGTAACTACACTTCAAAACGTACTTCACTGGCTGCAAAATGCTTTGGGACATCAAGAAAATGCAGGACACCATTGGTTAAATTGTGAAGAGCCATTCTATGGTTAATTAATAGCCATTAATAAGGGCTGTTTAGCACAGGGCTAAATCGCTGGCTTTGAAAGCAGACCAAGGCAGGCCAGCAGCACGGTTCAATTCCCGTAACAGCCTCCCCGAACAGGCGCCTGAACGTGGCGACTAGGGGCTTTTCACAGTAACTTCATTTGAAGCCTACTTGTGACAATAAGTGATTTAGGGGCTGTTTAGCGCAGGGCTAAATCTCTGGCTTTGAAAGCAGACCAAGGCAGGCCCGCAGCACGGTTCAATTCCCATAACAGCCTCCCCGAACAGGTGCCGGAATGTGGCGACTAGGGGCTTTTCACAGTAACTTCATTGAAGCCGACTTGTGACAATAGCGATTTTCATGAGGGGCTGTTTAGCACAGGGCTAAATCGCTGGCTTTGAAAGCAGACCAAGGCAGGCCAGCAGCACGGTTCGATTCCCCGAACAGGTGCCGGAATGTGGCGACTAGGGGCTTTTCACAGTAACTTCATTTGAAGCCTACTTGTGACAATAAGTGATTTTCATTTCATTTCATTTTCATTTCTATGGAGATTGTTACACAAATATTCCCTTCAAATTAGAAGGTTAAGGGGTGGCGCAGTGTCTAGCACTGCCGCCTCATGGCTCTGAGGACCCGGGTTCGATCCCGGCCCTGGGTCACTGTCTGAGTGGAATTTGCACATTCTCTCCGTGTCTGCGTGGTTTTAAGACCATACGACATAGGAGCAGAAGTAGGCCACCCGGCCCATCGAGTCTGCTCCACCATTCAATCATGGCTGATATGTTTCTCATCCCCATTCTCCTTCCTTCTCCCTGATCCCCTTATTAATGACGAACCTATCTATCTCTGTCTTAAAGTCACTCAGTGACTTGGCCTCCACAGTCTTCTGCGGCAATGAGTTCCACAGTTCACCGCCCTCTGGCTGAAGAAATTCCTCCTCATCTCTGTTTTAAAGGATCGTCCCTTTAGGCTGAGATTGTGTGCCCTGGTTCTACTTTTTCCTACAAGTGGAAACATCCTCTCCACGTCCACTCTATCCAGGCCTCGCAGTATCCTGTAAATTTCAAATAAGATGCCCTCTTATCCTTCTAAACTCCAACGAGTACAGACCCAGAGTCCTCAACCGTTCCTCATGTGACAAGCTCTTCATGCCAGGGTCCATCCTTGTGAACCTCCTCTGGGCCCTCTTCAAAGCCAGCACATCCTTCCTTGGATACGGGGCCCCAAACTGCTCACAATACTCCAAATGGGGTCTGACCAGAGCCTTGTACAGCCTCAGAGGTACATCCCTGGTCTTGTATTCTAGCCCTCCGCAACCAAATGATGTGCAGGTTAGGTGGGTGGATTGGCCATGCTAAATTGCCCCTTAATTGGAAAAAAGAATTGGGTCTAAATTTATATATATAAAAAAATTAAAAATTAGAAGCTTGAAGGGGAGATTTGATTGGAGCTTTCAAGATAATAAGGTGAACTGAAAGGGGCGATAGAAATTTGGCATGTCTGCATCGACTCTTACAAACGTCTACAGATGTGCCATAGAGACCATCCTATCCGGCTGCATTACAGCCTGGTATGGCAACTGCTCGGCCCAAGATCGCAAGAAACTGCAGAGTGTGGTAAACGCAGCCCAACGCATCACACAAACTTGCCACCCCCACATTGATTCTGTATCCTCCTCCCGCTGCCTCAGGAAGGCAGACAGCATTATCAGAGACTCCTCCCACTCAGGCATTGCCTTCTTCCAGAACCTTCCATCAGGCAGAAGATACAGAAGTCTAAAGATCCGCACATCCAGGCATAGGAACAACTTCTTCCCCACAGCTACTAGACTCCTCAACAACTCCCCCTCGGACTGATCTGTTCCCTGTAAGAACACTATTCACGACGCCCTATGCTGCTCTTGTTTGGCCCTTGTTCTGCACTGTAACCAATCAATATTTGTTGATGTACCATTTGTCAATGTTCTCTGTTGATTATTCTTTTTTGTCTGCTATGTACGTACTGTGTACGTTCCCTTGGCCGCAGAAAAATACTTTGCACTGTATTCCGGTACATGTGACAATAAATATCAATCAATCAATCAATCAATCGCTAAACTATTTTGTTGGTTGGGAAGTCTAGAATTAATGGACATGGTCTAAAAATTAGAGGCAGATCTTTTAGGGGTGAAATTTGGAAACAGTTCCACACTCAAAGGGTGGTAGAAATCCGGAACTCCATTTGACAAATGGCAGTTGCTGCGAGATCAATTGTTAACTGTAAATCTGAGATTGATGGAATTTTGTTAACCAATATATGAAGGGATACAGAGCAAAGGTGGGTATATAGAGTCAGCTCACGGAGCAGCCATGATGTCATTGCATGGCGGGACAGATGCGAGGGGCTGAATGGCCTCCTATTCCTATATTCATGTGCTATAGAAATGCAAGCTGAACAAAAAGAGAGCCTTGCATTTGTTCAGGGGCGACACAGTGGTTAGCACTGCTGCCTCACAACGCCAGGGATATGGGTTTAATTCCAACCTTGGGTGACTGTCTGTGTGGAGTCTGCATGTTTGCGTAGGTTTCCTCCGGGTGCTCCGATTTCCTTCCACAGTCCAAAGATCTGCAGGTTAGGCGGGTTTGCTGTGCTAAATTACCCCTTAACGCGCAAAATGATAGGTGTGGTTACTGGGTTATGGGGATAGGGTGGGGGCGTGGTGCAGACTCGATTTGCTGAATGGCCTCCTTCTGCACTGGCAGTAGAAAGTCTGAAAAGCTCAGCTAACATTGTCTCTATCTCCTCTCTTCTGCCCTTCTAAGGTCCAACATGTTGACGAGCATAACGGATGGGATCATGTGCTGCATCACCGGCAGGACTCTGAATGTGGTGGGAGCCATTGACAGCGTGGAGTCCAGCAACGGCTACGATTACGTCGAGGTGAAGCCCGGCCGGGTGCTGCGAGTCAAACACATTGTGCCGAGCCGAACACCGGCAGAGGAGGAGAAACCGGTGGAGGAGGAGGGGGAGGATGAGGAGCCATCCGGCAAAGGCGTGGTGCACTGCAAGCGCAAGATCTCGGTCTATCGCAACGGACAGGTGGTGATCGAGAACCTCGGTGATGTCATTCGCTCCGAGATCCTACACTGCCAGAACGGTAACACCGACCCCAGCAGCAGGGTGGAGATTGAGCTCTCCGATGCCAACGCCACCTCGTCCCAGGACAACAGCACCAACACCTGTGCCAACGGCGGTGCTGTCCCAGAGCAGGGCACGGCTAAGCGGCGCAAACGCAAACCGAAAAAGACGGTGATGATCGACTGCAAGAAGCGAATCACCAGCTGCAAGGGCACCCACTCTGACGTGGCACTCTTTTTCATCCATGGCGTGGGGGGCTCGCTAGACATTTGGAAAGAGCAGCTGGACTTCTTCGGCAAGCTGGGTTACGAGGTGGTGGCCCCGGATCTTGCTGGGCACGGCTCCAGCACTGCGCCAAAGATTGGCGCCGCTTACACTTTCTACGCACTAGCGGAGGACATGAGAGCCATCTTCAAACGCTATGGGAAGAAACGTAATATCCTGATTGGACACTCTTATGGGTATGTTTATAAAGAAGCATTTAAGTTCAAGCTCCCCCTCCCCCCCCACCCCAGTGGGTTAATTCGGCAATTGGTACTATGTCATACTGGGTCTTTACAGGGTTAGCGAGATGGGTGTTACCAATAAAAGGGCTATGTTTGACCTCAGTGCCTGAAGATGCAGGCATTATATAGTCAGCTGATGCTCTGTTCCGAGTCATTCCGCTTGTCACCATTGACACACTCCATCCCACCACCCACATCGGGCGCTATCTTCCCGAAAGGGAACAAAGTCTCCTAGCGAGCGCGTTTAGCTGCGCATTTCCGGCATTCACAGTGCCAAGAAACACATGAACTTGCGTTGAATAATGGGCCTGAACGAGAAACGCGTGGCCAAGGCCGCACATGACTCTGTTTTAGAGAGAGATTTTAAAACGGTGTCCCGATTTCCGAGGCCCCCAAAACAATCCCTGACCTCATTTCCCCCCCCCTTTCCCAAACACCCACGCCAGGCAACACTAGCCCGATCATGCACGTGCAAAAAATGCCAGCCTGGCACCTTGGCACTGCCCATGCCAGCTGGCATTGCCACCTAGGCACCCTGGAAGTGCCGGGGTAGCACCCAGATGGCACTGCCAGGGTGGCAGTACCAGGGTTCCCAGGTGGCATAAATATGCTCCCAAGGCACTGATGCATGTTAGCACAGTGGTTAGCACTGTTACTTCACAGCACCAGGGTCCAAGGTTTTAAAAAAAAATTTAGAATACCCAATTATTTTTTCCAATTAAGGGGAAATTTAAAGTGGCCAATCCACCTAACTTGCAAATCTTTGGGTTGTGGTGGTGAAACCCACGCAAACACGGGGAGAACGTGCAAACTCCACACGGACAGTGACCCAGGGTTTGAACCCGGGTCCTCAGCGCCGTAGGCAGCAATGCTAACCACTGCGCCACCGTGCTGCCCTAGGGTCCAAGGTTTAACTCCCACTTGGGTCACTGTCTGTGCGGAGTCTACACATTCTCCCTGTGTCTGCGTGGGTTTCCTCCGGGTGCTCCGGTTTCCCCCCACAAGTCCCGAAAGACGTGCTGTTAGGTGAATTGGACATTGTGAATTCTCCCTCTGTGTACTAGAACAGGTGCCGGAATGTGGCGACTAGGAGATTTTCACAGTAACTTCATTGCAGTGTTAATGTAAGCCTACTTGTGACACTAATAAATAGTGACACTAAATGTGACACTAATAATTTGTATGATATAACTACCTTGTTATTCTTCAGATTAGTGCCATGGGATCTTTTATATCCACCTGGGTGGTATTAGTTTATCATTTCATTTGAAAGACAGCACCTCAGAAGGTGCAGCTCACACTTGGTACTACACTGAAGTGTTAATCTACATTTTTGGTCTCAAATATCTGGATTGGGAGTCCTATCCCGATCTAGAAGCAAGGTTGTCTCATAGCTGACACATTTACTTTTTTAAAATATAAATTTAGAGTACCCAATTCATATTTTCCAATTAAGGGTCAATTTAGCGTGGTCAGTTCACCTAGCCTGCACACCTTTTGGGATGTGGGGGCGAAACCCACGCAAACACGGGGAGAATGTGCAAACTCCACACGGACAGGGACCCAGAGCCGGGATCGAACCTGGGACCTCGGCGCCGTGAGGCAGCAGTGCCATCCCAAAGGATGAGAGAGTAGAATTTATGAATGGATCAATATTTTGTTTTAATTTCTGGAATGTGGGTGTTGCTGGCTGGGCCAACATTTATTGCCCGTCCCTAACTACCCTTCAACTGAGTTGTTTGCTCAGCAATTTCAGAGGGCATTTAAGAATCAACCACATGCGGAATCGCATGTGGGCCACACCAGGAGTTACATGTAGTCCACACTAGGCGAGACAGCAGATTAGTGACCCTGATTTTTTTTTTTACAACAATCGACAATGGTTTCATTGTCATCATTAGACTTTTAATTCCAGTTTTTATTGGATTCACGTTTCTCCATCTGCAGTGGTGGGATTTGAACCTGACTCCCCAAGGCGTTGCCCTTGGACTCTGGATTGCAAGTTCAGTGACAATACCACGCTGCTGCCTGCCCCTAAATCTTGCTGGAATATATATGGAGGATTTTGGTGGGAGGAGAGGGGCTGAAGGCTGGAAGGGGTCCATGTCAGGTGCAGTTTCTGATGCATCCCAGCATTGTGTGCCTGGTGTCTTACTGGAGATATTTCCTCCGCAGGGTTTCGTTTTGCACCTTTCTGGCTCACGAGTACCCCGATCAAGTACACAAGGTGGTGATGATAAACGGGGGAGGCCCAACTGCACTGGAACCCAGTTTGTGCTCCATCTTCAACCTGCCCACCTGTGTCCTACACTGCCTCTCACCATGTCTCGTCTGGAGCTTCCTCAAGTAAGGCCAAGCTTTTTGGATGTTGTGGTGGTTTCAAGGTGATACCGTAGGAACTGGGTGGTGCAGTCGTGGGTTCGACTTTGACCTTTTATCTCCGGGACCCAGGTTCAGTCTAACAAAATGGAAGTGTACGCTGTCGGTAGGATTGCTTCCAATCACCAAAGATTGTGAAAATCAATGAACATAAAGGGCAAGACCGTCCGGCTGTTCATGTCGGCTGGATCTTGGGAAGCACTCTCTCCAGTTTCCAGAAGACCTTTGTGAGCAGCACAATACCTAAATTTGGTTTGAACAAAGAACAAAGAAACGTACAGCACAGGAACAGGCCCTTCGGCCCTCCAAGCCTGTGCCGACCATGCTGCCCGTCTAAACTAAAATCTTCTGCACTTCCGGGGTCCGTATCCCTCTATTCCCATCCTATTCATGTATTTGTCAAGATGCCCCTTAAATGTCACTATCGTCCCTGCTTCCACCACCTCCTCCGGCAGCGAGTTCCAGGCACCCACTACCCTATGTGTAAAAAACTTGCCTTGTCCATCTCCTCTAAACCTTGCCCCTCGCACCTTAAACCTATGCCCCCTAGTAATTGATCCCTCTACCCTGGGAAAAAGCCTCTGACTATCCACTCTGTCTATGCCCCTCATAATTTTGTAGAACTCTTATCAGGTCGCCCCTCAACCTCCGTCGTTCCAGTGAGAACAAACCGAGTTTATTCAACCGCTCCTCATAGCTAATGCCCTCCATACCAGGCAACATCCTGGTGAATCTCTTCTGCACCCTCTCTAAAGCCTCCACATCCTTCTGGTAGTGTGGCGACCAGAATTGAACACTATACTCCAAGTGTGGCCTAACTAAGGTTCTATACAGCTGCAACATGACTTGCCAATTCTTAATCTCAATGCCCCGGCCAATGAAGGCAAGCATGCCGTATGCCTTCTTGACTACCTTCTCCACCTGTGTTGTACCTTTCAGTGATCTGTGGACCTGAACACCTAGATCTCTCTGATTGTCAATAATTGGCTCTAATTGGCCAACTAACCGGAAATCCCACGGGATGGCTCCTGTAGAAAATGGAAATAAACTCCTGTCATATCACAATGAGAGGGATTTACCTGGAGGTGATGCAGGGATTCATCCTCCAGTACATAGATAGATCTCCATAAATTAATACAGCAGTTTCCAAGACGAGGGAAGGCCCAGATGCTATCCTCCCCCTGTTTGCTGCTCCCATTGCTGCTGTAATTGTTCTTCAGCGTGACTGATTAGCCAGCATAACTGCTTACTATTCCAGTAACCCCCACTCTGTAAAGTGGATACTGGATGTGGATATGGTCAGGTTTAGTTGGGATACCTTGCACCCTGTCGTGATCTTTGGTCACATTTTCCATTATGAATTACCACTTTAACATTTCCTATTCAATTTTGCTATGTCAACTGTCACAACATATGTGCCATCTCTGACCACTAGATAGCGCTGTAAAGCAAATTTCTCTTAACTACCAAAGAAAGAGCTTGTATTTAGATGGCGCTTTTCACAATCTCAGGGCACTCAAAGTACTTTACAGCCAATAAGGTACAGTTATAAGGCTGTGTAGTCACTGTAGGAAACATGGCAGCCAACTAGTGCACAGCAAGCTCCCACAAATATCCATGTCAGAATGAGCAAATCACCTGTTTTAGACGTGTGGGTTGAGGGAGTAATATTGGTCAGGACATTCAGGATAACCCCTTGCTCTTTTTTTGTAATACAACTATCTGAGAGCACTCTGTTCAATACATCATCCAAAAGCTGACACCTCGGACAGAGCGCCACTCCCACTGTACTGCACTGGGAGCGCCGACCAGAATTTTGTGCTCCAGTCTTTGGAGTGGAGATTGAGACCACAAACCTCCGACTCAGAGAGTGTGACCAACATATCTGATACTCATTAACTCATTGTATAGAATTCCGTAGAACGTACAGCACAGAAATAGGCCATTCTGCCCAACCGGTCCATGCTGTTCTTTATGTTTCAGGTGTGTCTCCCCCATCCCTCTTCATCTGTTTGTTTATTTCCATTGCATTCATCTTGTTTCTCTTTAAATGCATCTATCTCACAGCTCACTGTGGGAGCGAATTCCTCTCTCTCTGGATAAAGATGTTTCTCCTCAATTACAGTTAGAATTATTAGTGATGGCACCTATCTAGTCTCTCCCACCACTGGAAATATCTTCTCTACATTTATCCTTTTGATCCTTTCATAACACTTGAGGTCGATTAGGTCACATCTCCGTTTCCTGCTTTCTATAGAAAAGGTTCTGCCTTTCTTGATCGTTAGAAGCTCTCAGTTCCGGTATTGTCTCTTCTCGAGAACTGATGGACGAGGCTGTGATAAATTTGCTCGTCTTGTTTATTAATCGATTCGCGATTTCTTTGTCTTTTTTGTCCTGGTGTTCCATTAGAGCGGCATTTGCACGGCAGGGAGCAAAAGAGAAGCAATTGTTAAAGGAGGGGAATGCGTTCAGGGTGACGTCCTTTGTGCTACGGGCAATGATGAGTGGGCAGTACTGGCCTGAAGGTGATGAGGTGTACCATGCTGAACTGACGGTGCCTGTCCTGTTGGTGCATGGAATGCATGACAAGTTTGTCCCTGTGGATGAAGATCAACGCATGGCGGAGGTAACAAACTCCTTCATTTCAATCAAGTTAGTGTCCCTCGGAATCAGCCATGGCCACCTTCCACCTCCATGACCACTCCCCTGTCTACCCCTGTCTCGGCCTCGTGCCTGCTGAGACCCTTATCCATGTTTTTACCTCCGGGCTTGAGTATTCTAATGTTGGCCTGCCTACCATCCTCTGCCCTTCATGAACTTAAGCTCATCCAAAACTCTGCTGCCCTGTGTTCTAACCCACACCAAGTCCCGTTCAGCCGTTACTCTCGTGCTCACTGATATACATTGGCTCCAGGAAGGGTTGAGTACTCGTTGGAGTTTAGAAGGATGAGGGGACCTTATTGAAACTTACAGGAGACTGAGAAGCCTGGATAGAGTGGATGTGGAGAGGATGTTTCTACTTGTAGGAAAAACTAAAACCAGAGGACACAATCTCAGACTAAAGGGATGATCCTTCAAAACGGAGATGAGGAGGAATTTCCAGCCAGAGGGCGGTGAATCTGTGGAATTCTTTGCCACAGAAGGCTGTGGAGACCAGTCACTGAGTGTCTTTAAGACAGAGATAGATAGGTTTTTGATCAATAAGGAGATCAGGGATTATGGGGAGAAGGCAGGAGAATGGGGATGAGAAAATATCAGCCGTGATTGAATGGCAGAGCAGACTCGATGGGCCGAGTGGCCTAATTCCGCTCCTATGTCTGGTCTTATGGTCTAGAAGCTTCTCAATTTTAACATTTTCACACACGTGTTCAATCCCTTCCTGGCTTCGCCCTCTCCCTGTAACCTCCATCAGTCCTACAACCTTCTGGGATCTCTGTCTCTCCCAAATTCTGGCCACTTGCCCGGTCCCCATATCCTTCACACCACCATGGACAGCCCAAGCCCTAACCTCTGGAATTGCCTCCCTAAAGCAATCTGCCTCTCTTCCTTAAAATCACTCCCAAAAACCCACCTCATTGACCTTTGGTCACCTGTCCAACCGTCTCCCTCTTTGGTTCAGTGGCCACGTTAAAAGTGCCGTATCAATTGAAAGCGTTGTTGCGGAACTAATTTAATGAAAGAATTGACACAAAGGGCTGAATGGCCGAGTCCCGTTGCTGTGTTTATCTTTCTCCCTGTGGCTAAATCAGTGCCTGCCCTGCTCAGTGTGGGCCTGGGTTTTACTGGAAAATCCCAGACTGAATCCCAGTTCCCAGCGGATTGGCTGGTTCTGCTGCGATACTACATCTCACGTCAGGTGACCCAGCATCTGATCATTCAGGGTTTCCACTCCTGAGGGCACCTCAGAAGCTCCTGCTGGAATGTACGTGGAGCTGGGAGGGATGTGTCACGGGACACATGTCCCAGAACACAATTAAAAAGCTTCCCGTTATCCCTAATTAGACTCTGTCATGAAACGCATCCACTTGGGAAGGACCAGAAGAACCAGAGGTCATCTGCCTGACCGGGGAGGAATGGTGGCATGGTGGGAATGCCACTGGACAATCTATAAGCCCGGGCTAATGCTCACTGGCGGAATTTAAATTCAAGTAAGATAAATTTGGAGTATAAAGCTAGTCTCAGTAAGGGTGATCATTCAACTAGTATTGATTATCGGAAATAACCATCTAGTTCACTAATGTCCTTTAGGGAGGGAAATCTGCCGTCCTTACCTGGTCTGGCCTACAGGTGGCTCCAGACCCCCAGCAATGTGGTTGACTCTTAGCTTCCCTCTGATATGGTCCAGTGAGCCACTCAGTTCAAGGGCAATTAGAGATGGGCAACAAATGCTGGCCTTGTGCCCCCACCACAGAGTTTTTACAGTGCGGAAGGAGGCCATTTGGCCTATCCTGTCTGTACCAGCCCTCGTGAAAGCTCAAGGGAGGAGGGCTGTTAGTTTGAAGGGCCAAGGTGCCCATTTAAACGTCGATTAATTCCCAATACTTTTTACCAATCAGATCTTGCTGATTGCGTTCCTGAAAGTCATCGATGAGGGGAGTCACATGGTGATGCTGGAGTGTCCAGAGACGGTGAACACGCTACTGCATGAGTTCCTGCTTTGGGAACCGGAGGTCGCTGCGAGCGAGAAAGTGGAGGCCAAACAGACGACAGAAAACAACAAGTAAATAATGCTGACAGCACGCCAATTTATCTGCAAACTTCGTGAAAAGTGGCTTAGTTCACGTGCCGATTGAGGGAAACCCTCGGAGATTTCGAACAGTTTGAGGCTGTTTGCGATGTGCAGCTGTGTTGCTAAGGCCATCTGAAGTGGCCAAGAGGATTTATCCTGTTGCTGGGCCTTAACCTAGGTTTTGGTCTGTTGGCACAGAGAATGAAAACTTGTACAATGTATATTTCGATAAATGGCAGCTAAATGTGGTGTTTTTTTTTCATCAGTTGTGTAGTTTTTTAAAGAAACAAATCACCACATGATCTAGTATATTTCGGCATTAGCCGAAAGAGCAAGGCTTCAGTGCATTGAGAGAACCTGATGTTTCCAAATCTTAAGGATTGAACTGGGTTTCCAGGAATTGGAGATTAACCCCAGGAATGAGCAAGCCTAGAAGAAAATCAAAGTGGCCATTGAGTACAATTATTTCTCTTTTTAAAATCATTTTTGTTTATTTAAAATATAGCAGATGTGGTAGGGCTGGGTGGGGGTGGCAAGGCTGTTTGACAGCAAGGGATCCTCCAATGAGGTCATGAATGGAAAGTCTGTTCATTTTGCATTTGGCCACAGGGGAGGAGGGGCTTCACATGGATGGACAGGTTGGGTGTCCAATGGTGAGAGGGGCAGGGTGGTTGTAGATCATGTGACGAAATTCCTCGCCAACCAGAGAGCACCACAAACCGGGAAAACAAAAGAATGGGCCAAAGAGGACAGCACGGTGGCGCAGTGGTTAGCACTGGGACTACGGCGCTGAGGTCCCAGGTTCGAATCCCGGCCCTGGTCACTGTCGGTGTGGAGTTTGCACATTCTCCCCATGTCTGCTTGGGTTTCACCCCCACAACCCAAAGATGTGCTGGTTAGGTGGATTGGCCACGCTAAACTGCCCCTGAATTGGAAAACAAAAATTGGGTATTCTAAATTTATATTAAAAAAACGAATGGGCCAAACATACCAATTCTGCTCTTCCTCGGAGAACTCAATGACAACATTCGTAAAGCATAGAATTTGTAGTCCCGAGTCGTTGGTGCGGGAAATCCAGACACATTTCTAATTGGTTGTTCTGCTATTTGCATGTGGACTGTGGGGAGGAGAGGGGGAATGTAAGCATGGCAAATTGGGACATTGTATCCCTGGAGATTTAAACCCCTTGCACCCAGGGATCACACCTATTTCAATGAGGCTGCAATTATTTTATTGTCGTGCAAAGCTTTTCAAACTCTTTGACTAGCTTTGCTCTGGTTTTCTGCCGGTCTGGCCACCTGGCCCGTTGTAGAATCGTGTGATGCCTCAATCTCGCATCATCGATATAACTGGCCAAGAACCCGCCCCTCGTAAAAACAGGGACTATCCTGAGCACTAGAAGATTGATGCAACATGACTCTCCTTGCATCTTGTTATTTTGCATTTTACACTGACAGATGAAATGTGCTGTTATATAATGTACAGAATGTTAGTTATTTACAGTATAAATTCAGTGAGTACTATTATGTAATATGGACTGTTATTTATATTATACACAATGTTATAAATCTGATACTATGGAATATATTGATCCCCACTAATGCCACAGTATACATTATTTTATAAAAATTATGGATCCATGGGAGGAATTCCGAGCGTTATTGATACTAGGATTTTAGTAATTTTAAACTGTCTTGATTTTGCCCTCTTAGTTCATATCATCACTTTGAATAGTTTCTAGTCTGTAACTCACTCTTTCATTCTACATATAAACCACACAATTCCCTCAAATAGATTTTGCCCTGTAACTCACTCCAGGGTATCCAAAATATAATCCAACCTGAACACCTTGATTGATTTCAGGCCTATAACTAACTCCCAGATATTCTGCCATTAACACTTACTCTGGGCCAATGTATTTGCTTCTTCATTTCAACCATTACCACCCCCGTCACCTTTTGTTCCATGGCATCTTTGATATTTTATCTCTCCTGCCGTCTAACCTTCTTGTTCCACCTGACCCTCCCCTCTTTTGCAACAGCTCAAAATCCATCACATTTCTACCTCTTTTCAGTTACAAAGAAGAGTCATACGGATTCAAAGCATTAACTCAATTTCTCCCTCCACAGATGCTGCCAGACCTGCTGAGATTTTCCAGCACCTCCTGTTTTTATTCCTGATATGTTATTGTCTGTATAAACCACCAGAATCCTTCAATTTAAAGCCAGCCAGTAACTTGTGTCGGGGTATTCATTATTCTAAAGATAAACCACTCAAACCCCTTGATTAAATTCCAGCGTAACTAATTCTTAAGTACCTGTAATTTCTTTTTAGAAAATATTTTATGAAGGCATTTATAATTTTAATAATTTTAACCATCAGGTATCAACAAAAGAACAAAACAATAAATACCTGCAATTCTATATATAAATCACTTGAATCTCCGGATTAGATTCCAGCCGAAATCTCACTCCAGGGTTTCTGTTATTCCGTATATTTGTTTGATTTTTAACAATGTTAGATTCATCTCCAGAATTGAGGGTAAAAAGTGAGGGGGCAGACAAAAACGCTTCAATTTGGGAAAAAACAGAATGATTATTTTTAGTCTCAATTGGTAATAACAATTGCCGAGCGCAAAACATCCACAGTTTAAGAAATAAAATGGCTACAAAATTGGAAATATGAACGTACATTCACTGAACCCAGAGATAAGACATCAGGGGCGGAATTCTCCCATCGGGCGGCTAAGTGCCGACGCCAGAGTAAAAACGGGAGTGTTTTACTCCGGTGTTGGTGCCCGTTCCGGGACCCCATTCTGTGGCCTACAGGGGGGCTAGGACAGCCCCATTCTGTGGCCTACAGCGCTGCAGCTGCCGATCCCGGCGTGAACCCGGCGCCACCGGGTCCGCGCATGCGCAGTTGGGCCGGCGCCAACTAGCGCATGCGCAGTGGCCTTCTTCCCCACGCTGGCCCCGACGCCAAATGGCGCAGGGGTACTGGAGCCGGCGCGGAGGAAATGAGGCCGGGGGGCAGCGAGGCTGGCCCGCCGATCATTGGGCCCCGATCGTGGGCCAGGCCACTGCGGAGGCCCCCCCAGGGGTTGGACCCCCCCCGCCCCCCTCACAGGACGCCCCCGGACCCTTCAACGCCGAGGTCCCGCCGGCTCAGAGGATGTTAGAACGGCGCCGGCGGGACTCGGCTTTTTGATGACGGCCGCTCGGCCCATCCGGACTGGAGAATCGGCACGCCAGCCCGGGCCGGAGAGTCGGCGCATACCCCGACTGGCGCCGTGCCGACCATGCTGGTGCCGATGATGCCGATTCTCCACACTGCGGAGAATTGTGTCCCGGCGGCGTGCCACAATTCACGTGGTGCGACGCCGACTCTCCAACCCAGCGGGGGGGGTCGGAGAATTCCGTACTCTGGTGTTTGTAATCCAGCTTGGAATGAGATTATGATTTGAGTTAGGTGTTGAGTCTCAGTACTGAACTGCTAGTTTCGAGAATTCACAGCATCGCTCTTGTATTTTGATCTATTTTGAAAAAAAATGTCAGATATGAACTTGCGAAATAGGAGCAGAAGTTGGCCAATTTGGTCCCTCGAGTTACTTCACCATTCATTAAGATCATGGCAGACCTGTTTGTGTTCCGAATTCCATGTTCCCATTTACCCCTGATAACCTCTGATTCCCTTGCCTAACGAGAGCATGTCCATCTCCACCTTAAAATATTCAGTGACCCTGCCTCCAGTGCCTTCTGAGGTAGAGGGTTCCAGAGTTACACAACCCTCTGAGAGAAAAATAGTCTCCTCATCTCTGTCCCAAATGGGTGACTCGCAATTTTAAAACAGTGCCCCCTAGTTCTGAACTCGCCCACAGGAGGAAATAATCCTTTCAACGTCCACCTTGTCAAGACCATTCAGGGTCTTGAATATCGCAATCAAGTCACCCCTCACTCTTTTAAACTCCAGTGGAAACAAGGCCAGCCTGTCCAGCCTCCCCTCAAGACAACCCGCTCATTCTAGGTATCAATCTAGTAAACCTTCTCTCAACTGCCTCAAACGCACTTACATCGTTCCTTAAATAAGGGGACCAAAATTGCACACCAATGCCCTGTATAACTGAAACATAGCATTCTTACTTTTATGTCCAATTCCTCTTGTAATAAACAATAGCATTACATTAGCCTTCTGAATTACTTGTTGTACCTGCATACTCACGTTTTGTGTCTCATGCACTAGATCACCCAGATCCCTCTGCACCTCCGAATTCTGTAGCCGATCTCTGTTTACGTGATACTCTGCTTTTTTATTCTTCCTGCCAAAGTGAACAACTTCATATTATATTCCATCTGCCAGATTTTTGCCCACTCGCTCAGTCTATCCATTTCCATTTGCCACCTCCTGATGGCCTTTCGCAAAATATTTTCCTACCTATTTTTGAGCCATCTGCAAATTTAGTCACCATGCCTTCACTTCCCTCATCTCAGTCATTGATATAAATTGTAAAAGGTTGAGGCTCCAGTACTGACCCCTGCATATGCCAATCAGAAATAGACCCACTTATTTATACTCCCTGTTTCTTGTCAGCCAGCCAATCGTCTGGCCACGTTAATATGTGACCCACCGCACCATGAGCTTTTCTCTTGCACAATAACCTTTGATGTGGCACCTTGTCAAATGCCTCGTGGAAATCCAGGTACAGTGCGTCTACGGGCTCCCCTTTATCCACAGCGCATGTTACTCCTTCATAAAAGTCCAATAAATTGGTTAAACATGATTTTCCTTTCACAAAACAATGCTGATTCTTCCCAATTACCGTGTATTTTTTCTAAGTAACCGGCTGTGCATACACAAAGGCCGTATAAGTGTGTTTTATCTTTATTTTGTAATATGTGTTTAAATCAGAGGCTGTCAGTAGACGGGTCCTTCAATCACCAGGATAGCCATGGGGGACGGGCAGCGTGGGATGGATTTGGAAGGTGTGTGAATAGATTCCCTACAGGACTGCAGCTTTCGATGGGATTGCTTCTCTGTGAAGCCGGTGAGTTCAACGGTCCCTGTGTTTTGCTGCCCCTTTACTCTCGGGGAGTAGTTGCCTCACACCGAGCATGATGGTGCGGCACTTGCCAGGCACCTCCTAAAGTAACCGCGGGCAGAATACCAAACCAGAATAAAATTCTGGGTTTGATCCCTGGTCTATGCCGAATTTGATGATTTCTGACAAAGTCTGTGGCCTGGAAGAGGTTGGGGAATCAGTCAGCCAAGGCTCCGAATCCTGATTACTTTACAATGCCCAGGAACAGCAGAAATCAGCTGAGAACAGGGTTAGGATTTGGTATGGTGCTTACCCATAGTGGAATTGCCATGTGAAGACTGGCTTTGAGTGGGGGAGGGAAGGTGGCAAATACTGGAGGGGCTGTCCCATGGGGCAAATCCACACACCCTTCTAGAAAAGGCATTGGGAGGGGTGGCAATGGACTAAATTTTGATTGACGTGATCTCGGATTGAAGGCTGCAATATGTTATTGCTAAACTGTCCAAGATTCCTTGTAAGTTACGCATTTTGTTTCATAAATATGCTACATACAGGCAGTTCAGGAGCTTAGGAAATATACAACCTTTAAAGCTACCTGTTGGTTCCATCTCTCCCATTGTGTAACAATTTTCTTAGTTCCAGACCTCCCACTGTATATGCTCCCAATCCCTCCACTGGGTTGAAACCAGGCCAGCTTGCACCAGCTTCTAATCTTCAACCAACTCTTCCTGCTCCAGGATCCATTGGTCAACAGGTCCAGGAGCCTGTTACCCCTCGATCTCCCCTTCCTCACCCATGTGTAGTGAACTGCAAGCTTAGTGTCATTCACCCCCCTCCCCCCGCCCAAGTCACTACTTCCTGATTTACCTCCATCTCTTCGCACTTTTCTACCTTGATGGTGACCTAGTTCTTACACGGGCCGTCAATAGAGTTGTTGGGTCTACTGTGCAATGTAAACTTAGAGTATGTTTTGATACAGATCATATATTTTGTCACTTTTATACATTCTTTTAAAGTTAATGCGTCCTCCAGTCTACCCCCGGATCATTCCCTTGAGTTTGAGATTCAGATAGGCAAAGATTTCTCAGGATATGATGGATCTGACTATCTAGTAGATTTTCTCTGTTGCCCTTAGTGATCTGGCTGAGGCCTCAAGTTTGTGTCTGGCGGGACCCACAATCAATCTACCCCGACTGAAGGAACAAGACTGCTCCATTCCCTGTTTAGCTAGATTCTCCTGGATATGAAGTTGTCAGCACAGAACTGTCGCAACACAGCACGGAATTGGATTCTCATTTAGACCGTGACTTCTGCAGAAGGGCGGGAATACATCAAGACAGGTGTAGCAATTGACCTGCCAGAAGATTGGGACTGAGGAGCTTGGATCAGAGTAGAGGGGAACGTTATCTGTGCTGGGAGTGCTTTAGGGTGACACGGGTAGGATGAATTTGTCATCACCACTTGGGTTGTAATCTGTTGGAGGAGATCACATAACCCATTGGACATTCATTGTATTGGAAGCTTTGAACAGGTTCTACAATCTCGACACCAGATCACCATCCAGGTGTCAAGATTTCCTTTTCCTCAACCAGCAACCCCCACCCTTCAACACAAACACCCCTCACCATGATGAACGCAGCATTAACAAAAAACCCTCAAATTTGGGATGGACAGTCAAGTCTGTGCAGAGTATTGACAGGCGGGCCCTTTACACTCTTGATGCATTTACAATTAATGTATCTGAGGGACAATGAATGTACCATTCGGCCATCTGAGCTCATCCAACTAGAAAGCTGCACACACCATCATAAACCAGTTAGTGTCAGACCATAGATCCATACAATGCTCCCTGTGTTCCTTTTTCCACAGCAAGTGTCAAAATGGAACACAGGCAGGGACACAAAGGCAGGTGGCATTTCCATCAGTTGCCCATTATCCACTTGCCCATTATCTACTTGCCCAACAGTCACTTCTATTGACTTCACACAGTGTTTTATAAATGGGCGGCAAAAGCAATGCCAGCCACTCTGTATCCTCATTCTCTGTCCCGTTTCATTCCTGTGAGATTTACATTCATATATTCACTAAAAATGGGCACACAGTGGCACAGTGGTAGCACTGCAGTCTCACGGCGCCGAGGTCCCAGGTTCGATCCCGGCTCTGGGTCACTGTCCATGTGTGAGTTTGCACGTTCTCCCCGTGTTTGCGTGGGTTTCGCCCCCACAACCCAAAGATGTGCAGGCTAGGTGGATTGGCCACGCTAAATTGCCCCTTAATTGGAAAAAATGAATTGGGTAATCTAAATTTATATATTTTTTTAAAGTGGGCAGACAGAAAGAAGGAAGGCTATTCGGCCCATCTGAGCTCATCCAACTAGAAAGCTGCACACACCATCATAAACCAGTTAGTGTCAGACCATAGATCCATACAATGCTCCGTGTTCCTTTTTCCACACCATCTTGGCAAAACATTGAAATGTGGAGGGTTTTCTTTGGTGCACTTGGCAATATAGAGTCGTACGGAACAGGAGGCCGTTTCCATCTATTGTGCTTGTGCTGGGTTTTAGAACGAGCTTTTCAAATGAGTTCCACTCCCCCGCTCTTTCCTCCTCGCACTGCACACACACCCCTTTTTGCGCTATTTATCCAATTCCCTTTTGAAAGTTACGATTGAATCTACTCCCAGTGTACTCCAGATCATGACTTATTGCATTAAAACATTCCTCACCTCTCCAGTTCTTTGCCAATCATTTTAAATCCATCTCCTGTTACTGACCGTTCTAGCGGTGGAAATAGTTTCTCTATAAAAACCCTGCACGATTCTGAACATAAGTCTTTATCAAGTCTCTTCCTACCCTTTGGGACATTCTGTGATGGGAAAGGGGCTACAGAAATGGAAGTATTTCATTATTTTTCTTTCTCTCTACTCCAAAGGAGTATCCTCAGCGTCTGCAGTCAATTAGTGGGGGTTTAATTATTTCCAGTATTTAACTTTGCTGTTGTGAAAAGGAACACACCCAGGAGAATTATTCAACCGCCCATGGTCTTGAATCAAGTTTGCTGCCCCACTGTTCTATATATATATATATATATGTACATACATATATAAGCATATATTTTTGTGATTCAGTGAAGGAGCTATGTACTACCTGCTATAATGCTCACTACTAACATATCCTGTATGTCACACATTGAGGGAACAAAAATAATCTATGGAAGTTTAATGATTCTGTATTATCGTGGTGACTCACTGTGATATAAAGCTGGAAACAGTTTAATAAAAAATACCAGCTGCTAGCCATGTGTTTGATTAATGCACTACGAATTGCAATACATTGTGCAAATCCACTCCTGCACGTGATATAGAGGAACAGGAGAAACTGCAAAATAGATTTAGAAGGATGAAACCAGGATTGAGAATATCGATCAGTAAATATAGAACAGCTATTTCCCCTTGGAAGAGAAGTTTGGGGGGTGGGGGGGGTGGGGGGAGGGGGGGAGGGAGGTTGGGTGACATCACATGAGAGGTCTTTAAAATTATGAAAGGGTTTAATGTTGAGAAAATGTTAAACTTGTACGGGAGATTGGAAGTAGGATCCATAAACATAATTCCAATGGCTAATTTGGGACAACCATCTTTACCGAGTGCTGAGAATGTGGAACACACGACCACAGGGAGTGGCTGAGGTGAATAGTTTAAAGGTCTGGCAGATAAAGGATTCATGTAAGACTAAGTACAGTACCATCCACATAGTGATGTGAGAGAACACACAAGTGCCTAGCGGACAGTGTACCGCTGGACAGAGTTGTGCGTAGAATCAAGCATGGAGACAGCACTTAGCTTGGACCTTTACTGATGTATAGAATTTTTAGTAGTTCATAAATACTGCTGAACTACCCAACACTACAAATACCTTGATAAGACCTAATGAACTATGCCCAACACTTAACATATAGCATTGGTACAATTAAGAGGAAGCTGAATAAACATGAGGGAAGAACGAAATGGGCTATATTGATAGAAATTAGAAAACAAAAGATGAAAGGAATCTCTGGAGAGGAGTCATACAGACTCGAGACGTTAACTCCCTGTTCCTCTCTCCACAGATGCTGCCAGACCTGCCGAGTCCAGCATTTTCTGTCTTTATTTCAGAGAAAGCTCATGTGGAGCATAGACAATAGAAGACATGGTGGGCCGAATGCCCATAAATTGTTGTGTAATTCAATACACAAGGTGCTGCTTCCGAATTCAACTACTGCTGAATGGATTCTTCCTGATGGGCATGCACATGGAAGGTGAGGTGAGGGTGCAAGTGAAATTGCACAGGAGTTTTAGGAAGAACAATAGGAAAGGTTCTGGGCCTTGGAGCTTGATCCTTTTTGATAGATCTCAATCGACAATTTGCCAGCCAGCACATGAATTCATTAACCCTGTGCTCCCAGCTTAAAAAGAATTTGGAAAGAGCATAAGGTGGAAATAAGGCTATAATATTCTGTATGATTTTCAAACCCACATTCCCATCGAGTGAAACTCCCCAACTGTGAGATTGCCAGTTACTGTCCAATCTGCCCTCTCTCCAATAACTTGTGTTTATATAGTGCCTTAAATTAGGAACATTGGTGTACAGGACTTGGTGTGTTGGGGGAAATGCAGCAAATTTTGGACGAGCTCAAGGTTATCATAGAAGTTTACAGCATGGAAACAGGCCCTTCGGCCCAACCAGTCCATGCCGCCCAGTTTTTACCATTAAGCTAGTCCCAGTTGCCCGCACTTGGCCCATAACCCTCTATACCCATCTTACCCATGTAACTATCTAAATGCTTTTTAAAAGACACAATTGTACCCGCCTCTACTACTACCTCTGGCAGCCCATTCCAGACACTCACTACCCTCTGAGTGAAGAAATTGCCCCTCTGGGCCCTTCTGAATCTCTCCCCTCTCACCTTAAACCTATGCCCTCTAGTTTTAGACTCCCCTACCTTTGGGAAAAGATGTTGACTATCTACCTTATCTATGCCCCTCATTATTTTATAGACCTCTATAAGATCACCCCTAAGCCTCCTACGCTCCAGGGAAAAAAGTCCCAGTCTATCCAGCCTCTCCTTATAACTCAAACCATCAAGTCCCGGCAACATCCTAGTAAATCTTTTCTGAACTCTTTCCAGTTTAATAATATCCTTTCTATAATATGGTGACCAGAACTGCACACAGTATTCCAAGTGTGGCCGTACCAATGTCTTGTACAACTTCAACAAGACGTCCCAACTCCTGTATTCAATGTTCTGACCAATGAAACCAAGCATGCCAAATGCCTTCTTCACCACCCTGTCCACCTGCGACTCCACCTTCAAGGAGCTATGAACCTGTACTCCTAGATCTCTTTGTTCTATAACTCTCCCCAACGCCATACCATTAACTGAGTAGGTCCTGGCCTGATTCGATCTGCCAAAATGCATCACCTCACATTTATCTAAATTAAACTCCATCTGCCATTCGTTGGCCCACTGGCCTAATTGATCAAGATCCCGTTGCAATCCTAGATAACCTTCTTCACTATCCACTGTGCCACCAATCTTGGTGTCATCTGCAAACTTACTAACCATGCCTCCTAAATTCTCATCCAAATCATTAATATAAATCACAAATAACAGTGGACCCAGCACCGATCCCTGAGGCACACCACTGGTCACAGGCCTCCAGTTTGAAAAACAACCCTCTACAACCACCCTCTGCCTTCTGTCGTCCAGCCAATTTTGAATCCAATTGGCAACCTCACCCTGGATCCCGTGAGCTTTAACCTTCTGCAACAACCTACCATGCGGTACCTTGTCAAAGGCTTTGCTAAAGTCCATGTAGACAACGTCTACTGCACTGCCCTCATCTACCTTCTTGGTCACCCCCTCAAAAAACTCAATCAAATTTGTGAGACATGATTTTCCACGCACAAAGCCATGCTGACTGCCCCGAATCAGTCCTTGCCTCTCTAAATGCTTGTAGATCCTGTCTCTCAGAATACCTTCTAGCAACTTACCTACTACAGATGTTAGGCTCACCGGTCTGTAGTTCCCAGGCTTTTCCCTGCTGGGGGGTTCTGGGGGGAGATGATGGTTGGCTGGCAGGGAGTGCACTGAAGTAGTTATATCTAGGGGTATCAAAGCCATGCACAAGGGTCTCAGCAGATGCGCAAAGATAGGGCGGAGTTGTGCTTGTTACAGAGATGGAAAAAGATGGTTTTGGTGATAGAAAGAGTACCCAAGTGGTAGGTTTTCTGTTCTAGTGCTGGATTTCAGACAAGCAGCACGCCATGCACTCCCTCCACCACCGACAAACTGTGGCAGCCCTGTGTACCAGCTACAAGATGCACTGCAGCAACTCACCAAGGCTCCTTTGGCAGCACTTTCCAAACCCGTGAACTTTGTTGCCCCCTCTTCTCCTTGAGGGTTTACAACTGACACGTAACACAAACTACACAAGACTGATTGTATTCATTTATGGATTGTTTATTTGTACTGTCAGATTTTAAACTCGATAAATATCACAGACTATTTAGTCACACACTCTTTAACTCAATATACTAAATAACATTACTCCACTCACGAATTGAACTCAAGTAAAACCCTAGCAGAACTCTTCTCCAAGGGTATGTCATTGATCTCAAGTACCTGACTCGGTGTAGTCTTTTGCGATGGTTGTTCCCAGGGGTTCTGCTTCAGAGCTGTTGCTCCTGAGGCTCCGATGTCCCATAACTTAATACCATTTCCCCCCTTCTTGAATGTTCGATGACATGGCCGTTCGATGTTTGGGCGGCACGGTAGCACAGTGGTTAACACTGCTGCCTCACAGCACCAGGGACCCAGGTTCAATTCCGGCCTTGGGTCACTCTGTGGAGTTTACGTTTTCTCCCTGTGACTGTGTGGGTTTCCTCCCACAGTCCAAAGATGTGCAGGTTGGGTGGATTGGCTATGCTAAATTGTCCCTTAAGTGTCCAAAGATGACTTCCGGGTGCGGCGATGACCAGCTAAGTCGCACGTTTCGGCAGCTCCCGGTGGAACGGACTTTTGGGCTCTTAATAAGAGCCCCAACGGCAATTTTAACGGCTAAAAGTACTGTGCGGTAAACCAGAAGGGAATCCCCCCTGGATACGGATGGAAAAAGGAGAGGAAAGTGGCCGGATTGCGGTGGATCCTCTAGAGCAGCGGCAAGGAAGGCAAGCAAAAACCAAGATGGCGTCGGAAGGTGGCAGTTTAATATGGGGCCCTGAACAACACGGGTTTTTAAAACGCTGCGTGGAAGAGCTTAAAAAGGAGATGAAGAAGGAGCTGTTGGCCCCGATATTACAAGCGATTGAAGGGCTAAAAGATGAGCAAAAGACCCAGGAGCGGGAGTGAAGGCAAAGGCTGCCGAGAACGAGGGCGATATACAGGGCCTGGTGGTGAAGACGGAGATGCACGAGGCACACCATAAACGATGTGTGGAAAGGCTGGAGGTGCTGGAGAATAATGCGAGGAGGAAGAATTTAAGGATTCTTGGTCTTCCTGAAGGTGCAGAAGGGGCGGACGTCGGGGCATATGTGAGCACGATGCTGCACTCGTTAATGGGAGCGGAGGCCCCGACGGGTCCGTTGGAGGTGGAGGGAGCATACCGAGTGATGGTGCGAGGACCGAGAGCAGGAGAAATTCCCAGAGCCATAGTGGTGAGATTCCTCCGTTTTAAGGACAGAGAGATGGTCCTCAGATGGGCAAAGAAAACTCGGAGCAGTAGGTGGGAGAACGCGGTGATCCGCGTATATCAAGACTGGAGTGCGGAGGTGGCGCGAAGGAGGGCGAGCTTTAATCGGGCCAAGGCGGTGCTTCATAAAAAGATTAAATTTGGAATGCTGCAGCCGGCAAGACTGTGGGTCACATATCAAGGGAAGCACCACTACTTTGAAACGGCGGATGAGGCGTGGACATTTATTGTTGAAGAGAAATTGGAATAAGCGGGTTATTAAAAAAGAACGTTTGAGACAAAGTGGTGGGGCGAATATGGGGGGCGAAGAGGGGGGGAAAAGGGGGGAGAGATGATTTTTATGTTGTTAATCCTGCGACCCGGTAACTTTTCTCTCTTCCACAGGTTGTGGGAGAGGGAGGAAGGGAGGTGGAGGAGCTGGGGGCGTAGGCCATTGGGGGCGGGGCCAAAAGGGAAGCGCGGGCTTTGTTCCCGCGCTATGATAATTATGGCGGGAATAGGGAAGCAGGAAGGAGGGGGCGTCGCACGGTGCGAGCCGAGGTCACGGGGGGAAGCCGAGGTCGGCCAGAGTTTGCTGACTTCTGGGAGCAACATGGGGGGTGTAACTACGCTAGTGGGGGATCTAGCAGGGGGGGTGGGAGGGGGGATTTACTGGGTTGCTGCTGCTGGGGAGAAGGGGGAGCTGGTATGGGGTGGGGTGGGCGGGGCGGGAGGGCACCGCCTGGGGGGGACACAGCTGCGTGGGAACCGGGTGAGGAGCTGGATAAAAGGGGATGGCTAATCGACAAGGGGGGGGGTAAAGAGCCCCCCAACCCGGCTGATCACGTGGAATGTGAGAGGGCTGAACGGGCCGATAAAGAGCGCACGGGTACTCGCACACCTTCAGAAACTTAAGGCAGATGTGGTTATGTTACAGGAGACGCATTTGAAACTGATAGACCAGGTTAGACTACGCAAAGGATGGGTGGGGCAGGTGTTTCATTCGGGGCTAGATACGAAAAACAGGGGGGTGGCTATACTAGTGGGGAAGCGGGTAATGTTTGAGGCAAAGACCATAGTGGCGGATAGTGGGGGCAGATACGTGATGGTGAGTGGCAAATTACAGGGGGAGGCGGTGGTCTTGGTGAACGTATATGTCCCGAACTGGGATGATGCCAACTTTATGAGGCGCATGTTAGGACGTATCCCGGACCTAGAGGTGGGGAAGTTGGTAATGGGTGGAGATTTTAACACGGTGCTGGAACCAAGGCTGGACAGATCGAGGTCCAGTACTGGAAGGAGGCCGGCAGCAGCCAAGGTGCTTAAAGACTTTATGGAGCAGATGGGAGGAGTAGACCCATGGAGATTTAGCAGACCTAGGAGCAAGGAGTTTTCGTTTTTCTCCTATGTCCACAAAGTTTATTCGCGAATAGACTTTTTTGTTTTGGGAAGGGCGTTGATCCCGAAGGTGAGGGGAACGGAGTATACGGCGATAGCTATTTCGGATCACGCTCCACACTGGGTGGACTTGGAGATAGGGGAGGAAAAAGAATGGCGTCCACCCTGGAGAATGGACATGGGACTAATGGCGGATGAGGGGGTGTGTCTAAGGGTGAGGGGGTGTATTGAAAAGTACTTGGAACTCAACGCTAATGGGGAGGTCCAGGTGGGAGTGGTCTGGGAGACGCTAAAGGCAGTGGTTAGAGGGGAGCTGATATCAATCAGGGCACATAAAGGAAAGCAGGAGAGTAGGGAACGGGAGCGGTTGCTGCAAGAACTTCTGAGGGTGGACAGGCAATATGCGGAGGCACCGGAGGAGGGACTGTACAGGGAAAGGCAAAGGCTACACGTAGAATTTGACTTGCTGACAACGGGTACTGCAGAGGCACAGTGGAGGAAGGCACAGGGTGTACAGTACGAATATGGGGAGAAGGCGAGCAGGTTGCTGGCCCACCAATTGAGGAAAAGGGGAGCAGCGAGGGAAATAGGGGGAGTGAGGGATGAGGAGGGAGAGATGGAGCGGGGAGCGGAGAGAGTGAATGGAGTGTTCAAGGCATTCTATGAAAGATTATATGAAGCTCAGCCCCCGGATGGGAAGGAGAGAATGATGTGTTTTCTGGACCAGCTGGAATTTCCTAAGGTGGAGGAGCAGGAGAGGGTGGGACTGGGAGCACAGATCGAAATGGAGGAAGTAGTGAAAGGAATTAGGAGCATGCAGGCGGGGAAGGCCCCGGGACCGGATGGATTCCCAGTTGAATTTTACAGGAAATATGTGGACTTGCTCGCCCCGCTACTGATGAGAACTTTTAATGAGGCGAGGGAAAGGGGACAGCTGCCCCCGACTATGTCAGAGGCAACGATATCGCTTCTCCTAAAGAAGGAAAAAGACCCGCTGCAATGCGGGTCCTATAGGCCAATTTCCCTCCTGAACGTAGACGCTAAGATTCTGGCCAAGGTAATGGCAATGAGGATAGAGGATTGTGTCCCGGGGGTGGTCCATGAGGACCAAACTGGGTTTGTGAAGGGGAGACAGCTGAATACGAATATACGGAGGCTGCTAGGGGTAATGATGATGCCCCCACCAGAGGGGGAAGCGGAGATAGTGGTGGCGATGGATGCTGAGAAAGCATTTGATAGAGTGGAGTGGGATTATTTGTGGGAGGTGTTGAGGAGATTTGGCTTTGGAGATGAGTATATTAGATGGATACAGCTGCTGTATAGGGCCCCGATGGCGAGCGTGGTCACGAATGGACGGGGGTCTGCGTATTTTCGGCTCCATAGAGGGACGAGGCAGGGATGTCCTCTGTCCCCATTATTCTTTGCACTGGCGATAGAGCCCCTGGCAATAGCATTGAGGGGTTCCAGGAAGTGGAGGGGAGTACTCAGGGGAGGAGAAGAACACCGGGTATCTCTGTATGCGGACGATTTGTTGTTGTATGTGGCGGACCCGGCGGAGGGGATGCCAGAGATAATGCGGATACTTGGGGAGTTTGGAGAATTTTCAGGATATAAACTGAACATGGGGAAAAGTGAGTTGTTTGTGGTGCATCCAGGGGAGCAGAGCAGAGAAATAGAGGACTTACCGCTGAGGAAGGTAACAAGGGACTTTCGCTACTTGGGGATCCAGATAGCCAAGAATTGGGGTACATTGCATAGGTTAAATTTAACGCGGTTGGTGGAACAGATGGAGGAGGACTTCAAGAGATGGGACATGGTATCCCTGTCACTGGCAGGGAGGGTGCAGGCGGTTAAAATGGTGGTCCTCCCGAGATTCCTCTTTGTGTTTCAGTGCCTCCCGGTGGTGATCACGAAGGCTTTTTTCAAAAGGATTGAGAAGAGTATCATGAGTTTTGTGTGGCCGGGAAGACCCCGAGAGTGAGGAAGGGATTTTTGCAGCGTAGTAGGGATAGCGGGGGGGGGGGGGGGGGGGGGGGGGGCTGGCACTACCGAGCCTAAGTGAGGACTACTGGGCCGCCAATATCTCAATGGCATGTAAGTGGATGGGAGAAGAGGAGGGAGCGGCGTGGAAGAGATTGGAGAGGGCGTCCTGCAGGGGGACTAGCCTACAAGCTATGGTGACGGCGCCGTTGCCGTTCTCAACGAAGAAATACACCACAAGCCCGGTGGCGGTGGCTACTCTGAAAATTTGGGGGCAGTGGAGACGGCATGGGGAAAGACTGGAGCCTTGGGGGGGTCCCGATAAGAAATAACCATAGGTTTGCTCCGGGGAGAATGGATGGGGGATTTGGAACATGGCAAAGAGCAGGAGTAACACAATTGAGAGATCTGTTTGTAGATGGGACATTTGCAAGTCTGGGAGCGCTGACCGAAAAATATGGGTTGCCCCAGGGGAATGCATTCCGGTATATGCAACTGAGGGCTTTTGCGAGGCAACAGGTGAGGTAATTTCCGCAGCTCCCAACGCAGGAGGTGCAGGACAGAGTGATCTCAAAGACATGGGTGGGGGACGGTAAGGTATCAGACATATATAGGGAAATGAGGGACAAGGGGGAGATTATGGTAGATGAGCTGAAAGGGAAATGGGAAGAAGAGCTGGGGGAGGAGATTGAGGAGGGGCTGTGGGCTGATGCCCTAAGTAGGGTAAACTCATCGTCGTCGTGTGCCAGGCTAAGCCTGATACAATTTAAGGTGTTACACAGGGCGCATATGACTGGAGCACGGCTCAGTAAATTTTTTGGAGTAGAGGATAGGTGTGTGAGATGCTCGAGAAGCCCAGCGAATCACACCCACATGTTCTGGTCATGCCCGGCACTACAGGGGTTTTGGGTGGGGGTGACAAAGGTGCTTTCGAAGGTGGTGGGCGTCCAGGTCGAACCAAGCTGGGGGTTGGCTATATTCGGGGTTGCAGAAGAGCCGGGAGTGCAGGAGGCGAAAGAGGCTGATGTTTTGGCCTTTGCGTCCCTAGTAGCCCGGCGCAGGATTCTGTTGATGTGGAAGGAAGCCAAGCCCCCAGGTGTGGAGACCTGGATAAATGACATGGCAGGGTTTATAAAGCTGGAACGGATTAAGTTTGTCCTAAGGGGATCGGCTCAAGGGTTCACCAGGCGGTGGCAACCGTTCGTCGAATACCTCACAGAAAGATAGAGGGAATGGAAAATAAGAAGACAGCAGCAGCAACCCGGGGGTGGGGGGGGGGGGGGGGGGAACCAGAAGGACTCTCAGGGATGTTAGTGTATAAGTATAATATGTATAGGTTGTTGTTATAGGTAATTGTATACTGGACGGCTGAATTGTATTTTTTGGAGGGTATTTATTTGGGACAAGGCAGTTGCCATTTAGTTTTGTTTTTTAAAATTTTGATGTTGTTTATATATTATTTATTTCTTGTTTAAAAAACTGGCCATTGTTATTTATATTGTTATATTACTGTGTGAAAGATCACAATGTACTGTTATGGTTGGCCAAAAATTTTGAATAAAATATATTTTAAAAAAGTGTCCAAAGACGTGCAGGATAGGTGGGGTCATGGCAATAGAATTGGGGAGTGGGCCTAGGTATGTGGCTCTTTCAGAGGGTCAGTGTGTACGCAATGGACCGAATTACCGCTTTCTGCGCTGTAGGGATTACATATGTGTAAGATCCTCAAATGACTGAGGTAACTCTTCCCAGAGCCTGATAAACAGGGCACATCGGTTTCATGTTCCCTGTGCAGTTTCCCACCTTAACAGCCCCTTGCAACCAGAGGTCAGATGACCCTCTAGCTCAGGGTCTGAAAATGTCTGGTTTCAACATCCTTCCTTTTTGCCACAAAGCTATCTTTTGCTTGTGACCTTTCTTGTGCTTCACCGCGGTAGGTCTTGTGTCTGGACACCAGTGCTTTCCATCATTGGGAACTTGTTTGTTTTTCACTTGAGTCTGAATATTTCTTAACTATTATTTTATAAATTTAGAGTGCCCAATTCATTTTTTCCAATTAAGGCGCGATTTGACGTGGTCAATCCGCCGACCCTGCACATCATTGGGTTGTGGGGGCGAAACCCACGCAGACACGGGGAGAATGTGCAAACTCCACACAGTGACCCAGAGCTGGGATCGAACCTGGGACCTCGGTGCTGTGAGGCAGCAGTGCTAACCACTGTGCTACCGTGGTTAACTTTGGTTTCTTAACTTAACCAAATTTCCCATCATGCAATTTGGTTCAGCTACATCTCCACCAGCTAGGATCAGGAGAGCGGATTGCATGGGAACAGCATCACTTGCAAGTTCCCCTACAAACCACACACCATCCTGACTTGAAAACATATAGCTGTTCCTTCACTGTTGCTGGGTCAAATATGTAGGGCAGCACGGTAGCATAGTGGTTAGCACAATTGCTTCACAGCTTCGGTCCCAGGTTCGATTCCGGCTTGGGTCACTGTCTGTGCAGAGTCTGCACATCCTCCCCGTGTGTGCGTGGGTTTCCTCCGGGTGCTCCGGTTTCCTCCCACAGTCCAAAGATGTGCAGGTTAGGTGGATTGGCCATGATCAATTGCCCTTAGTGTCCAAAATTGCCCTTAGTGTTGGGTGGGGCTGCTGGGTTATGGGGATAGGGTGGAGGTGTTGACCTTGGGTAGGGTGCTCTTTCCAAGAGCCGGTGCAGACTCGATGGGCCGAATGGCCTCTTTCTGCACTGTAAATTCTATGATGTATATAGAGCAGGAGTAGGCTATTCAGCCCCTCGAGCTTGCTCCATTAAATAAGACCATGGCTGATCTGATGGTAACCTCAAATCTGCATCTGCCTACCCCAATAACCTATCATCTCCTTGCTTAATCCTGGAGCTCCCTCCCTGACAACAACGTGGATGTACCTACACCACATGGGCTGCAGTGGTTCAAGATGGCAGCTCACCGTCACTTCTCAATGGCAATGAATGCTGGTTTTACCAGTGACAGCTACATTTCATGAACGAATAAAAAATAAAAAAATAGAGACAGTGGGGGGTGTCAAGAGAGCTGTTGGTGATCTGGGTGTCAATGTACATGTGGAACGTTGCATTGTGTTTTCAGACTATGTTGTTGAGGGACAGCACATACTGTACTTCCATCTGCTCCTTAAACCTTGGAGTACCTAGCTCATAACTAACTTCACAATTCCATTGCCCTGGCTGGAAAGGATCTGCCAAAATTTAAAGCCTATTCTGCACTTGAAAACTGGGTTCTTCAACACAATGAAGGAGAGAGATAGGAGAAAGAAGAAATGCACGGAAGGCAAATGGGAAGCAGAAACAGGACAAGGCACAGAGGGAGCACAGGAAGAGGGAGGGTAGAGTAGGAGGGACATTTATATATATTAGACACACACACACACACACTGACAAAGGGGAAGAGAGGGAAGGAGTCACATTTTTATAAAAAAACATTCAGAACCACCGCTTTACAATGATTACATCAAATTCCATTTTTATTCCGCATCTCCTTTGGAAAAAAGCCATCAAGAAGTTTTAAGCTTCTTTTAAAAAAAATCTTTTTATTGGCATTTCTCATATTTATAAACAATTGTATATATACATCACATTTTTCTTACCTGCGTTAATTTACTTTAATGTACAGAAAGGTTTATTTTGTCTTTCTTTTAATTGACCCTAAATACATTTTGCCGCTCTCTGGATCAGTCTATGGCCCCCCCCCCCCCACCGCTTTCTGGATCGGTCTCTGGCCCCCCAACTCCCCTCCAGCTGTGCTTTTATTTTCTGGGGTGGGGGGGCGGTTGGCCCCCCCCATCCCTCCTCTTTTGTGGTTTCCCCACCTTCCTTCCATTAGGTGGAATCCATTAGGTGGATTGGCCATGATAAATTGGGTGGATTGGCCATGATAAATTGTCCTTAGTGACCAAAAAAGGGTTAGGAGGGGTTATTGGGTTACGGGGATAGGGTGGAAGTGAGGGCTTAAATGGGTCATTGCAGACTCGATGGGCTAAATGGCCTCCTTCTGCACTGTATGTTCTATGTCGCCTCCGGGTCCCACAGTCCTTTGGTTCTTTTATCTTGGTTTTTTATTCTTAACTTACTCCTCGTTGCTGGCCTCGAACAGGTTTTGGAACAGGCCAACAAACTGCCCCCAAGTACCTAGGAAGCCTTCCTCAGACCCTCGGATGGTGTACTTAATCTTCTCCAGGTGGAGAAATTCCGAGAAGTCAGCAAGCCAGTCTGCAGCTGTGAGTGGTCCTGCCGATCGCCAGCCGAGCAAGATTCTCCGGCGTGCGATTAGGGAAGCGAAAGCAAGGGCGTTGGCCCCCTTCCCCACCTGTAACTCTGGCTGCTCCAATAACCCAAAGATTGCCACTATCGGGCATGGCTTCGCCCTCAACCCCACAACCTTGGACATTGCCTCGGAGAAAGCTGACCAGAACCCAGCAAGTCTGGGGCATGCCCAGAACATGTGGGCGTGGTTGGCCGGGCCCCTCTGGCACCGCTCACATTTATCCTCCACCTCCGGGAAGAACCGGCTCATCCGGGTTCTGGTCAGGTGCGCTCTGTGCACCACTTTGAGCTGCATTAGACTAGGCCTTGTGCAGGCGGAGGTGGAGTTGGCCCTGCTCAGTGCTTCGCTCCAGAGTCCCCACCCTACCTCTGTCCCCAGTTCCTCCTCCCATTTTTGTCTGGTCTCGTCCAGTGGTGTCTGAGCACTGTCCAATAACTGTCCGTATATTTTCCCACAAAGTCCCCCCTCCTTGTGCCTATCAGGTCCTCTAGTAGTGTGGTTTCTGGGGCATAGGGGTACTCTGCTGTCTCTTTGCGTAGGAAGTGTTTTATTTGGAGGTGTCTCATTTCCTGTCCTTTTGTTAGTTTCCACTTCTTCGTCAGTTCGCCCAGTGTCGCCAGTCTGTGCCCTATGTAAAAGTCCCCGATCGTCAGTGTTTTGAAGGTGGTATCTAGCATGGCTGGGAGATTTTTGTGATTGCCGCAGATGGGGGCATGTTAGCCCAAAATGTTGTCTCAGTTGGGCCCACATTCTCAGCGTGGCCGCTACCACTGGGCTTGTTGTGTATTTTGCCGAGGGGGGTGGAAGCGCTGCTGTAGCCAGGGCCCGGAGGGTTGTTCCTTTACAGGAGGCCTCCTCCATCTGTACCCACCCTGTGCTGGGTTTGTGTACCCATACCCTCACTCTCTCTGCCGCTGCTGCCCAGTGGTAGTTTTGTTGGTTCGGTAAAGCCAAGCCCCCTTTGATTTTCCTTCTTTGCAGTGTCGGTTTGGGAATTCTCGGGTTCTTACCTCCCCACACAAATGCCATGATTAGACTATTTACATTTTGGAAAAAGGCCTTGGGGGTTAAGATCGGTATGGATCTAAACAGGCAGAGGAACCTTGGCAGTACGTTTACCTGCATACAGTGAGACTCTGTACTCTCCTCCAGATTCCCTTTCAGCTTTTTGCATCCTGCAGGGCTAGCCCGAACAAGAGTGGGGACGGGGGCAGCCCAGTCTTGTTCCTCTCTGGAGCTGGAAGTATTCAGAGCTGGTGGTTAGTTTGGATATTCGCTTTGGGAGCGTTGTACAGGAGCCTCACCCAGGCGGTGAACCCTGCTCTGAGCCCAAACCGTTCCAGTACCTCAAGGAGGTATTTCCATTCGACTCTGTTGAAGGCCTTTTCTGCGTCCTGGGAGACGATCACCGCTGGCGTTCTCTCCCTGGGGGGAGGGGTCAATATTACATTCATCAGATGCCTGATGTTCGCTGTGAGCTGCCTACCCTTGACAAAGCCCGCTTGGTCCTCTGCGACCATCCGGTATGCAGCCCTCCAGCCTTTTGGCCAGGACCTTTGCGAGTACTTTCGCATCCACGTTCAGAGGTGAAATGGGTCTGTATGATCCACATTCCGTTGTGTCTTTATCTTTTTGGGGTATCAGTGAAATTGTGGCCTGCACTAGCGTGGGAGGCAGAGTGCCCCTTGCCAGTGAGTCCGTGAACATATCCCTTAGGCGTGGGGCCAGGACTGGGGTATATTTTTTGTAGAAGTCCGCATTGAAACATGAAGAGGAACCTGGGGAGAACCGTCATCTTCACAGTCTGCACCCGTCCTGCCAAGGAAAGCGGGAGCATATCCCACCTTTTAAACTTTTCCTCCATCTGCTCCACTAGCCGGGTTAAGTTGAGCCTGTGCAGGGCACCCCAGTTCCTGGCCACATGTATCCCCAAGTACCGAAAGCTCCTCTCCACTATCCTGAACGGGAGCTCCCTCAGTCTCTCCTCCTGGCCCCTACCGTGGACCACGAACAGCTCACTCTTCCCCACTTTCAACTTTATACCCAGAGAACCTCCCAACGTCCCCCAGGATCCACATGACCTCTCGGAGTATCTTCTGTCAACTTTCAGAATAGAGTTCACTAGTTGCTGCCTGGTCACCCTCTTCCCCATCTCTGCTCGTCTTGGAGGCTATGATCTCTCCTCTAATCACGGCCTTCAGTGCCTCCCAAAACGTGGAGGGTGAGACCTCCCTCTTTTGGTTGTTACTAACGTAATAGCTTGTGGCCCGCGATGTTTTTTGGCAGAAGGCCTTGTCGGCCATGAGGTCTGTGTCCAGCCTCCATATGGGGCACTGGGCACGACCCATCTCTAACCTCACATCCACGTAGCGTGGAGCGTGGTCGGGATGACGATTGCGGAGTATTCCGCTCTCGTGATCCCTGGAAGCACCGATTTCCCCACTGCAAAGAAGTCGATACGGGTGTATATACCTTGTGCACTTGTGAAAAGTATGAGAATTCCTTTTCTCCTGGGTACAGGAACCTCCATGGATCCCCCGTCCCCATCTGCTCCATAAAAGCTCCTAGTTCCCTAGCCATGCCAGTCTTTCTCCTTGTTCTGGGGTTTAATCGGTCCATCAGTGGGTCCTGCACGCAGTTAAAGTTGCCCCCCCATAATCAGTCGGTGTATGCCAATGACGGGGATTTCCGCCATGGTCTTCTTTATCATAGAATTTACAGTGCAATTTATGAATTGTGTCGTCCCAGTTGGGAGCTTACACATTTACCAATACCACTGGTGCCCCTTACAGGACACCGCTGACCATGTTGTACCGTCCCCCTGGGTCCGTATCTTCTTGCTTTCTGTAAAACTCGTCCTCTTGTTAATTCGTATTGCTACTCCCCATACCCTCGTCCCATAACATGAATGGTATGTCTGTCACACCCAGCCCTTCCTTACCAGCAGTCCGTCCTTCTCCCTCAGGTGTGTCTCGTGTAAGTAGATTATGTCTGCTTTTAAGCTTCTTAGGTGGGCGAAGACTTACTGGGCCATTGAGTCCCCTTATGGTCCAGGTAACAACCCTGGTGGAGAGTTTCTGACTCCCCCTGGTCCTGTGGGATCACCTGTACTTACCTATTGGACGAGCCCCTGCACTCAGGGGTTTCCCTTTGTTAGGGGGCCGTCCAAAATGGCCGCGGTCGCTGCTCTCACCATGAGGTGGGGCCCCAGCGCTCCGGGGTTTCCCTTTGTCCAGGGGCACCCGGCATGGACGCCAACTATGTGTACGACACGCAGTTGCACCCCTGCACTCTGGTGCCCTCCCGAGTGGTTGTTGCGGCACCATCTGGGTTCCTTGCCCTGCTCTATGCCTGCCGAGGCCTGTGTCCGTTCTGTTTTTCTACCTCAAGTTTTAAACGTCTAATATATCAAAATCTTGATAGACCACTGGAGACTTATATACGTGTTATGAAGAAACTTTTACCTGGGCCTCAAGAGTTCAGTATGAAATATAAATATACAAACTTATCCTGTTCTAGATCTTTTTAAAAAATGGCCAATTTTTAATATCTTCTCAAAAGGTATGATGCATTTTAAAAAAAAAACATTAAAGAACTATTTACAAATCAACATTAAGAGCAGCAGGTCTGAAGGGACAACATTCAGTATGCGGTCAATGATACAGCTCGATGATGGGTTAAGTTCTGAAAGAAAGAGGACCAGAAACAAAATACACACAGTTTTGGAGTCTCCCCTTAGTCAATTAATAAAACCATCAGGAAGTCCAATGATTGATTATTGCATGGAGTCAATCAGGGATGTCTGAGTCAATTGGCCTCAGAGCTCTTGAACTAGTGTCAGTGGTGGGCAGTAGAAAGAAAATAGCCACATGGCCAATGCCTGGCTTTGAATTGCGATCCAGCGACTCCTTATAATTAGTTTGCATCAGGCTGAGATCCAGGTATCACCTCTCGCTGCCCAATTGCCTGCTCACACTCTCTGTACAGCCTCAACTGAGGAAGATGTGAGTGTCCATGGAACCGGATGCCAGCTAGCGTACTTTCCAAGCCATGTGCAACACAATAGGTTGACAGTTAAACTTAGAACAAATCTCCCTGTGGGATGGCACAGTGGTTAGCACTGCTGCCTCATAGCGCCAGGAATCCGGGTTCAATTCCCGCCTTGGGTCACTGTGTGGAGTTTCCACGTACTCCCCGTGTCTGCGTGGGTTTCCTCCAGTCCAAAGATGTGCAGGTTAGGTGGATTGGCCGTGGTAAATTACGGTTAGGTCGGGTTATTGGATTACGGGGATAGGGTGGGTTGTGGGCAATAAGTAGGGTGTTCTTTGAAAGGGTTGGTGCAGATATGATGGGCTGAATAACCTCCTTCTGCACTGTAGTGATTCAACCTTCCCTTGTACACAACTTACTAAAATAATCACATTTGAATAAAAAAAGATGTATCAGTTCTTGGGATGTGGGTTTCACTGGCTAGGTCACATTTATCACAACTGTTGCAGCACAGGAGATGGCCATTCAGCTCTTCCCTCTGCGCCAGCTGTCCGAATGGGCAATGCACCTAGTGCCAATTCCCTCTTAAATGCCTCGATTCAGAGGGCGGGACGATAGCAGTGGTTAGCACTGTTGCTTCACAGCGACAGGGACCTAGGTTCGATTCCCGGCTTGGGTCACTGTCTCTGCAGAGTCTGCACGTTCTCCCAGTGTCTGCGTGGGTTTCCACCTGCCGCTCCAGTTTCTTCCGAGTTCCGAAAGACATGCTATTAGGTGAATTGGAAATTCTGAATTCTCCCTCAGGCGCTGGACTGTGGCGACTAGGGGATTTTCACAGAAACTTCATTGCAGTGTTAATGTGAGCCTACTTGTGACACTAATAAAGATTATTATTGTGAACGTAACCTGCCTCCACCACACTCTCAGGCAGTGCATTCCATTTTGTTTCATAAATGTAGAGTACCCAATTGTTTTTTTTTCCAACTAAGGGGCAATTTAGCGTGGCCAATCCACCTACCCTGCACATCTTTGGGTTGTGGGGGTGAGACCCACGCAAACACGGGGAGAATGGGCAAACTCCACTGGACAGTGACCTGGGACCGGGATTCGAACCCAGATCTTCAGGGCCGTAGTCCCAGTGCTAACCACTGCGCCACGTGCCATCCTGGCAGTGCATTCCAGATCGTAAACACACGCTGTGTGAAAACGCGTCCCCGTCCTGTCTACATTGCTTCTTTTGCCAATGACCTTAAATCTGTATCCTAGGGCAGCACGGTGGCGCAGTGGTTACTATGGCTGGCTCACGGCACCGAGGTCCCAGGTTCGATTCCGGCTATGGGTCACTGACTGTGTGGAGTTTGCACATTCTCCCTGTGTCTGCCTTGGGTTTCGCTCCCACAACCCAAAGATGTGCAGGGTAGGTGGATTGGCCACCCTAAATTGCCCCTTAATTGGAAAAAACTAATTGGATACTCTAAATTTATTGTTATTTAAATCTGTGGCCTCTCGCCATTCTGTAGTTGTCCCACGGCTATGAACAAAATCAGTTATATTGATTTGGGACTGGAGTTATACGGACAGACATGGGTGAGGTTGGCAGGTTCACTTCCCTGATGGAAGTTAGAACCATAGAACCACATAACACAGGTGGTAGCCACTCGGCTCATCGCGCTGGCCAGCTCTTTAAACACAGTGATTCTTTGGTTCTTTCTGCATAGCTCTACAAATATTTCTCCTCGGTATTTATCCAATTCCCATTTAAAATTATTATGATTCTGTTTCTGGCAAAGCATTCCAGGTTATTTTACACTCACTGTGTAAAAATGCAGTCGTTTTTTTGAAGCTCTCCTGGTCAATTGGTCTGTCGCCAGCTCACAAATCACCAAATTTAACTCAATTCTATATCCCAACTCACCAGGGCGAAATTTGAACCCCCAAAATCAGGATTGCCAGTCTAGTACCATAACCACTAGGCCATCTTATTTTATATTCATTGATCCTTAAAAGCATTTAAATGTACCTCCGTTTAACCAATTTAGACCTGCTCAGATAGTCGGGAGGAGTTACAGACTCCAGCAGAGCAATGGGATTGTGAGGCGTCACAGACATGGTGTCTGCAGCACTCGGGAGGATTGTGGTGCCAAATACCAACACAGTAGCAGGTCCAGGAACTGCTCAACCCCGGCCTGCCGGAGGTCAACAGAAGGGCGCATTTTTAAAAACAATGAAATTGTGTTGAAAAGAAAGATGGGGGTGGGGAAAGTTGTACCTTTAACCCAATCCCCAATGACAGTGCACAACAATGAGGTTTCACCTGCTCTATTGCGGGAAAAATAATCCCCCGGTCACAGATCATCCATTGAGGGAAAGGCAGGTACATCCCCTGGCCATACTCCCAACTCAGGGAGGGAAAAATGCAGGAGCCCCCTGTGGAAAGGTGGGAATTTCACGATAACCACGGGCCGGAGGTGCGACGGTGATAAGAAACTGCGGGAACAAGAAAGCTCAGCGCAGAAATAAAAATCATTGTTGAGAAAATGATAATGGTTCGGAAACTTCTTCTAATGCTGACTGAGTCTTCAGTTTCCCCAAGTTCTGGTGAGCTGCATTATTTAGAAATAGTGTCCAATCAAGGGCAGCGCGGTGGTGCAGTGGTTAGCACTGCCGCCTCACGGCGCCGAGGTCCCAGGTTCGATCCCGGCTCTGGGTCATTGTCCGTGTGGAGTTTGCACATTCTTCCCGTATTTGCGTGGGTTTCGCCCCCACAACCCAAAGATGTGCAGGCTTGGTGGATTGGCCACGCTAAATTGCCCCTTAATTGGAAAAAATGAATTAGGTAACCTAAATTTTAAAAAAAAGTGTCCAGTCGACAGAGCTTAATATCTCCTTGCAGTGCAATGCTCGAATGTACCAGCTGGAGGTGCGCATGCAAGGAGGGGAGGGGAGTGCCATCTCTCCTTCCTCCCCGGGACACAAGGTCCATGAGTATTAACAGGCCACATGCAAGAACACTCATGATCTGAGTCTAGCAGGCTGGTGCGCCAACTGAAGGGTTCCATTGCAAGGAAGCAAACCTGTTGAAATCCAGATACAGTTGCTCAGCTACCATTACCTGTTATTCACTCAGCTAACTGGGACAGAGCCAGCCTGCCTCGAAGGTTCATTCGAAAACGTGACGAGCTTTCCCACTCGTTCGGTGGGGGTCTGAGGTGTCCCCCGCCCTTTCACTGCCCTATCCTAATGTCGGCCGGACGCAGCTGCCGCTCCCCTTCCGCCAGAAAGATCTGCAAGGCTCGGCAGAGCATGTGAACCCCCAGCTGCCGGCGTCGCTTCATCGGCCAGGCCGCAGCTACGCCGTAATAATCGCCGCGCTTCTTGTTGGTCAACATCTGCAGGCCTGGAGCAAAGAAAAGACAAAGAACTTAGTGATCAAGTGCAGCACCACCTCAGGATAGTCCAGTTTATAGCACAACGTAGCTCAGCTTCTTTGGAAAAGAGGCGACTGAGTGGTCTTTAAGATAATAAAAAGATCTCATGAGGTAAACGTGGGAAAGATGTTTCCACATGTGGTTGAGATCGGAAATAGGGGCCGTAAATCTAAGACAGCCATTAATAAATCCAACAGGGAATTCAACAACAATTTGATCCAAGGGCTAAGTTTTAAGGAGAGCCTTTCATGAAGGAAGTGAGGCGGAGGTGCGGAGAGCAGGAAAGGCATCTCCAGAACTCAAGGCCTGTCAATGGATGGCACGGCTGACAGTGACAGAGTGATTAAAAAAGGAATCAAGGATGTGTAAGAGGATAGAAGTGGATGAGCGCAGAGATCACACAGGGTTTTCGGGCTGGAGGAGATTACAGAGATAGGGAGAAGAGAGGGCGAGGCCTGGATTGAAAGCAAGGCGACCTCGCTGTAGGTCAGTGAGCAGAGAGGTGTTTGGTGAAAGACCTTGTTGTGATTTAGGATACGGGGCAGCCAGGTTTTGGATGAGCTCATGTTTACAAAAGGGTGTAAGATTGGTGGTTGGCTAAGAGAGTACTGGATTAGCAAAGTCCAGAGGCAAGGTGTAAATGCATGGTGTAGCATTATTTAGCGTTACATTACCCATACAGTCTGACTCACCCAGTGCATCCACCATGCATGCCTCCCGGGTGTATGCCTCTACAGGAATAACGTTCTGGAAACAGTGCAGAGAAATCACCCCTTGGCCACTCTCCCAAACATCCAGAATCTGTTTCAATTTTGTGTTCACCTGTAAGTGGGGCAGGAGTGGGAAAGTTATGTACAGAAGGATAACAGTATTAACTTTCACTGACCTCATCTCCTCTGTAGATCTTCCCTCCGCCGCTTCCAACCTCAATCTCCCAACCCAGGACAACCTGCTTCTACCTCCTCCCCAAAATCCACACAGGACTGTCCCGGTAAGCCCATCGTGTCAGCCTGTTCCTGCCCCACCAAACTCATTTCTTCCTATCTTGATTCCATCTCTCCTCTTGTCCAGTTCCTTCCCACCTACATGCGCGATTCCTCCGATGCCTACATCATATCAGCAACTTCCTATTCCCTGACCACCTCTTTACCATGGATGTCTAATCCTTCTATACCCCCGTTCCCATTTGGATGGTCTGAGGGTTCTCCGCTTCTTCAGAGGCCTGAAAAATTCCCATCCACCACCACTCTCCTCTGTCTGGCTGATCCTGTCCTCTTAAGTTAACAATTTCTCCTTTACCATATCTTGTTTCCTCCAGACCAAAGGTGTGGCTATGGGTACCCGCATGGGTCACAGCTTTGCCAGTCTCTTTATGGGGTATGTGGAATATTCCATGTTCCAGTCCTACTCCGACCCCATCCCACAACTCTTTTATCGATACATTGATGACTGTTTCGGTGCTGTTCCCGTTTGGACCTGGAAACATTTATTAATTTCGCTTCTAATTTCCACCCCTCTTATCACCTTCACATGGTCCATCTCTGACACTTTCCTTCCTTGACCTTTCTATTTCAATTTCTGGGGATAAACTGTCCACTAATAAAGATTACAAGCCCACCGACTCCCACAGCTACCTCGACTACAGCTCTTCACACCCCACATCCTGTGAGGACTTCATCCCATTCTCCCAGTTCCTTCGCCTCTGTCACCTCTGTTCTGATGATGCAACTTCCCAAACTGTGCTGCTGACATCCTTAATCGCGGTTTCTCACCCACTGTGGTCGACTGGGCTATCTACCGTGTCCAATCCATGCCCCGCACCTCTGCCCTCACCACCTCTCCTCCATCCCAGAACCAGGATAGAGTCTCCCTTGTCCTCACATTTGATCCCACCAGCCTCCGCATTCAAAGAATTATCCTCCGCCAGTTCCACCAACTCCAGCATGATTCCACCAAACACATCTTCCCTTCTCTCCTCCGTCGGCATTTTGCAGGGGCCGTTCCCTCCGGGATACCCTGGTCCACTCCTCCATCATCCCCAACACCTCACTCTCTTCCCACAGCACCTAGCTATGCAATCGCAGAAGATTTAACGCCCGACCCTTTGCCTCCTTCCTGCACACTACTTCGGGCCCGAAACACTCTTTTTAAGTGAGGCAGTGCTTCACCTGCACCTCCTTCAATCTGGTCTATTGCATTTGCTGCTTCCAATCTGATCTACTCTACATTGGAGAGACGAAACACAGACTGGGTGACCGCTTTGCAGAACACCTTCAGTTTGTCCGCAAGCAGGACTCAGACCTTCCTGTCGCTGCCATTTCAACTCACCGCCCTGCTCTCATGTCCACATGCCCATCCTTGGCCTGTTGCAATGTTCCAGTGAAGCCGAGCACAAACTGGAGGAACAGCACCTCATCTTCCGACTAGGCACATTACAGCATTCCGGGCTTAACATTGAGTTCAACAACTTCGGACTGTGAACTCTCTCCTCCACCTTCACCCCAGTTTTATTTCTCGCAATTTATTTTCATTTCTTCCATTCATCTGTTTTCCCCTCACCACTGTCCCCCCTCCCCTCCTACGTGGGCCACCTGTTTAACACACTGCTTACCTTTCTTCTGCCATTCACACATTGTAATCTCCAGGTGTGATTATCAGCACCCTTCTTAGCCTAATCACCCCCATTTACGCTCCTTTTTTCTTCTGTCCTCAACATCTTTGTCCATCGTCACCCTATCACTGGCCCCCTATCCAGCCCCACCGCTCCCCGCCCTCCCACCCCAACTAGAGTATAGATCTGACCCTATTTCCAGTTCCCTCCAGCTGTGACAACGAGTCACCCAGACAAGAAACATTAACTCCCTTTTCTCTCCACAGATGCTGTCAGACCTGCTGAGATCGGCCAGTATTTTCTGTTTTTGTAACAGTATTAAAGACGGGTTAATCTGAAAAGTACCAGTGATCCAAAGGCCTGGACTAAACCTACAGACTGCCGAATCCAAACCCCTTCCCTGCGACAAATTGAGAATTTGGATATAGTTTTAAAAAACAGGAAGTAAAACAGTTGGTGTCAATAAAAAGTGGCTAAGAAGCTGCTAGCGACAGGAGATGGCGATTCAGCCCTTCAGATCTGTTCCACCATTCAACCGAATTGTGGCTGATTTGTAATTAAAATCCCAACTGGTTTCACCAATGTTCTTCAAGGATGGAAACCTCCATGCGACCTCAGTCTCACACCAGCACAGTTGACTCAAGGTTCTCTGAACTTGACACTCAAATTAGCATGGACAATAAGTGTCAGCCTTACTTTGGTGCCCGGGGTCAGGGCTGTACACGTGAACATACACATTTTGAGGGGTAGGCCATTCGGCCCCTCGAGTCTGCTCTGTCATTTGATAAGATTGCGGCTGATTAGATTTTGGCCTCTCTGCCTCGTCCCTATTCCCATTGTTACCTTGTTAGTCAAGAATCTGCCTTAAAAGTATTCACTGACTCGGTCTCCACAGTTCTCGGAGGAAGAGAATTCAACAGGTTCACAGCCCTCAGAAAAAATCTCTCTCATTTCAGTCTTAAACGGAAGAACACATTTTTTATTACATTTTTAAATTTAAAAAAAAGATTATAGAATTCATTTTTCCCACAATTAAGGGGTAATTTAGCGAGGACAATTCACCTACCCTGCACATCTTTGGGTTGTGGGGTGAAACCCACGCAGACACGGGGAGAATGTGCAAACGCCACACGGACAGTGACCCAGGGCCGGGATCGAACCCGGGTCCTCGGTGCCGTGAGGCAGCAGTGCCGCCCTTAAACGGGAGAACCCTTATTTTAAACTGCGTGCCCTAGTTTTAGTCTCCACAAGAGGGGGGGGGGGACATATATTCTCAAGTCACCCAAGGATAAGATCACCTCGATTCTTCTAAATTTCCAATGGATCCAGGCCCAACCATGCTATCTCAGCACCAGGATCGCGGTTTCAATTCCGTCCTTTTGCATAGAGTTCATATGTTCTCCCCGTGTCTGTATGGGTTTCCGCCGGGTGCCCAGGTTTCCTCCCACAGTCCAAAGATGTGCAGGTTAGGTGGGATTACGGGGATAGGGCGGGGAAGTGGGGCCCAGTGGGGGGTTCTTCCAGAGGGTCTGTGCAGCCTTACTGGGCAAAATGGCCTCCTTCTGCACAGTAGGAATTCTATGAATCGGTCGAGGAGAAGCAACAATCGTTCCGTAAATATCAAATGCAAGGTTCCTGCGCCAATCATAACCCAGGTGACCACTGCACACCAGTAGCTTTGACAAAGGGTCATCTGGACTCGAAACGTTAGCTCTTTTCTTTCCCTACAGATGCTGCCAGACCTGCTGAGATTTTCCAGCATTCTCTCTTTGGGACCACTGCACACCACTGGGGAGTCCAGGTCCACACGCTCTCCCCCAACAAATAAATGATTCAGACATGCAAACTTTCCCCCCCCCCAAAAGCCGACGCTCAGTAAAGCCAATCGATTGAAGATCCACTCCACCCTGCTTACCTGATTACTGTTAGTTTTAAAATACGTCAGTGCATCGTAGAGGTGACAGTAGGGTCTGGAGCGCTTCCCCTTTCCCACATAGAAGATGGAGCTGACAAATGTGCGGAAGCACTCTGCGGAGCTCAGTGTGTGACACCGGGCTGGCAGGTTCTTCGTGACCCTGGGAGGAGGGGGAAAAGAGTGAACGGAGAAAGGTAAAAGAATAAGAGGCAACTCAAAAGGAACATTCACAAGAGTTTATATCCCTTCGTTGCGCTTTACAAATTAAACTTAGACGACAAAAAAATTAATGCTCTCCTGCCGCTAAATCAGCGTGCGTCAAATTTGTGAAAAATCACAATAGGAACATAGAAACAAAAACATACTGGCCAGTCACTTCACCGTTGAAAACACACCATCAATTACACCTGGTATTTTTACAGTGCCTTCAACATCGTAAAACAGCCAAAGGCACTTCACAGGGGTGTTCCCAAACATAAGTGGATAACTGAGCGACATATGGGGATATTAACACAGGTGACCAAAGCAGTAATGTTAAAGGAGCATCTTAAAGGAGGAGAGGGGGCAGAGAGATTTATCAGGGAATTCCAGAGCTTGAGGCATTGGCAGCAGAAGGCATGCCTGCCAGGTGGTAGAGAGATTAAAGTCAGGAATGCACTCGACAGCGTTTTAATTGCAGGGATGAGGAACGTCAGTCATGTGGACAGAGCAGAGAGGCTGGGATTGTTCCGCTTGGAGAGGAGAAAATTGGATAGATTTGAAAGAGCTATTCAAAATCATAAAGGGGCCAAGACAGAGCAGGAAAGGGTCAAGAACCAGAGGACATTGATTGAAGGTGACTGGCAGACAAGCCAACAGCAACATGAAGGAAAGCTTTTTACACAGCGAGTGGTTAGGAGCTGTAATGCAATGCCTGAGAGCGTGCTGGAGGCAGATCCAACTTGAGGCTTTCAAAAGGAACTTGGATAATTATCTGGCTAGGAGATGCTGGCAGGTCAACAGGGAAACAGGGCTGGGTGAGCTGCACTGACGTACAGCTGGCATGGACACAACAGGCTGAAAGGGCCTTCTTCTGAGCTGTAACCATTTTGTCATTCAACATCGTGAGCCGACCACCATCCTGTTCGAGATCAGACTCAGGATGTTGCGGGTCCAGGGAGGGGGCACAGATTCTCATCAGGATTTACCCACTAAACCAGAAAGGGGACCAACAATTTTGTAGTTCAAATGCATGAAATCAAACCTGGGGCTGGATGATGCAGGGGGTTTTCATCTCCATTCCACTCGAGCAATTTAAACACCCCGCAAGGGTTCTACGTTGAATGAGTTTACACAGTCTCAATCTAGACACTAACCTAGATACTAGTTAGTTCTGAGGTTGGGACCAGTTACTGGGACTGTACAGAGGGAACATTACCGTACATCTAACTTATGCCCTGCCTACCCTGGGAGAGTTTGATGGGGACAGTGTAGAGGGAGCTTTATTCTTTTTTAAAATAAGTTTAAAGTACCCAATTCTTTTTTTTTCCCCAATTAAGAGGCAATTTAGTGTAGCCAATCCACCTAGCCTGCACATCTTTGGTTTGTAGTGATGAGACTCACCCAAACATGGGGAGAGCGTGCAAACTCCACACAGACAGTGACCCGGAGCCGGACTGAAGCCATGTCCACAGCGCCGTGACGCAGCAGTGCTAACCACTGCACAACCGTGCTGCCCGAGGGAGCTTAATTTGTATCTAACCTGGACCCGAGTGTCTTTGTGCACCATTCGCTGAAGGTAAGTATGCAGGTGCAGCAGGCGCTAGACGGCTAATGGTATGTTGGCCTTCATTGCAAGAGGTTTCGAGTATAAAAGCAGGGATGTGTTGCTGCAATTATACAAGGCCTTGGTGAGGCCACACTTGGAGTACTGTGTGCAGTTTTGGTCTCCTTCTCTGAGGAAGGAAGTTCTTGCTCTCGAGGGTGTGCAGCGAAGGTTTGCCAGACTGATTCCAAGGATGGCGGGACTGTCATATGAGAAGAGATTGACGAGGTTGGGATTGTTCTCGCTGGAGTTCAGAAGAATGAGGGGGGATCTCATAGAGGCTTATAAAATTCTGACAGGACTAGACCGGGTAGATGCAGGGAAGATGTTACCAATGATAGGTGTGTCCAGAACCAGGGGTCACAGCCTGAGGATTCAGGGTAAACCATTTCGGACAGAGATTAGGAGACACTTCTTCACACAAACAGTGGTGAGCCTGTGGAATTCATTACCACAGGAAGTAGTTAATGCTAAAACTTTGAATATATTCAAGAGGCGTCTGGCTATAGCACTTGGGGATAATGGCATCAAAGGCTATGGGGAGAAAGCAGGATTAGGCTATTGAGTTAGATGATCAGCCATGATCGTGATGAATGGCGGAGCAGGCTCGAAGGGCCAAAAGGCCTCCTCCTATCTTCTATGTAACCTCGTGCTGTACCTGTCCTGGGAGTGTTTGACGGGGACAGTGTAGAGGGAGCTTTACTCTGTATCTAACCCCGTGCTGTATCTGTCCTGGGAGTGTTTGACGGGGACAGTGTAGAGGGAGCTTTACTCTGTATCTAACCCCGTGCTGTACCTGTCCTGAGAGTGTTTGATGCCAACAAGCATGAATATTTCTCGACTTGATTTAAATTTGAAGACAACAAAAGAATGTACCTGGGATCAAGGAGCAAGTAATTGAAGCTGGATTTGAGGAGCCCCTCCCTCCATTTACGGTTCTGGTCCGGCTGATCAAATTGCTGCACTAAAGCCAGTTCATCCTGGCTGCAGTCTGGGAAGACAAACGTTTCCAGACTTTGACACAGCTCTGGACTGTAACCTGTGTAATAAAAACAGGTGAGCAGGCTGGACTGATTACATTGAGAGTTACAGAAATTGCTGTAATATAATCGACCAATGGACTGGGGGAGGCGAGAATATTTTGTTTTCATCCTAAGGCTGCTGGGTGTCTGGAACTCTCGGCCTGAGAGGGTGGGAGAGACAGAATCCATTATCATATTGTAAAAAACATTTGAGGGCAGCACGGCGGAGCAGTGGTTAGCACTGCTGCCTCATGGCACCGAGCTCCCAGGTTCGATCCCCGCTCTGGGTCACTGTCGGTGTGGAGTTTGCACATTCTCCCAGTGTTTGTGTGGGTTTCGCCCCCACAACCCAGGGTAGGTGGATTGGCCATGCTAAATTGCCCCTTAATTGAAAATTGGGTACTTTTTAAAAAAAAAACTATTTGGATCTGTGCTCAAAAGTGCCATAACCTACAGGGCTAAGGACGAAGAGCTGGAAGGTGAGATTTGTCCAGCTGTTTCTTTGTCAGCAGGCACAGCCTCCCCGAACAGGCGCCGCAATGCGGCGACTAGGGGCTTTTCACAGTAACTTCATTTGAAGCCTACTTGTGACAATAAACGATTTTCATTTCATTTCAGACACCATGAGTTCAATGGTGTCATTCTGCGCTACTAGTGTATAAAAACAATTCTCAGAGAAGACAAACTTTACATAAGCCACGATCTCTCTTAATCTCCCTTCTGAATTAGTTACATATAAAAGAAACTTAACAGCCAATTAAGAAATGCACCAGCCAATTTCTGCACAGCAAGCTCCCACAAACAGCAAGGAGCGAACGAATGAATAACTTTATTTTGTTTTAAAAACTGACATTAGTGGAGTGATAAACGGTGGCCAGGATGCTGGGGAGAATGCCCTGCTCTTTAAATAGTGCCATGGGATCTATTTTTATGTCCATGTGAGAGAACTGATAGGGGATGAGATTTTAAGTGCTGCCTCTCAGGGCTGTGGCTGTGTCAGCCTGGACTATATATTCAAGTCTCAGGAGTGGGAGTCTGGAGCTGAATGCTATCCATTTAGCCAGGACACATTACAGGGGATGACTGCGGTCCATGTGTAATGAGCTTGCTATGTTTCTGTCAGGCAATTTGGAGTAGAAATAGGGTACAGGTACAGAGGTCATAGTCTGACATGTTTCTGGGACGTGGTAACAATCAGGACCAGCATTTCCAAAACACAAGCAAGATTCAATTTCCCGACTTACTCGAAAACTGTTGTGGCTTCCTGGGGACGGGCTCCTTTCTAACCCGGTCCAGAAGATGCAGATAAACCTTTCTAGTAAGGGCTGTTATTGGTCCAGGGTCTTCTCCGTAATCTTTAAGCTGCCTTCGTATCTGACTGTTCGATAGAAGCAGAAGGCGAGGAGACAATTTTGGCAGTTCATCACTAGGCAACATGTTTTTTCCCACCTTGGCACAGAACTTCCTGTTCTTGTAGGCCCTCCAGTCATAGATGACTGTCTCCTCAGAGCCTGAAGTGCTGAGGTTCTCAGAGCTTGCATCCTTGCAAGGGTAACGGCGCTCTATCAGTGTGTGACCCTCCTCGGGGTCAGTGTAAAGGTACTCCACCGTCTCACTTACACTGCTGTCAACTGGGCGACCACCAGGAGAAAGCTGAAGGTCAAGGTTGCCCAAGAGGCTTTGCCATTCAGCATTGTCGTTGGGTATTTTTGACAGACGCTCTTCAATAGAACGTTTTGAAAAGTTGCACGTTTGGTGCCTATTTCCCAGCTGCAAATCGACACCCTCCAGCCTGGTGCTTTCGCACACGTTGCTGTTTCGGGGAAAGGCCCCAGTCTCAGCCTCGGCTTCTCCAGCTAATGGCACTGGACTCCGGCACTGAGAGGAAGGTCGTGAGCGAGCAAGAGGCAACTCCACAGCACCAAACAGTCCCTGCTCTATCGTTGATATTCTCAGCTCACGTTGCAAGTCATTATCTTCAGAAGACCACAGGACATCACCTCCGAAAGCAGTATTGGATCTCATTTGACCGACACTATTGGCTTCTATATCAGTTTGAACCGCCACTGGAGCTGACTGATCGATGGGTGGGTAAAAACAACCACCTTGGTTGGCATCTCCATATTCTTCAAGGTTTACTGGGTGTGGAACCGGTCCTGCTTGACTTCCTTTATTGGCATCAGCCTCACTTTTCAACCTGACGCACTGTTTATTTCTGTTGGCATCATGCCCCGGCAATGAAGATCGGGTGGTTCCTTTTTCATGCTTGGTGTTAAGGAAAGGCACGGTGTCAAAGTTGCCCTCTTCCTGGTCTGGGCACAAAGCCGCCGGCGGTCGGACAGTCCATTTCTCACATCTGACAAAGGGGACGGTGTCGAAATCTGCATCTTCACTGTCTGGAGAGTGAGCACAGGAGCGAGTCTCGCCTTCATCCTCTGCTCCATGGGAAACAGCAGATTCATTGCTGAGTGAATCAAAACAACCAGATGGGCTTCTAGCATCTTCCATCTGCTGTTCACGAACTCTCCTAATTCTAACTGGCATAGCAAGTGTCTGTTCGAAAAGTGAAGAACTACAACTTCTTAAAGAGTTGTTGGCCAGACGACTCTTAGTCCGTGGGGTGACAAAAGGCGACAATCTATCAGCATCAATTTGAGGGAGCCCAGTCTCAGTTGGTATCTTGATCTTCTTCAGTAACTGTTCCAACCCTGAACTACCTTCATCTTCTTTCCCATCCTCAATTGATGAATCTTCTTCATCTGAACAGGTTTCGGCTTTGTTTCCCACACTATATTTAATGGAAACAGAATCACTTTGTGATGCTCCAAGGCTTGTTTCATTGGAAGACAGAGATTTTTTGGTGGGCAGCATCAATAAACCTGGAAAATTCCCATCTTCTATACGGCCCGTGATAGAAACAAGCTCTGCCACAGAGTGATCCCCTCGCTTACATTTGTGATTTTGGCTGTGTGCATCCGTGGCTGGGAACATCGCCGGGTTTGACTCCATCGCGTTACGCGGAACTGCATTTAACAATCCCTTGTTGACACAGCTGTTTGTACAGGTAGATCCTGCACATGAGCTCTGTACAATGTCATTGTCACTTGGGTTGATTAGGGTGCTGTGGGAAAGACTTGCATCGTGGTAGCTACACTGCCTTTGAGGACTTGGGGAGTTGCAATTGGGCTGCTCGCTTGTCCTTCGCAAAGGAGAATCTCTCAGCATTTCGTCAAAGAGCTGGGTGTCCTTGAAAGGAAGAGTCTGCAAATCTCTAGTGTGTACCAGCTGGATGTTATGAGTTGCCAGCTCACCTGTACACTCCGAAACAGATGTGTCCTGGTCCCTGCCTGAAGGAGTCGGCCGTACTAGACATTGGTCTTTTTCTGCCTGGCTCATTGGATCTTCCGGAGCTTGCTGTGTGTGACTCGTATGCCCAAAGTTTCCAACCGCACAGGAGAAAACCACAGACCCATTTGCACAGCTACAGTAGAGGCTGCTGCTTGAACCAGAAATGGAGACTGAAGCTTTGGAATCACCACTATTTCGTTGGGCTGTGTCAGTATGCGGAGCATATCCATCATTGACTGTTCCCATGGTATAATCTAAAGTGTCCTCAAGGAGAAATGAAGTAGTTTTGTCCACGTTGTGTAGAGGAGTCGGATTCTTGCGCTCAAATACATAGATATTATTTGGTGAAGTTATGTCAATGCCTTTGCCTTTAGATGGTCTTATCAAAAGTTCAGAATCACAAAATCCTTTGTCCTTGGCAAGGTCAAGCATAGTGTTTGCAAGGGGTTCGTTGGACTGAGATTGATCCTTTGAAGTGCAAGTACAATTCAATTCAGAGACCCACTCTGTATCAACAAAAGTGTCATCCTCTTTAAAGACTTCTTTCTCTTCATACAAATTAATTGTGGCTCGCTGGACATGGAGAGGTTCAACCGGGGAGTACTGGGCTTCAGGGAGATTGGAGGAGTTATTCAGTTCACAGTTTCCAACTGGACACGGTTGAAACGCAGATGGAGGCAAAAAGCTCTCGTCGTCAGTGGAGGTGTTCAGTCTGTGGCTCACGGCTGGAGGGAGCCGGGTGGCAGACACAGGGGAAAAGCTCTCATCGTCCTGAAGGGTTAACTCCTGGTCCGCTGGTGTACTGTCCTCAGAGGAGTCAGCTGCAAAATTCAATTCATTTAGAGTCTGCTCTTCATACTTTCCAAAGGTAGATACACGGGTACTTGACAACGCACAGCTGTCAAGGTTTAATTCTGTAGTTTGACCAACAATGCGGTGCTCACTCCTGTCCTTAGTAACACCCATATTATGTCCTGGTCCCTGGGCTTTCATTGTTCCTGATTGGGACCAGGGCCTCTGTGATTCAGCCCAGACCGATGTATCCTCTCCCAAAGGGCCATTCCTCGGGTTTATTCTCATCAAGCAGCTGCTCGGTTGTTGACTGACTTTGCGGGAGTCAGCGACAACAAACTCTGGTTGTCCGAGGGTTGAGGTTTGCTGGGTTCCGCCAAATGGATGACATTCTTCACACCTTCCCGGAAGCCTGGCAGCCTCGTGGCTCTTTGCAATGCCAAGCTCAACTGGATCAGCAAAGAAATGAAAACCATTTCTGGCTGTTCGATAGCAGACTGCAATACAAAAGAGCAATCGAGTGGTTAATAACATTCAAAATAAATGGTCTTCATCTGACCCACCAAAGCCCAGGCTATTTTCTGTTTGTTTTGGATAGGCACTAATATTAAAATGTTTTTTAGAGTTCCTAATTCATTTTTTCCAATTAAGGGGCAATGTAGCGTGTTCAATCCACCTACCCTGCACATCTTTGGGTTGTGGGGGTGAGACCCACGCAAACATGGGGAGAATGTGCAAACTCCACACGGACAGTGACCCAGAGCCGGGATCGAACCTGGGACCTTGGCGCCGTGAGACTGCAGTGCTGCCCTCTGGATAGGCACTAATAAGATCATCAGAAATAGGAGCAGGAGTAGACATTCATCTCCTTGCACCTGTTCGGTTATTCAATAAGATCATGAATGATTGGAATGCGGCCTTGACCCCATTTTCCTGATTGCCCTCCCATAACTCTGACTAACTCAAACCTGGAATATATTCAACCAGCTGCCTTCACTCTCCGTGGGAGAGAATTCCTAAATAACCTTCTGACAGAAGAAATTCCTCTTACGCTCAGTGTTAAATAGCATACCCCAATTCTTTTAAACTGTTGCACCCTAGTTCTGGATTTCCATATAATAATAATAATCTTTATTGTCACAAGTAGGCTTACATTAACACTGCAATGAAGTTACTGTGAAAAGCCCCTAGTCGCCACACTCCGGCGTCTGTTTGGGTACACAGAGGGAGAATTCAGAATGTCTAGTTCATCTAACAGCACGTCTTTCAGGGCTTGTGGGAGGAAACCGGAGCACCCGGAGGAAACCCATGCAGACAGATGGGAGAACGTGCAGACTCTGCACAGACAGTGACCCAAGCAGGGAATCGAACCTGGGACGCTGTTGCTGTGAAGCCATAGTGCTTACCACTGTGCTACCGTGCTGAAGACCATCCTCTCAGCATCAAATGAAACTTGTGGTGCTGCATTTGGCTCGCTAACCCGCTCTTTCCTCCTCAGAAGCAGAGACAGAAAAATTGAGAAAGGGGAGAATTTGGCTTTTTCCACAGATGGCACCTCTTGAACTTCAAATCTTGGTTCTATTAAAATTTTACTCAACTCTAGTTCCTCCTGCCATTGTTTATCAGCAAATTACGTGATTTATTGTTGTCGTCCCTGAGCAAACTACCTGTCCGCGCAACCCCCTCTGCCAAGCCCTCCGCCCCCCTCCCCGCCGTCGTCAACGACAACTTGAAAATTTTCATGAAGGGCAAGTGATCGTTAAACAGATCATCACATGATGAGTTCAAATGAGTTGGTCAAGCCTTTGGTCATCTGCCTTAATGGCTCGGTGTGAAATACCATTTGGTAACCATTCCTTTGAAACCGTTAACCACATTAAAGATGCTAGATAAATGTAAGTTGTTGTGGTCAATAACACCCCCCAACCCACCCACTTGTGATGTACATCCTTATTACCCAACCCCAGGTTGGTCAAACAGGTGGGGCTTTGCTCGCAAAGTGCCACAGAGGAATATTGCCCAAGGATTCATGGGAATGGGAGAAGCTGCGACTTTATCAAGTGCCATAAAAGGGGTTTTTGGATGATAGCAGCAATACAGATTTTAATTGGAAGGGATAAAGTGAACGGAGAATGGTTGAATTTTTGGAATGCAGGCTTTAAAGTTCATGTGATATCGGATGGAAAGAGGGAAAAATGGTAGCTTCTGTGCAATTATTCCAGATGTATGAAGAATTCCGGAGAGATGTAGGCCATTCAAAAAAAAAGACCAATGTTTCATTTCAGGAACTGCAACTCTCGATGGATGGAACCACAGTTTATCTGTTGGCTGCCTGTCCCAAAGCAAAACGAGTCGGGATAATTTTCAGCTTAATTGTGAGTGGCTAGCAGAGTATGCCACAATGATGGTTTTACAGTGGCATCCGCAGAATCCCTACTTCGCAGAAGGAGGCCATTCGGCCCATCGGGTCTGCACCGCTCCTCCGAAAGAGCACCCTACCGAGGCCCACTCCCCCCGCCCGATCCCTGTAACCCCATAACCTCATCTAACCTACACATCTTTGGACACCAAGGGGAAATTTAGCATGGCTAATCCACCTAACCCGCACATCTTTGGAAAGGAGATAAGCACGAGGGAGAAAGGGGTGGAGTGATATGTTGATGGGATTAGATGAAGTAAGATAGGATTGATCAATTTGGCCAGACGGCCTAAATCGGTGCTGTCGATACTTTGTTGTATCATAATTGTCAGTTGCTGAGGGGAGGAATAAAACACCACAACTGTGGACTGGGCAGAGTTTGTTAACGACACGGCAGACTGGGCAAAGGACCTTCCTGGCTCATACACATCAAATTATACAAGAAACTATTAGCCATTTGGTAAAGGGTTGAAAACAATTATGAGAGTGTAATGGACTTTGACCATATTGATACGTGGGAGGGTCTTCCCCTGCATCCTCCAGCAGAGTGGAGCGGTGATACGCTTGTAGAATCTGACGACATCTCACATTTCCTTGCTCTTCAGCTAAATCCACCGCCCTCAGTCCATCCTAGATTTTAAAATCAAATAAACAAGATATTGACCTCAAGTGCAGTTCTCGAGAGTAGGATACAGCGCAAAGAGTTCAAACAAACACTGCGATACGGCTAAACATGTTTTGCAAAACATCCTGCAGTCTACAGTTTCTGATAGACTTTCCTGGGAGGGAGTGTTCTCCAGATTTCCACTCCAAATTGCTTCTTGTTTTCACTCTTAACAGACCTGGCTCTAATTTTAAGATTAGGTGCACTTGTTGGGAATCCATCACGGGAAACAGCTTCTTTGTATCCATCTTCTCCATTTATCATTGTTAAACATCTTCATTAGATTACCTCATTAACCTACAAATATCTAGTCATTTATCCAATCGCAGTTTGTGGGACCATGCTGTGAGCACGCTGGCTGCAGAATTTCCTACAATACAGACTCCTGGGCATTATAAATTGAGGAATAGTGTACAAAAACATGGTGAACCAGCGAGGCCTCAACTGGAATTTCCCAATTTTGGGCACCGCCCTTTAGGAAGGATGTGAAAGCTTTAAGAAAGGGTGCAGAGAAAATATTCAACAATGGTTCGGGAATAACGAACACCAGATGTGAGGACAGAGCAGAGAAGCTGGGGTTGTTCTCCCTAGAGATCAGGAGATGGAGAGGAGATTTAATAGGGGTGTTCACGATCACGAGGGGCCTCGAAAGAGTAGATAGGGAGAAACTGTTCCCGTTGGCAGCACGGTTGACAACCAGAGGACATGGAGACATGGTGGTTGGCAAAAGAACCAGAGGTCACATGAGGAAAAACATTTTGTATGCAGTGAATGGTTAGGATCTGGAACGCACTGCCCGAGAGTGCGGTGGAAGCAACTTCAATCATAACTTTCAATAGGAAATTGGATAATTAGCTGCACGAAAGGCACGGGGAGTGCAATTAGTAGAGTTGAGTTGCTGTCGCCAAGTACTGGTCCAAACACAATGGCCAAATGCCCTTGTTTTGTGCTGTAACCAGTCTGTGATTCCATGAAAACCGTTGCAGTTAAAAAAAATAATTAACCAGCATTTTGCTATCTCTCAGGCCATTAAAAGTGCGACATAATTAGTCCAATTTCTCACTGCTCTTCCATAGAGCCCTGGAAACTTTTCCCCGTCAAGTATTTATCCAATTCCCTTTTGAAAGCCATCACTGATTCCCTTCGAACAGCGCGTTCCGGATCATAATAACGCACTGTAGAAAATGATTTCTCACCTCCACTCTGGTTCTTTTGCCAATGATCTGAAATCTGGCTCCTCTGCTAAACGATCCGCCTGCCACTGGGAACAGGCATCAACACAAAGTTCTTCCTTCTTTAATGCACAGCACAGGCCGACATTGCCTTTACTCAGTTACCTGATCCAGCAGAGTTGGGTCTGCTCCATTTCTGAGCAACAGTTTCAAACTCTTCACACACCCCCAAGAGGCAGCTACGTGCAAGGGAGTGAGACTTTCAGTGGACCTACAAAACAACAAAAAGATTGGGTAAGAATTGAAATTCAATAGCTTGCAACCTCATTAGGTCGTAGTGATAATATCACTGGACTAGTAATCTAGAGGCCCAGGCTTATGCCCTGGGGACATGGGTTCAAATCCCACCATGGTAGCAGGTGGAACTTAAACTCAAGTAATAAAAAAATCTGGAAAATAAAGTGAGTAAAAACAACAATCATCAATTGTTGTAAAATAATCCATCTGGAAATCTGCCAACCTTACTCAGCCTGGCCTACACGTGACTCCCACAACAAAGTGGTTGATTCTTAGACTGCTCTCAGCAATGGCCTAACAAGCCCCTCAGTTCATGGGCAATTAGCGAGAGGCAAATGGTGTAAATGCCCACATCCCTTGAAAGATTTTTTTCTATAATGGACTCTACTAAAATAGCCCAGTGTTACCAGGATATTGCTCCACAACACTGGCCAGTCACTGGTGATGGTGAAATTCAAAACTACTAAAATTATACAGGACCAGTTATATTGTGGTGCCTCCCCTCACCCGCCTTGCAAATAGCAACATACTCCCCGTGAGCCCCCTGTAAATTCAGAGACGGTTCTGGAAACTCCCTCCACCATACAAGTACTGCACCCACTCCTGGGGACCCCTTGCAGGTGCGTTCACTCCTGGAGACCCCTTACAGGTGCTATCAGGTTCCATCCATGTCTTATTCAAGAAAAAGTGCGAATGATTCAATGAAAATTATAAAAAGTTCTGTTTGCACAGAGTAACAGGAAAACAACTAGCACATTGAATATGGAGTCGGAGGTCCTCACTTTGTAAACCTGTGCACTAAAATCAGCCCAGTGACACATGCGACTCCAACAAAGCTTCACTAACCTGACATTGGGATTTGCCCCATGCAGAAGTAGTAGTTTTAAACACCGGATTCCACCTTCTGTGTCCTTCCCAGATGCCAAGTGTAGGGCCGCTATTCCCTCAGGTAAAACCAGATTGGGATCGGCACTTCCCTTTAACCACTTTGCCAAGGAACTGGGGAGGAAAGAAAAGATTAAATGGGATAAAATCAGCTCACAGCCATCGTCAGAGCAACGCAGATTAGAAGATCTTTTTGCATCTGTCCTAAGGTGCTTCACACCAAGAGCTGGCAGACTTTTCAAATAAGTGTGGGCATCGCAGCTCAGTCTCAAACTGTCCTTAGCCAACACACGTGAACAATTTGCATTTATACAGCACCTCTAATGTAGTAAAACATCCCAAGGTGCTTGACAGAGCGGTAACAAAATCTGATATGGCACCACACAAGATACTTAGAATGTGACCAAAAGTTTGGTTAACAAGACAGTTTTACAGCACAGGAAGAGGTCTGTGGTCTGTGGAAGAGGTCATCAAATTAATCTATTCTAATCCCATTTTCCAGCACTTGGTCCATAGCCTTGTAAGGTGTATCGTTTCAAGAGCTCATTTAAATGTTTCTTAAATGTTGTGGAGTTCCCGCCTTTACCACCCTTTCAGGCAGCGGGTTCCAAATTCCCACCCCACTCTGGGTGTAAAGGGTTTCCTTCAAATCCCCTCAATCTCCTGCTCCTTACCGTAAATCTATGCCCTTGGTTGTTGACTCCTCTACTTGGAGGAAAAGTTCCTTCCCATCTGTGTCCCTCATAATTTTGTAGACATTAGGGCAGCACGGTGGCACAGTGTTAGCATTGCTGCCTACGGCGCAATGTAGGTTCGAATCCCGGCCCTGGCTCACTGTCCGTGTGGAGTTTGCATGTTCTCCCCGTGTCTGCGTGGGTTTCAACCCCACAACCCAAAGATGTGCAAGTTAGGTGGATTGGCCACGCTAAATTGCCCCTTAATTGGAAAACATAATTGGGTACACTAAATTTATAAATAAAAAATAAATAAAAAAATAATTTTGTAGATATTGATGAGGTTCTCCCAGCCTTTTGTGCTTGAAGGAAACAACCCCAACCTAACCGAAACGCTCCAGCCCAGGCAACATCCTGGTGAATCTCCTCTGCATGTTTGCATGTTCTCCCCGTGTCTGCGTGGGTTTCACCCCCACAACCCAAAGATGTGCAAGTTAGGTGGATTGGCCACGCTAAATTGCCCCTTAATTGGAAAACATAATTGGGTGCACTAAATTTATAAATAAAAAAATAAAATAAAAATAAAAATAATTTTGTAGACATTGATTAGGTTCTCCCAGCCTTTTGTGCTTGAAGGAAACAACCCCAACCTAACCGAAACGCTCCAGCCCAGGCAACATCCTGGTGAATCTCCTCTGCACCCTCTCCAGTGCAATCACATCCTTCCTGTAGTGTGGCGAACAGAAATGCACACAGCGCTCTAACTGTGGCCTAATGAGCATTTTATACAGCTCCATCATAACCTCACTGTTCTTGCAATCTATGCCTTGGCTAATAAAGGCAAGTATCCCATATACATTCTTAACCACCTTAACTGCCTGTCCTGCTGCCTTCAGAGATCTTTGGACACGCACCCCCAAGGTCCCTCTGGTCCTCTGTACTTCCTAGGGTCCTACCGTTCATTGTGTATTCCAATACCTTTTTAGTCCTCCCAAAATGCACCACAGAGCTAGGGAGGGGCAAGGATATGGAAGAATTTTGAAAACGAGGTTAAGAGTTTTAAAATGGAAGGGATGCCTGGACTGTGGCAGATATAGGGGCGATAGGCAACGGGCGCAAGTTAGGATATGGGCAAGAGAGATTTGGTTAAGTTCAAATTTATATTGAATTGAACAGAACTAGTCAAGCGGCAACAAAGACATTGATGAAGGTTTCATCAGATGAGCTGAGGCAGGGGGCGGGGGGTTGGAATGGGTGATGCTACAGAGGTACAAGTAGGTGGTCCTGGTAATGGAGAGGATTTCTGATCAGAAGCTCACATCTGGGTAAAACAGGACTACAAATACAGGAACTTATGCAAAGGGAAAATGTTGCAGATGCTGGAAATCTGATATAAAAATAAATACGCTGGTAACACTCATAACCCCCAATCCTCTTATTAATCAAGAACCTATCAATCCCTGTCTTAAAGATACTCACTGACTTGGCCTCCAAAGCCTTCTGCGGCAATGAGTTCCCCCGAATCACCACCTTCTGGCTGAAGAAATTCTTTATCTCAGTCTGAGGCTGTGCCCTCGGGTTCTAGTCTCTCCTACTATTGGAAACAGCCTCTCCACGTCCACTCTATCGGCCATTCAGTATCCTGCAAGTTCTAATAAGACCACCCCCCCATCCTTCAAATCTCCATCGAGTACAGACCTAGAGTGCTCGACCATCATTGAGTGACCATCACTGAGCGACCATCACCGAGTGGCCATCACTGAAAGACCATCACTGAGAGACCATCACTGAGAGGCCATCACTGAGAGGCCATCACCGAGAGGCCATCACCGAGAGGCCATCACCGAGAGACCATCACCGAGAGACCATCACCGAGTGGCCATCACCGAGTGGACATCACCGAGAGACCACCACCGAGACCATCACCGAGTGGCCATCACCGAGTGGCCATCACCGAGTGGCCATCACCGAGTGACCATCACCGAGTGACCATCACCGAGTGGACATCTCCGAGAGACCACCACCGAGAGACCACCACCGAGAGATCATCACCGAGTGACTATCACCGAGTGGCCATCACCGAGAGACCATCACCGAGAGACCATCACCGAGTGGCCAGAGTGACCATCACCGAGTGGCCATCACCGAGAGACCACCACCGAGTGACCACCATCGAGTGACCAACACCGAGTGACCATCATCGAGTGACCATCACCGAGTGACCATCACCGAGAGAACATCACCGAGAGACCATCACCGAGTGGCCATCACCGAGAGGCCATCACCGAGAGGCCATCACCGAGAGACCATCACCGAGTGGCCAGAGTGACCATCACCGAGTGGCCATCACCGAGAGACCACCACCGAGAGACCACCACCGAGTGACCAACACCGAGTGACCAACACCGAGTGACCATCATCGAGTGACCATCACCGAGAGACCATCACCGAGTGGCCATCACCGAGTGGACATCACCGAGTGGACATCACCGAGAGACCATCACCGAGTGGACATCACCGAGAGACCATCACCGAGAGACCATCACCGAGAGACCACCACCGAGAGACCACCACCGAGAGACCACCACCGAGAGACCACCACCGAGTGACCAACACCGAGTGACCAACACCGAGTGACCATCATCGAGTGACCATCACCGAGAGACCATCACCGAGTGGCCATCACCGAGTGGACATCACCGAGAGACCATCACCGAGTGGACATCACCGAGAGACCATCACCGAGAGACCATCACTGAGAGACCATCACCGAGTGGCCATCACCGCCGGTAGTGGACATCACCGAGAGACCATCACCGAGAGACCATCACTGAGAGACCATCACCGAGTGGCCAGAGTGACCATCACCGAGTGACCATCACCGAGTGGCCATCACCGAGAGACCATCACCAAGTGACCACCACCGAGTGACCAACACCGAGTGACCATCATCGAGTGACCATCACTGAGAGACCATCACCGAGTGACCATCACCGAGACCATTAGAGTGACCACCATCGATCGACCATCACTGAAAGACCATCACTGAGTGACCATCACTGAGACCACTAGAGTGACCATCACCGAGTGACCATCGGCGAATGACCACCAGTGAGAGACGGTCACTAACAAGCCCAGACTTGCTGCTCGGGTGCACACACAACAGGAGCCTCCATGTCCAGCATTGCTTTAACGTATAAATGTCCTTACTCAGCATCGTCCTCCTCTATGGCCCAGTGCAAGCGCCTGGCCAGCAGCTCGCTGCTCATCTTCCCCGGCCCGGGGCTCGGGCCGCCGCCTCCAGACTCCAATCAAACCCTACCGCCAACACCGCCGCCTGCGTCATCCGCCCCGCCCCATCTCGCCGCCCCGCCCCGCCCCGCCCCCTCTCGCCGGCCCGCCCCGCCCCCTCTCGCCGGCCCGCCCCGCCCCCTCTCGCCGGCCCGCCCCGCCCCCTCTCGCCGGCCCGCCCCGCCCCCTCTCGCCGGCCCGCCCCGCCCCGCCCCCTCTCGCCGGCCCGCCCCGCCCCCTCTCGCCGGCCCGCCCCCTCTCACCAGCCCCGCCCCGCTGCCAGCGTCACTGGCCTCTCCACCGTTAGCGTCACCGACCCCGACCTGCCGCCTGCATCACTGGACCCGCCTCCTCCACCCTCAGCACCCAATCGGACCACAGGCACTCCCGGCCACGTCGGTCCATTGGCCAGCCGGACAGCCTATCAGGTCGCGCCCCCACTTCCCCCTTTCCTCTGCCTGGATCAACCAAACCGTAAAAGGGGGAGGGGCGGCTAACATAATTATTAATGTCACGCGAGTCAAACGAAACAGGCCGAACCTTAAAACATCTACATCTTGGTAAACAATTATTTCTGATAAATTGATCTGACAGTTGGGTTGAGGACAGTTGTTAAAATAATTAGGAAACAAGCGCTTTATTATTGTTCCTCCCATGTTAGCATTGGTTGCGCCTGATTGGCAGGTCCCAGGTCTGGTTTGCAAAAAAACCCTCAAATTTGCAAGATTGATTTTCATGAGCGTGTTTCTTCGTATATTTTCATGCTATAAAAACTTGCAATTTAGAAATTAGCCACTGGCAGCTTCACACTGGAGATCAGATCTGACTTTAAATCATCACTCAAACTATTCTTAAGGTGCCTCCTCTGCTTGATTTGTATTGGATGCAGCACAGGGGCGTGATGTCGATTGGTTCCCCCTGCTGTCATTCATGACTGGTGCCCGGGGGGGGGGGGGAGGAGGAGGGGCCGCAGGGGGAGGGGGTGAAAAGGGGCTTGTGCCCCTTTGTGCCCCTTGTGCAATGTATCAGTGGGAAGGTGTGTTTGTGGAAGGGACTAAATTGTAGAGAATGACATTGCTAATTCTACAAGAAAATACACACATTAAAATCTTCTCAAATGCATTGTGGGATATTTCAATCTACTTTCACTTTTGATATGGAACTGTTCACGACTGTTCAGAGACATTGCATTATATCAGTACATTTTGTTGTTGATTGGAAAGATTTCATTTATTCCAAGGTATTGTGCATGCGTTTGAAAAATATATATTTTTAAAAGTGCCTGAATTGGAGCAATATTGGGGAAAGGGTTGAATGTATTTGGAATACTGCACTGAGAAACAGTATTTTTAGAATTCAGAGATGCATTTTGAGTTTCTGCAGTTGCCAAATAGTTTGCATGTTCAGAACAGTTACAACACGGTTATCAATGTCAGAGATTTATGTCTGCATCATTCTGTGTTCTTGAGATTCATCAGCCTGCAATTATTGAGTAGAAAGCTACTAGAAACATGTTTTGAAAGGCATTTTTAGGTCTGATAGCATTGACAAAATGTCACAAGTCAGGATAATGGTCACAAACAATTTAAACTATGTTAAGGTTTTTCAGCCTGAGAGGTACGAAAAGTGTTCTCTGGTCCTCGTGTTAAAATCCCTCCTCGCTCCCTCCCTATCTCTAATTTTCTCCAGCCCCACGAACCCCCCCCAAAAATACCCAGAGCTCTTCTAACTCTGGCCTCTTGGGCATGCCCCGAATTTAATCGCTTCATCATTGGTAACTGTGCATTGCTGCCTCGTCCCCAAGCTCCATAATATGCTTCATAAACATTTCTGCGTCACTTTACTTGTTTAAGACAGGAGCAGCAGCGGGGGCGAGGGGAGCAGCAGGGGGGCGAGGGGAACAGCAGCGGGGCGAGGGGAGCAGCAGTGGGGTGAGAGGAGCAGTAGCGGGGTGAGGGGAACAGCAGCCGGGCGAGGGGAACAGCAGCGGGGCGAGGGGAGCAGCAGCGGGGCGAGGGGAGCAGCAGCGGGGTGAGGGGAGTGGGAGCAGTAGCAGGGTGAGTGGAGCCGTGCTAGCAGGGGTGAGAATGCAAGGCACGAGTTGGGAAAATGAGACCCTTTAAAAGTGACGTCACTGACAATGAGGCAGATGTTCGGTGGTTGATGAGTGTCTGCATCCGACAGCGAAGCTTGGTCTCCATGCATCTCACAATTCCCTGCCACTCGGCCAATACCTCACTTCACTGGGGCCGTGTGCTGGTTGGTGTGCAATGACCACCCCACAGTAAAAGAATCCACGCACAGGCATCTTCCACTCCAACCCCACCCTACCTATCCAAATGAATTTCGGGACGTGGGACGTCAGCATCCCAACAGCAACAGACAAGAATGTCGCACCGCCATCTTAGCCTAGGAACTCTGGCACCACAACATTGACATCGCCGCCCTGAGCGAGACACGACTGGCAGGAGAAGGCCAGCTTAAAGAACAAGGTGGCGGATGCACCTTTTGGAAAGGCAAACCAGAAGAAGAACGTTATCTTTATGTGGTCGGCTTTGCTTAAAAAACAAACAGGTCAAACGTCTCAACGAACCCCCCCGTGTGGGGTGAGCGAGCACCTCATGACCCTAAAAGCTCACCCTGCCCCAGAAGCAGCACATCAGCTGTCAGTGTCTAATCCCCAACTCTAGATGCAACGGACGAGACAAAAAAAGGCATTCTACTCCAGCTTTGACCAATCGCGGTCCAGCATCCCAAAGGGAGACAAGCTGCTTCTCCTCGGTGACTTCAATGCTACAGTCGGGAAGGAGCAAACCTTTGGAAAGGCCTGTTAGGCAGGGAAGGTGTGGGAAATACAAATGCCAATGGAGTCCTCCTGACAAAACGTTTAGAACATGACTTGGTCATCACAAACACCCTATTCCACCAGAGAGAGACAAGCAGCAGACCTCATGGCAACACCACCACTCCACACCACGACCGGAGCTGATGACTGCTGGACTGACCACCAACCACCCTGGCCCCAAGCCGGCAGAGACAGAACAAACTCTGCCACAGGAGATACAATGTCGTTGGACACAAAGAACCTGAGAAAAAAGAGCTACTCAGTTGGCGCCTCACAGCTAACCTGGTGACAACCAACGAGCCAGAGCCACAGAACGTCCACCCACAGATGGAGACTCAGCAACTCCCTGACAACCACGATGTGCGCGGCTTCTTCAGCACAGTTAAAACCATCTACGGTCCGAGTACCCAGGGACTCACTCCACTGAGAGCCAAAAACGGAGAGGCGCTCATCAAAGACAGAAAGGCAGTCAACACCCACTGGAAAGAGCACTTAGAGGGCCTCCTCAACCAGGACACAGACTTTGCCGCAAGTGCCCTCGACACCATCCCACAACACGTTACCTGCCACCATCTCAGGGCAACCCCAGCTCGCCATGAGGTCGAAAAACCCATCTGACAGCTGAAAAACAACAAGGCCTCTGGCGCAGATGGAATCCCCGCAGAAGTATTAAAATGCGGCGGAGAGGCACTCTTGACAAGAATCTACAACCTCATCACCCTTATCTGGAAGGAAGAGAGCATGCCGGGTGATTCAGAGACGCTTTAATTGTGACTGTCTTCAAGAGAGGATCGCTACAAGGACACCCAGAAAGCCTCCGTAAATGAATGCAACATCCCCATCGATATGTGGAAATCGCTTGCCTTAGAACACACAAACTGGAGGAAAAGCATCCACAAAAGCGCCAATCATCTTGAGCGCAACAGGGTGGAGCACGCGGGGGGCAACGTAAACAGTGGAATGAGAGCGCAGAATCCAGAGCGTCCCACCCACACACCTCATCAAACACCACCTGCCAAACCTGTGGCAGAGTCTGCGGTTCCAGGATTGGACTATTCAGCCACCGAAGAACCCACCTCCCCGGAGTGGAAACAAGTCATCCTTGACCCTGAGGGACAGCCTTAGAAGAAGACTCTATCAAGTCTACTCAGTATTTTATATGCTTCAATAAACCATTCTTCTAAACTCCAATGGGAAAGGCCCAACTCGTTCAACCTTTCTTCATAAAGTGAACCCTTTGTCAAGTGAACCTTCTCTGAACTGTTTCTAACATAATTGTATCTGTTTTCAAATAAGGAGACCAAAGGTGGGAAGAAGGACAATAAAAACAATGGCAAGGATTCTGTTATGGACAGGGAAGAGAGGCAAACTGAAATCCTTTATTTTTTCCTTGCCATCTGTCCATAAGCAAAGTGGGCAGCACGGTAGCACAAATGGATAGTGCTGTGGCTTCACAGCGCCAGGGTCCCAGGTTCGATTCCCCGCTGGGTCACTGTCTGTGCGGAGTCTGCACGTTCTCCCCATGTCTGGGTGGGTTTCCTCCGGGTGCTCCGGTTTCCTCCCACAGTCCAAAGATGCGCAGGTTAGGTGGATTGGCCGTGATAATGTCTTCTGGATGTGACAATTCATAATATATTTGGAAGGGACCTTTGTTTGGACTCTTGAGCTGCATAAATGCCATAAACATTGGTGAAAACACACACTGGGTATAGTTAAAGATTTGCATTTATATAGTGCCTTTCACAACCCCAGACCATCCCAAAGTGTTTCACCAATGAACTTCTGTTGGAAGTGGAATCACAGGTGTAATACAGGAAATAGAGTCGGCAATTTGAAATGAAATGAAAATCGCTTATTGTCACAAGTAGGCTTCAAATGAAGTTACTGTGAAAAGCCCCTAGTCTCTACATTCCGCCACCTGTTAGGGGAGGCTGGTACGGGAATTGAATCCACGCTGCTGGCCTGCCTTGGTCTGCTTTAAAAGCCAGCTATTTAGCCCTGTGCTAAACCAGCCCCAATTTGGACACAGCAAGCTCTCCTAAACAGCAATATGATAATGACCAGATCATTTGTTTTAGTGATGTTGGGTGAGGGATAAATATTGATCAGGGCACTGGGGAGAACCCCTCTGTTCTTCTTTGAAACAGTGCTGTGGGCTCTTTGACATCCACTAGACTGGGGTAGACAGGAGCTCTGTGTTTAATGTCTCACCTGAAAGATAGCACCGTACCTGTGACAGTGTGGCACTCCCCCAGTATTGCACTGGGAATGTTAACTTAGACTGTGTGCTGACGTTTATGTGCTTAAATTCCTATATTTCAACAGTGATTACACTCAAAAGTACTTCATTGGCTGTAAAGTGCTTTGAGGCGGCCTGTCTTTGTGAAAGACATCATATAATTACAAGTCTCTGGAGTGGGTTTTGAAGCCACAATCTTCTGGCTCAGAGGCAAGAGAGCTACCACTGAAGCAGTGGACACATGAAGGAGGTACTTTCAATTTAATTCAATTTAATTTATGATATGCATGCGTGATCTAGAGGTTTAATGATGGCAGTAACTCTGAAAACAATTTGGAGTGGGGGGTGGGGGTGCGGGGGGGGGGGGGGGGGATCTCAAATACTTGCTGATCACCCAAATGTAGGAATAATACCCGTTTACCAGAGGGTTTTGCGATATGTGTCTATAGATTCTTGTTTCCATGCTACCATTTCAGACGGTACGCAGCAAGATGGAAGAAGAGGAAAGAAGCAACCACCAAGGTGGTGATGGCACCAAAAGAGTTGTGGAAGGTATTGGGGGGAAAGAACTACGTAATGAACCACTGCCATGCAATAATGGAGACCGAAATTGGAGCCAGAATACTTCTCCCAATAAAACCAGCAAGAAAGAACCAGAGGTTGCATCAAGCAGCATAATCCAGATAACGAGCGCAACGCTGCAGGTGATTGATCAGTCACAGCAGATTATAACGCTCAATGTTGGAAGCACTCAAGAACAGGAGAAGGATCAGATGACACCTGACCTGGAAGCAGTCTCTACACTGTCGAATGGTAAGTCACGAGGAAATCTCCTTGGCGATAGCCAATGTCCATTATAAGTGGAGTCTCGTAACCCACCCTTAGTGCTCTGGGAATTGATATGGGGAACTGGGGCTATTCAAGTTTAAATACCAGACTAAGGGGGTATCAGGAAAGATAAAACAGACCGGTGAATGTTTCCATAGAAAAAAGAAGGCTGAGGGGTGATTCGATAGAACAGAGGCCTTATAACTTAACAGATTTGAGAGGGTAAGAGGGAGAGAAGATGTTTCCACTGACAGGCAAGACCGAAACTAGGGAGGCAGAAATAAACATAGTCACTAATAAATCCAATAGGGAATTCAGGAGAAACTTCCCTACCCAGAGGAAGTTTAGAATGTGGAGACCGCTACCACAGGGAGTGGTCGAGGTCAAAAGCGTAGATGCATTTAAGGTGAAGCTGGATGAATACTGAGGAAGGAACAGAAGGCTATGCTGATCGAGGTGAGATGAAAAAAGGTAGGAGACTTGTGTGAAGCATAAATATTGGCAAAAAACAATTGGACCGAATGGTCTGTTTGTGTGATGCAAAACTCTGGAAGAAGGTGTTCAGATAATCTTACCGTGATGAGCATGGTGTTAAAAGAGTGGAAATGGTAAATCTTGAACGGTACTTCAGATCGAACTCTTCACCGAAAGGAACCACAGGTTCAAACTAGTGAAAGGCTGATTTACAATGATGCAAAGAGTAATTAACCTAAAGAATGGAATCCTGGGATGGGTCAGAGAGATAGCAGTGGATTTGGACAGTCTGTGTGTTGTAGTGAACCAACCACACTAAAATCTCTTCTGCTATTCATTCCCTTAATATCAATGGGGGAGGGAAGATCTGAGAGATGTATTAATGGGTGGTTGATTTGGTATTACCCATTTTAAACTAGTGTCTCAAGTCAAAATTAACACCCAAAACCTGAAAATAATATATGTTGACTTGCCACAGGCGATAACGAGGTGTTTTTTTGAATGAATGAACAATTGAATCTCTCTTGCAATAATCAACAGTGAGCAAGTTCTGAGTAACTTGAAGCAGGAACGTTTTGGCAATTTTGTGTCTGCACCCAGTGACACCATGACATTTCCAGTAGATGGCAATCAGGTTGGCTATAAACCCTGATCCCATTCAATTCCAAATGTGAATGACAGGAACATGTCAGGATCTGCGTAGGTGTTGCAGGCCTCCATACTCAGGCATCTAGCCATCTGTCTAATGGGAGAGTGCTGCACGGTCAGAGGTGTCGTCTTTTGAATAAGGTGTTTAACCGAGCCCCATCACTATCAAGCAGATGTTTTGACCAGAAGGTAACCAATACTGTTTCCGGTACTCGATTTCTTACCATTCTGGAAGGTGCTTTTGCATGGATTTTGTTAAGGACAAAACCTAGTTAGCTGTGATGTTCTGTCATTGAATATCCGACTGTTGTTCACTAGTCCAACCTCACACATTTAGAGCTATGTCCTGCGCAGTATGAGGGTTGATATTGGAAGGTGCTACCCCAATCCCCTCCCTCACACAGGAGAAGAACAGGGAAGAGATTCCTCGAATGAGAAAATTGTCCTGTGATTAGACTACGCGTATATTCTCTGGAGTGTAGAAGAATGAGAGGTGGTCTCATTGAAAGGTACAACATTTTTAGTGAGCTTGACAGTATAGATGCTGAGAAGATGTTTCCCCTGGTTGGAGAATGTAGGGATCATAGTTCCAGGATAAAGGGTCAGCCATTTAGGATTGAGATGAGGCGAAATTTCTTCACTCAGGGGATTATGACTATGTGGAATTTTCTACCCCAAGAAAATTGGATACTCAGTCATTGAGTGTATTTAAGACAGAGATCGATAGATTTTTGGAATCTAAGGGAAGCTAGGGATATAATGACAAGGCAGGAAAATGAGTTGAGGTAAATAATAAGTCATGATTGTACTGAATGGCGGAGCAGTCTTGAGGGGCAGTATGGCCTACTCCTGCTCCTATTTCTGATCATCTTATATTACCATATAAATGTTATGGATGGTTTCTCGTTCCCCAGAACCGCTTTCGCTACTGGAGAAATCCAACCCCGCATACAAGTATGCCACGACGCTCACAAATAGACAACGAGGGAATGAGATCTCATCACTCCCAGCAAACATAGACAGTGGGTACCCAGGCTTTTAGTATTTGTTTTGAAATGTTGTCACTGTTATAATGTGTGAAACATGGCGGCTAATTTGCACACTGCCAGCTCCCACATACATCAATATAATGACTTTTCTATCCTGATGTTGGTTGAGGGGCAAACATTATCCAAGACACCAAGTGTAACTCCCCTGCTCGTCTTCAAAATAGTGCCATCAGATCTTTGGGCAGACGGTGGCGTAGTGGTATAGTCGCTGGACTAGTAAACCCGAGACCCAGCGTGATGCTCTGGGGATCCAGGTTCAAATCCCGTCACTGCAGATCGTGAAATTTGAATTCATTAAAAATCTGGAATTAATAGGGCAGCATGGCGGCACAGTGGTTAGCACAGCTGCCTCACGGTGCCGAGGTCCAGGTTCGATCCCGACTCTGGGTCAGTGTCCGTGCAGAATTTGCACATTCTCCCCACAACCCAAAGATTTGCAGGCTAGGTGGATTGGCCACGCTAAAGGCCCTTTAATTGGAAAAAATGAATTGGGTACCCTAAATTAAAAAAAAAAAAAATCTGGAATTATTAATAATATAATAATAACCTTTTATTGTCACAAGTATGAAGTTACTGTGAAAAGCCCCTGGTCGCCACATTCCGGCGCCTGTTCTGGTAAGCTGGTACGGGAATTGACCTCGCGCTGCTGGCTTTGTTCTGCATCACAAACACTGAGCTAAACCAGCCCCTAGTGCCTCCAGTGGAGAAGAATTAAAGTCTAATGATGACCATGAAACCATTGTCGATTGTCGTAAAAATCCATCTGGTTCACTAATGTCCTTGAGAGAAGGAAATCTGCCATCCATACCTGGTCTGGCCTACATGTGACTCAAGACCCACAGCAATGTGGTTGACCCTTAACTGCCCCCTCAAGGGAAATTAGGGATGGGCAATAAATGCTGGCACAGCCTGCGATGCCCATGGCCCATAAGCAAATAAGAAAAATCATCCACCCACGAGAGCAAATTGGTGCTTGGTTAAACACCTTGGGCGTCATTCTCCGACCCCCCGCTGGGTCGGAGAATCGCCGGGGGCTGCCGTGAATCCCGCCCCCGCCGGTTGCCGAAGTCTCCGGCACCGGAGATTGGGCGGGGGCGGGAATCGCGCCGCGCCGGTTGGCGGGCCCCCCGCTCGATTCTCCGGCCCGGATGGGCCGAAGTCCCGCCGATAAATTGCCTGTCCCGCCGGCGTAAATGAAAACACCTATTTACCGGCGGGACAAGGCGGTGCGGGCGGGCTCCGGGGTCCTGGTGGGGGGGCGCGGGGCGATCTGGCCCCGGGGGGCGCCCCCACGGTGGCCTGGCCCACGATCGGGGCGGACCGATCCGCGGGCGGGCCTGTGCCGTGGGGGCACTCTTTCCCTTCCGCCTCCGCCACGGTCTCCACCATGGCGGAGGCGGAAGAGACTCCCTCCACTGCACATGCGCGGGAAACTGTCAGCGGCCGCTGACGCTCCCGCGCATGCTCCGCCCCGACATGTCATTTCCGCGCCAGCTGACGAGGCAACAAAGGCCGTTTCCACCAGCTGGCGGGGCGGAAATTCCTCCGGCGTCGGCCTAGCCTCTCAAAGTTGGGGCTCGGCCCACAAAGATGCGGAGCATTCCGCACCTTTGGGGGCGGCGCAATGCCCGTCTGATTGGCGCCATTTTGGGCGCCAGTCGGTGGATATCGCGCCGTTTCGGGAGAATTTCGCCCCTTATTCAAAAGACGGCACCTCTGACCGTGCAGCACTCCCTCAGGACTGCATTGGGTGTAGATTTTTGTCCTCGAGCCTCTGCGGCGCAACTTGAATTTTGCGACCTCCTGAGCAACAGCCACCAGAGGGATCAGAGACCCGAGTTAACATCCTGGGAAGAACTCCTACTTGAATCCGAGGGAAGAAAGTTCCAGTGGAGAAGAATTCGGATCCATACAATTTGGAAACACGCCCGCAGTTCTTCCACTAGACATTTTGTACTCAACGTGACAAATGATCACTCATCACGTGACAACGTGACAAAGGGCAGCATGGTAGCACAGTGGCTAGCACAGTTGCTTCACAGCTCCAGGGTCCCAGTTTCGATTCCCGGCTTGGGTCATTGCCTGTGCAGAGTTTGCACGTTCTCCCTGTGTCTGCGTGGGTTTCCTCCGGGTGCTCCGGTTTCCTCCCACAGTCCAAAGATGTGCGGGTTAGGTGGCTTGGCCATGCTAAATTGCCCTTCGCGTCCAAAAAGGTTAAGTGGCGGTTACTGGGTTACGGGGATAGGGTAGATACGTGGGCTTGAGTAGGATGCGCTTTGTAAGGGCCGGTGCAGACTCGATGGGCCGAATGGCCTCCTTCTGCACTGTTAATTCTACAATACTATGAAATGTTTTTCTTGCTCCCTTCACAGCACTATCAATTCATCAGCTGGCGGCTCAGGGGGACCTGGTGAAACTCATGTCACATCTTCAACAAGGTAAGCAAGAGAAATAGAGCTGGACTATAGGGGGAGACAGTGGAGGAGTGGCAATGCTACTGAACTAGTAATCTAAAGGACCAGGTTAATATCCACCGGAAATAATAATTTGCCAAATTTATGACCACTTTTACTGATACCAACTCAATACTTACACTTTTTTTCAGTAAACTACCCTGCTGGGATCTGAATAATCCCATTCGCTGGATTATTAGACCAGGCCTCAGATTTACTAGTCCAACAACAAAATTGTTACTCTATCCTACCCAATTCAAACGTGTATTAACCTGTCACTCATCCGTTGATTTCTATATTCTCTGGAGATTATGTGATTGCATTGAAACATAACGGACGGGCTTCTCCGGTTGCTGATGCCGAAATCGCGTTCACCGATTGGCTGGAGAATACCCGTTTACAACCAAATCAGCAGCGGCGACGCCCCCCCCCCCCCATGCTCCTCCCCCGACCGGCCGAGTTCCCGACGGCGTCAGTCGCGTGCGGCATCATCCATCGGGAACTTGGCGTGCGGCTGTGGACTCAGTCCAGTGCCGACACAGTCGGGGGAGGGCTGATCCGCTGCGGGCAGGGGGGACTTTGACGGGGGCTGGGGCACTGTTGGTTGTTGGTCCGGGGCTCACGAGCTGGCCAAAGGGGGGGCACTATGTCGCAGGCTGGGTCCGTGAGCACCCGGCACCATGTTGCATGGCATGGCCGCCGCTGTGTGCATGGGCATGCGCAGCCCCGGGCCCGGCAATTCTCTGGGCTGCATTGGCAATTCGAGCCGGGTGCTCTACGCTGCTGGCATGCTAGCCCCCAACAAAACAGGGAATCGGTGGCTGTTGGGCGGCAAATTTTCGGTCCTAAAATGCCACCGTTCCCACGCCGGCGTGGGACGTAGCCTTAAAATCGGAGAATCCAGCCCAACATTGTTTAGAAGGCTTGATAGGCTAGATGCTGAAAGGCCAGTTGACCTGGCTGGAGAGCTAGGGGGGGGGGGGGGGGGGTGCGGGGGATCACAGTCTAGGATGAGGAACTGGACATTAAGACCAGCACGGGCATACCGTGTGGGCAGCACGGTAGCATTCTGGATAGCACAATTGCTTCACAGCTCCAGGGTCCCAGGTTCGATTCCGGCTTGGGTTACTGTCTGTGCGGAGTCTGCACATCCTCCCCGTGTGTGCGTGGGTTTCCTCTGGGTGCTCCGGTTTCCTCCCACAGTCCAAAGATGTGCAGGTTAGGTGGATTGGCCATGATAAATTGCCCTTAGTGTCCAAAATTGCCCTTAGTATTGGGTGGGGTTACTGGGTTATAGGGATAGGGTGGAGGTGTTGACCTTGGGTAGGGTGCTCTTTCCAAGAGCAGGTGCAGACTCGATGGGCCGAATGGCCTCCTTCTGCACTGTAAATTCTATGATAATCTATGACCCCATGACCTACTCCAATATCTTAGCATCAGGAGCAAAGGTTGGTTCATGGAGCTGAAATACAAATCAGCCATGATCTAATTGAATGGCGGAACAAACCCAAGGGGCTGAATGGCCTACTCCTATCCCTAAATCTATGTTGATTATAATAATAATCTTTATTGTCACAAGTAGGTTAACAATGCAATGAAGTTACTGTGAAAAGCCCCTAGTCGCCACATTCCGGCGCCTGTTCGGGTACACAGAGGGAAACTTCAGAATGTCCAAATTACCTAACAGCACATCTTTCGGGACTTGTGGAAGGAAACCGGAGCACCCGGAGGAAACCCACGCAGACACGGGGAGAATGTGCAGACTCCACACAGACAGTGACCCAAGCCAGGAGTCGAACCTGGGACTCGGGCGCTGTGAAGTAACAGTGCTAACCACTGTGCTACGTGCTGTTACACTTTCTCTCTTTGTAATCTCAGTGGCAAATAGTTCTTATGCCAAGGCCCAATCATAAGTGCTGCTTGCGAGCAACATCATGGTGAAGACAATGGTGTGGACAGATCCGACGGGCCTGACAGTTCAGGCTTATTTCTTATCTTCCTTAAAATGCTGCTAAAATGCGCTTTTTTCCATTTTATAGGGAGTTCATTGCTCAATGTGCCGGACGAGCGAGGCTTTACACCATTAATGTGGGCGGCAGCGTTTGGGGAAATAGCTGTTGTGAAGTTTTTGCTCGAGATGGTGAGACTAAGAGAAAGTTATTTGTTTTTTTACTATGCTGCTTTCAAGTCAACTTCATCTACTCATTGAGGAGGTGCAGGCATTTGCAATGCCAGGCTACTTAAAAAATTGTTTTGTGAAATAGAGGGCGCGATTCTCCCGCACCGGGCCGGAGAATCGGCGCAACCACGCCACACCACGCCGGCGCGCGATTCTCCGAGGTGCGGAGAATCGGCGCCATTTGCGCCGGCGCGTTTGGCGCGATGCCGGTCGCGGGCCGCTGTCCGCCTGTGGGGCGGGGAAAAGCGCTCCTTCACTGGGTGAGGGAAGCCTCCGACGGGGTCTGGCCCACCAATCGGCGGGCCGGCCTATCCCCCCCCCCCCGGGCCTATTTTGTTGCGCGGCCATGTTGCGTCGGGGCCGGCGCGCTGAAGAAGTCGTCCACGCATGCACGGGTTGGCGCGGCCCAACTGCGCATGCGCGGGTTGGCGTGGCACCCATTTGGCACCGGGAAGGGAGGCTGGAGCGGCGTGAACCGCTCCAGCACCGTAGGGGGCCAGAATCGGTAGTCCCCGCACATGTTTCACGCCATTGTGAAACGCGACGGCGTTCACGACTGCGCGAACACTCTGTCTCCATTTCGGAGAATCGCTCCCGTAGCGCTCATTAGTTTGAGACATTGACTCTCAGATAAGAAATGCCTCAATTTGAAAATTCTTAATTGTTTTAAAATTCTTCCATGATCTGACACTGCCCTACCCAACACCCCTCCCCATCTCAGTAATTCTCCTTCAGCCTTACAACTCCATGAAATCTTTGCGCTCCACTATCTGAGTATCCTGAATTTTACTGTTGGCAGCTGTGCCGTCAGTTGCCAAGGCTTTAGGCTCTGGAATTCTCAATCTAAGTCTTTCCACCTCCTTTAAAACACTGCTTAAAACCTCTGCCCTGAAACCTCCTTATGTGACTCAGTGTCAAAACTTATTTGACAATGCTCCTGCAAAGCAACTTGGCACCTTTCACTATCTTAGAGGTGCTCCTCTTATGGGCCAGGGCTTACAAAATGCAAAGTGTATTATGAAGTTCACCTGACCTATAACTTTTATGTTGAATTTAGCTAGGATGAGCACACGAGCCTTCACTTCGGGATACTCATCAGACTTCCTTGGTGCTTTTTTCGAAACAAAGTTTATTATAAGAATATAGTTAACATATATAAAACACAGCAGAATTTGTTATCAATTACAAACATGAAGAAAAAACAACAGCTATAGTAATCTCTGTATATAACTCTTAATGAATCCCCCTTAGTAACTGTTGGAGTTACACTTGGAGTATAGTGTTCAATTCTGGTCGCCACACTACCAGAAGGATGTGGAGGCTTTAGAGAGGGTGCAGAAGAGATTTACCAGGATGTTGCCTGGGATGGAGGGCATTAGCTATGAGGAGCGGTTGAATAAACTCAGTTTGTTCTCACTGGAATGAGGGAGGTTGAGGGGTGACCTGATAGAGGTCTACAAAATTATGAGGGGCATAGACAGAGTGGATAGTCAGAGACTTTTTCCCAGGGTAGAGGGGTCAATTACTAGGGGGCATAGTTTAAGGTGCGAGGAGCAAGGTTTAGAGTAGATGTACGAGGCAAGTTTTTTACACAGAGGGTAGTGGGTGCCTGGAACACACTGCTGGAGGAAGTGGTGGAAGCAGGGACGACAGGTCCGTTTAAGGGGCATCATGATAAATACATGAATAGGATGGGAATAGAGGGATACGGAGCCAGGAAGTGTAGAAGTTTTTAGTTTAGACGGGCAGCACGGTCGGCGCAGGCTTGGAGGGCCGAAGGGCCTGTTCCTGTGCTGCACTTTTCTTTGTTCAGTACAAAATCCAGTAAACCAAAACCCCTTTCAACAGTGTGGCCCAGCACACTGTAATCTCACTGGAATGGGACTGGTCCTTTCCCTGAGATCCAGCCTCCAACCAGCAGATTCAAAACTCCTCCCGGAAAGCACCTCTATCTTTAAAATGACCAAGGCAGTTTGACACACCCAATGTGCTTTCAGTTCCCTGCAACAGGTTTAAAATGAAATACTGCTTCTCTTCTGCAGTCCAAAACAACAACCGAAACTGAAACCCAAAAACGTAAACCCCCACTCACCAGCCACAGTCCAGCTCCACCCACAAATGACATCACTGAACCGTGCCACAAGTCACGTGGCAAGAGAAAACCTTTCTTTAAGGGACACTCGCATGTGACACTATATAAATACAAGTTGTTGCTATTGAAGAACTGAACACCTTCCATTTCAGGCAAGTGTCAGTTTTAAATAGTTGCAGGTCAGGAACAAGTGGGTAGAACACCCTCCCTGTTGACGTGAGCCCACCCAATGCTTGGTGCTACCCCCACAGCCCAACAGCCAAGACTAAGATCTCAGGATCATCTATGTGTCACTCCTGTCTGTTATGCAGCCAATCAAATATAATTAAACTGAACCACTCAGACCAAGAAGATCCCGGACTCATCATAGTCCAGCAACCACACGAGGAGCAACGCAACCCTAGCATCAATGTATAGTGAGCATAATGATTAATTACTATTAATAATGATAAATGATGATAGTCGCCAGAGTCCCAGATGACGATAGGCTGCTTTCCCCTTTGAGGGGGAGAGCTGACTGGTGATGATTTTAACCTGAGGAACATCACACCTCAGGGTGAGGGCCAAGGTTGAGAAGGTGAGGCCTTCATGAATAACCTCAGCCGGTACGGGAATTGAACCCACGCTGCTGGCCTCGCTCTGCGTCACAAACCAGCTGTCCAGCCCACTGAGCTAAACCGGTGAAAAGTGACCATTAATAATAATCAATAATTAAATGAGCCCTGCTGGACAGATTATCTGGGAAAACTGTGGGACAGGATCATGTTTGATTATCATAGATTATCATAGAATTTACAGTGCAGAAGGAGGCCATTCGGCCCATTGAGTCTGCACCGGCTCTTGGAAAGAGCACCCTACCCAAGGTCAACACCTCTACCCTATCCCCATAACCCAGTAACCCCACCCAACACTAAGGGCAATTTTGGACACTAAGGGCAATTTATCATGGCCAATCCACCTAACCTGCACATCTTTGGACTGTGGGAGGAAACCGGAGCACCCGGAGGAAACCCACGCACACACGGGGAGGATGTGCAGACTCCGCACAGACTGCGACCCAAGCCGGAATTGAACCTGGGACCCTGGTGCTGTGAAGCAATTGTGCTATCCACAATGCTACCGTGCTGCCCGCAAAGTGAAGCACTGCTTCGATTTGATTTGATTTATTGTCACATGTACCGAAGTACAGAAAAAGTATTTTTCTGCGGCCGATGGAACGTACACAGTACGTACATAGCAGACAAAAAAATAATCAACAGCGAACATTGACAAATGGTACATTGACAGTGATCGGTTACAGTGCGGAACAAAGGGCCAAACAAAGCAAATACATGAGCAAGAGCAGCATAGGGTGTCATGAATAGTGTTCTTACAGGGCACAGATCAGCTGAGGGGGAGTCGTTGAGGAGTCTTGTAGCTGTGGGGAAGAAGCTGTTCCTATGTCTGGATGTGCGGATCTTCAGACTTCTGTGCCTTCTGTATGATGGAAGGGTCTGGAAGAGGGCAAAGCCTGGGTGGGAGGGGTCTCTGATAATGCTGTCTGCCTTCCTGAGGCAGCGGGAGGTGTATACAGAATCAATGTGAGGGTGGAAAGCTTGTGTGGTGCGTTGGGCTGAGTTCACCACACTCTGCAGTTTATTGTGATCTTGGACCAAGCAGTTGCCATACCAGGCTGTGATGCTGGCTAGGATGCTCTCCATGGCACATCTGTAGAAGTTTGTGAGAGTCGATCCAGACATGCACAGTTGAATAACCATTTAGGCTGACACTCAGACAGGGAATAGCCAATTGGGTGAGACCCCAGGACACTGCCAGTGCCTAATGAAGCTGTAGATCAAGGAGAGAACAATTAGAATCGGAACACATGACTATTTCATATGAATAAGCAGAATGTCTTGCATGAAATGGTTTACTTGAAACTTTGACATAAACTCAACTTACTGCCGTCACAGGGTGCTGACCCACACACTCTGGCGAAGGAGCGGGAGAGCACGCTGTCACTGGCTAGCATCCAGGGATACACCGACATTGTCCTGCTATTCCTTGACCATGGAGTGGATGTCAACATTTATGACTGGGTACGGTTATTCATGAGCTACTAGACTGCCTGATTTTTATGTGTTTGCCGTTTGTGTGTGTGGGTGTGCGAAGAAACTATGTTGTTGTGGGATTATACCTTTTAGCAACACAGACTGTTAATTGTGACACCTTTGTCTTTGGGCTTTGCATATTTAATTTACAATTATTCTAATTTTTAAGTCCTGTGACTACTCCCCTTGTGAAATTAAAACTGAATCAGCCCGTACTAATTCATTCATTTATTGCTGCGTTACACGGACAAATTAAAGAAAAGTGCCAAAGTATTTGCACACCAGACATAGTCAGATATAACACATAGAATGACAGCACAGGAAACAGGCCATTTGTCCCAATTAGTCTATTCTGGTCTTTATGCTTTATATGAGCCTCCTGCCACCCTTTACCTAATTCCATTTCCTTTCATTCCTTGCTCGCTCACATTCTTAGCTAGCTGCCCTTTATATCCACCTATGATGACCGATTGGATCATAATTTTGCAATAAAGGATTAGTTGTGTGTCACCTTGGACTGCATTGTACTGACCCTGTAATAGGCTATTGTGTGCTTTTCCTAGAATGGAGGAACTCCCTTGCTGTACGCAGTGCACGGAAATCATGTGACGTGTGTGGAAGCTCTGCTGGGTAAGTCTGAATTGGTAAGGGACAGGGAGGTGTTGGGGGCAACTGAACTTTGTAAAGCCACAGGCTGAAGTGCTTAGAGAAGGAGTTATTCCAGAGTCCTGACCAACATTCCACCCGTAGGAAACATCACCAAATAAAACAGCTGAAACCGTCCTTCATTTCGTTACTGTTTGTGGAATCTTTGAGTGCAAAGTGGCTGCAGAGAAAACAGAGATGGGACTTCAAAAGTAATTGCAGCTAATGGCAGCAACATATGTTGTCTGGTTAGATAGTGCAGTTTCAAAGTCTGCGGATGATACAAGCTTGGCAACGTAGAAAATAGCGAACGGGTTGTAGCAGACCTCAGGACGCCATGGACATCCTGCTGAACTGGGCAGACACGGGCCAGATAAGAATGAATGGATACACTTTTTAATAAAAGACTTCCATTTATATAGTACTTTTCATAACTGGAAAATCTCACCTGGACACCTCAAAGTGCTTTACAGCCAATGAAGTACTTTTTCTTTTGAAGTGTGGTCAATCTTGTCATTTAGGAAACGTGGCAGCCAATTTGCACACTGCAGCAAGCTCTCGCAAACAGCAACGTGATGTGGTAATGATCAGATAATCTGCTTTTAGTGATTTTGATTGAAGGATATATATTGGCCAAGACACCAAAGGTTGTTCTTCTTTGAAATAGAACTGTGGGATCTTCTATGTCCACCCGACCAAGCAGATAGGGGCTCGGTTTAACATCTCATCCAAGAGACGGCACCTTCGACAGGGTAGTTCTCCCTCAGCACTGTACTGGAGTATCAACCTTGATTTTCGTGTTCAAGCCCTGGATGGGACTTGATTCAGGAGAAACAACAAGGACAGTATAGTCTAATTTTATGGTGTGCGGGGGGGTGCGCGCGCAAGAGCAGAGAGAAGCGGATTCAGTAATCCTCGAAGGTGGCCGCCCCAATTGATAATCAAATAAATGCCTGTAAAGAAAGTGTATCCTTGGCTTTGGAAATAGGAGCATTAAATATACAAACCAGGAAGTCATACTAAACCTTTCCAAAGCCTCTGTTGGGGCCCCAGCTGGATAATTGTGTACAATTCTGGGGACCACATTTCAAAGCCCAGGAGAAGGTACAGAGGAAGGTTACTCGCATGATACCATGGAGTTCAGTTACATGAAGAGTTTAGAGATGCTGAGAGTGTTCTCCTTCGAGCAGAGAAGGTTAAAGTTTGACCTGTTAGAGATATTCAAAATTATGAGAGGTTCCACCAGACCAAGTAGGGAGAAACAGAGGTCAAAGATGTCAGATAACTGGGTAATGTGGAGCAATGCCTCCAGTGGGAGGATTGGTATGATCTGCAACATACTAACTGAAAGGATGATGGAATCTGATTTCAGGGTAACTTTTAAAAGGCAATAGGAAACATGGGCAGCACGGTAGCACTGTGGCTTCACAGCGCCAGGGTCCCAGGTTCGATTCTCTGCCGGCTCACTTTGTGTGGAGTCTGCACATTCTCCCTGTGTCTGCGTGGGTTTCCTCCGGGTGCTCCGGTTTCCTCCCACTAGTCCCGAAAGACGTGTGTCATTGAAAGGGGCAACACAGGTGGAGAAGGTAGTCAAGAAGGCATACGGCATGCTTGCCTTCATTGGCCGGGGCATTGAGTATAAGAATTGGCAAGTCATGTTGCAGCTGTATAGAACCTTAGTTAGGCCACACTTGGAGTATAGTGTTCAATTCTGGTTGCCACACTACCAGAAGGATGTGGAGGCTTTAGAGAGGGTGCAGAAGAGATTTACCAGAATGTTGCCTGGTATGGAGGCCATTAGCTATGAGGAGCGGTTGAATAAACTCGGTTTGTCCTCACTGGAACGAAGAAGGTTGAGGAGCGACCTGATAGAGGTCTACAAAATTATGAGGGGCATAGACAGAGTGGATATTCAGAAGCTTTTCCCCGGGGTAGAGGGGTCAATTACTAGGGGGCATAGGTTTAAGGTGAGAGGGGCAAGGTTTAGAGTAGATGTATGAGGCAAGTTTTTTTACACAGAGGGTAGTGGGTGCCTGGAACTCGCTACCGGAAGAGGTGGTGGAAGCAGGGACGATAGTGACATTGAAGGGGCATCTTGACAAATACATGAATAGGATGAGAATAGAGGGATACGGACCCAGGAAGTGTAGAAGATTGTAGTTTAGTCGGGCAGCATGGGCTTGGAGGGCCGAAGGGCCTGTTCCTGTGCTGTACATTTCTTTCTTCTTTGACATGCAGTTAGGTAATTTGGACATCCTGAATTGTCCCTCTGTGTATCTGAACAGGCGGCGGAGTGTGGTGACTAGGGGTTTTTCACAGTAATTTCACTGCAATGTAAGCCTACTTGCGACAATAAAGATTATTTATGTATTTACTTGAAAAGGACTCATTTTCAGGACCGTGTGCGCAATGAGTGCCAGAGGGTCAGTCCAAGGTGCTTGAAGCTTCTGTCACAAATGGGTGGGGGAAAGGAAAAGGGTAAGTGGAGGCAGAGAAGCCTGGAGTTGGAGGAAGGGAGTGTTTCGGAAATGGAACTCCGGATTTTCTTGGAATTTCCAATTAATCTGTAGGTCACCGCTCTGAGCAAGACCCAGAAGAAAAAAAATCAGAGGGGTATTTGTTTTTTAAAATTAATGTCAGAAAATGCCTATTTGTATCTTTCTTCACTGTCGGTCATTTGGCTAAGGAAGAGTCTATTCACTTTCTCATTGGCCACGGGAAGGCGAGGCACTGTGAGGATGGATGTTAGACAACCAATGGAAGGAGTGTGGGGGCAGTGCCGTTAAAGGCAGGTTGTCAAGAGGCATGAGAGTCCACAGAAGGATTTGGGTACGGTAAGGCCTACATCCATTGGAGCTTAGAAGAATTAGAGGTGATCTTATTGAATTGTATAAGCTTCTGAGGGGACTTAATAGGTTGGAGAATGACAGGATGTTTCCACAGAGGCTGAGTTAAATAGACTTTTGAGTTGAGGGTTATGGGGAGCAACTGGGACAATGACGTTGAGGCCAAAATCGGATCAGCCATGATCTTATCAAATGGCGGAAGAGGCTCAAGGGGCCAAATGGCCTTACATAGAACATAGAAAATACAGCACAGAACAGGCCCTTCGGCCCACGATGTTGTGCCGAACCTTTGTCCTAGATTAATCATAGATTATCATTGAATTTACAGTGCAGAAGGAGGCCATTCGGCCCTTTGAGTCTGCACCGGCTCTTGGAAAGAGCACCCTACCCAAACTCAACACCTTCACCCAACACCAGGGCAATTTGGACATTAAGGGCAATTTATCATTGGCCAATTCACCTAACCCGCACATCTTTGGATTGTGGGAGGAAACCGGAGCACCCGGAGGAAACCCACGCAGACACGGGGAGGACGTGCAGACTCCGCACAGTCAGTGACCCAAGCCGGAATTGAACCTGAGACCCTGGAGCTGTGAAGCAATTGTGCTATCCACAATGCTACCGTGCTGCCCTTGAGAACAAATAAATCTACACTATATCATTTAACCGTAATCCATGTACCTATCCAATAGCTGCTTGAAGGTCCCTAATGTTTCCGACTCAACTACTTCCACAGGCAGTGCATTCCATGCCCCCACTACTCTCTGGGTAAAGAACCTACCTCTGATATCCCTCCTATATCTTCCACCTTTCACCTTAAATTTATGTCCCCTTGTAATGGTTTGTTCCACCCGGGGAAAAAGTCTCTGACTGTCTACTCTATCTATTCCCCTGATCATCTTATAAACCTCTATCAAGTCGCCCCTCATCCTTCTCCGTTCTAATGAGAAAAGGCCTAGCACCCTCAACCTTTCCTCGTAAGACCTACTCTCCATTCCAGGCAACATCCTGGTAAATCTTCTTTGCGCCTTCTCCTGCATAATGTGGTGACATCTCCAGGAATATATTTGAGTAGAGTTGACAACGGTACTTTGGTAAGGGAAAGGCTGTACATACAGCGTGGGGGAGGCCATAAAGGACAAGGCTTTTGAATTGAATATGTTGGACAGGATTCACGTTGCAGTTTTGTACTAGTCGTGATTTATGGAGGGAGTCGCTCCCCAGGTTCCTCAATATGTTTCTCCAGAAACACATCTAACTTTCTGCTGGATAAAAGCAAATTACTGCGGATACTGGAATCTGAAACCAAAGCTTTGACAAAGGGTCATCTGGACTCGAAACGTTAGCTCTTTTCTCTCCCTACAGATGCTGCCAGACCTGCTGAGATTTTCCAGCATTTTTTCGTTGGTTTCTAACTTTCTCCTGATCCTTTTTATCCTGCCCCGCTTCAATAAAGATCCCTGGTAATATATTCCATAACGCCACAATACTTTGTATTTAAACCCTTCAGCATAGAAATCAATGGCAATGTCAATTCCTTTCATAATCTTAATTTGATAAATTCATCCTAAACAGAATTATACAATTTCTACAGCGCAGAAGGAAACCATTCAGCCTATAGAGTCTGAAAGAGCACCCTGTCTAGGCGCGCACGCCGCCCCCCCCCCCCCCCCCCTGATCTACACATCCCTGGACACTAAGGGACAATTTAGCATGGCCAATTCACCTAACCTGCACATTTTTGGACTGTAGATGGATACTGGAGCAGCTGGAGGAAATCCATGCAGACACAGGGAGAAAGTGCGAATTTGTCACCCAAGGCCATAATTGAACCCGGGTCTCTGGCGCTATGAGGCACCAGTGCTAACCATTGTGCCAAATAGACTTCAGCAAACTTACTCCTCGTGGGTCTTATACCAAAAGTGCAGATTTATTTAGCTCTTGAGTTTAATGGCAGTTTCTCTTTTTCAACAGCCAAAGGTGCAGATTTAACAATGGAGGCAGACTCCGGTTACAGTCCTATGGATCTGGCTGTAGCTCTGGGCTATAAAAAAGGCAAGTTTTCATCATTCCTTTCAGTTCCATGACATCCTCTTTTTCCCCACTCAATTTTCTTCCCTCTCTTCTGGAAGACCCAAATTCATGTTCTACATGCAGTCACCCATTGTCTTGTAGCTAGAGGCTACATTTGTGGTGGTTTGATATGATGGTTTCAGAGTTTCTCAACTTTTCTTTCAACTGGACGTGCCCCACTAATGGCTCAACTGATAACTTGTGATGAATTTAAGAAATTGTTGTATTTTAAATGGTTTCAGTAATGTTATTAAAACCTGGGTTAAGATACATACAGACAGTATGACTGCTGGACCTGTGATTAAGATGTCGTTAAAATGAAGTTATCATTGATTTGAAGGTGAAGGTGAAGTGTTCTGCTAATAGATCTCGGGAACTATTTATTGGTTTACAGATATCTGGCTAATGGAATATTATTTATGTTTGAAGGACCCCGAGGGTGTAGATAATTTATGAGGGGATTGTGTTTGGTCTTGGCTAATGAAGTCAAGAGACAAAATAATGCCTTATGCTTTGGGTACAATGATGTAGTTAATGGGAGAAGCCAGGCCTGTCTGGTCCTAGAACTCTCATCTGAACAGGAGTGTTTAGTTTGCTTCTGAAAGGTTCTCTCTCCAAAGATTCTGCACAGAGGAAAGCAAGTAGAACCCTGGTTGTTAACTTTATGTAAGAATGGTATTTGAAATATATTGGTTTGTTTAATTGGAATATAGCGGCACGTTTAGGAAGTAAGTCAAGATTTACTTTCACTACTGTATAAATGTTAACCATCAAGCTATTTCTTTGTTGCTAATATGGTTAATTTTCTAAGCTTAAATTAAATTTTGTTTTAACATAAATGATACCTGTGGGTCAGTGTTATCACTCCTGGGGTGCAGTAACAGTTCCTCGGTTTTACAAAACTGAAAATATTTGGGTTCTTGTCTGGAATTCTAACATAATAGGTCTAAGCCAAACAAAATGAGAGAATCAACCAGGGCCTCTTCAACTGGTTGCTATCCAGTTTTGAAAGCGATGTGTGCAATTTAAGGTTAAGCTGAGGTGGTAATAATTGAATAACTGGCATCAAATGCTAAGATTTACACATAAAGAATTTGATGACTTATGTGAACCCCCCCAAGGGCAACAGAGACTGGAGTCCAATGTGAGCATGTGTTGCTAGCTTGGCGGGAGAGGGGAGGGAAGGCGGGAGAAGAGGGGGGAGTAGGCGTGAGGAGGAGGGGGGAGAAGGCAGGAGGAGGGGGGGGGAGAAGGCGGGAGGAGGGGGGGGGAGCAGTTAGAAGCAAAAATGTAGCGCAAGAAATAGGAGGCGTACACCATTTGGCTGCTTGCACTCGCTCCGTCATCCAATAAGCCCCACTTTCCCAACCCATCCCTCGATTTCCTTTGTGTTCAAAAATCTATTGTCTTGAACACTGTAAAGGACTGAGCATATCCCAGGATAATTAGTGTTCTTGTATGTGTTTTTTAAAAACTTCCTTTTCACATTAATTATTTCTATTTTAGTCCAACAAGCTATTGAAAACCATGTGCTGAAGCTGCTTCAGAGCAACAAGGAGTGAACAAAAGCAATGGAACCAGCCTTGGATGAGCAGGGCCAGTAAGTAAAAACTAGTCAAAGCTGTCCTTTTACCTCACAACCTACCTGAACTCTGCATCGAGAGCAGCGGAGGCTTTTGAGGCCTACTGTACCCTATCTGATATGCAAGATGAAGTCGACAAGCTACAGGCCTCCAAAAATCACAGGAAACAGCTGGAGATGGTTTCCAATGAAATGAATGGCAAACTGGTGGACTGGTCACTAATGTAATCGTAACTGTTACGGAAAACTGCCCTTTAAACTGGGGCTGGCATCGGACTAAACTGCGCCAGTCAGTCCGCAGTTTGTTTGGGTGTTGGTTGCCTGCGGATCTCCAAAATGTAAACAAGACACTTAGAAGTTTATCTTTTTAATATAATAAAAGTGGATTTTTTTCCAGATACCTCTCCATCTTATGACTTTGCAATGGCTTCCAGTCAAGTATCATCAGGTCAAAGGAAGATTTGTTTGTTTTATTCATTCACGGCATGCGGGCTTCGCTGGCAAGCCCAGTGTTTATTGTATATTCTTGATCACAACTGGGTGTCTTGCTTGGTCAATTCAGAGGGCAGTTCTGGAGTCACATTCAGCTCAGCCAGGAAAAGGGCATCAGATTTCCTTCCTACAGGACATTAATGAACCATGGTGGATTTTTGCTTCAATCTGATATTCTCATAATTACCGTTACTGCTGCTATCGTTTTATTCCAGATATTATTTAATTAATTGAATTTCCTGCTGTTGTGGGATTTGAACTCGCGTCGCTAGATTACTGGCCCAATAACATGACCACGATGTTACCGCAACCATCTGGCACCTTTCATGGTGCCAGGATGTTTCAAAGCAGTTCACAGCCATTGTTGTCTCACAAGCAAATTTAGCAGCCAATTTGTGCACAGCAAGATCACACAAACAAGATAATGCTTGATCAGTTTTTAATGTTGTTGGTCAAGGGCTCGATACTCCTCCTGTTCCTCTTGGAGTACTACCATGGGATTACTGATGGCCACCTGAGCAAGAAGACGGGCCCTCAGTTTAATACTGCATCCGAAAGGCGGCTCCTCTAACAAATCAGCGGTTCCTCAGTTCTGTACCCGAGTGGCAGCCTAGAATGTGTTGCCTACGTCCATGGAGTGGGGCTTAAACCCATAATCTTCTAACTCAGCTGAGAGTTAGGCTGGTCAGGAGTCTCTCATACTCTTACGACCAGCCATTAGCATGTTTGGATGGATTTGCAGGTTGACACACGCAAGGTGTTTGACAGCCTTTTGAACGTACCTTCCTTGGCCATCTTGGGGTGGGACTCTAACACAGAGTTTCTGGCACAGAGGCAAAGACACTACCTACTGCACCAAAGACTTCTCACCCTTTGGTATGCCTAGGAGCAATTCAGTCTCTGGCTGACCTTGGAGTGTGCCCAAGAGCAATTGGTCTCTAGCTGACCTCTGAATGTGCCTGGTAGCAATTAGTCTAACTGATCCTAGGATATGTCTCTACAAATACAAGTTGGCTTAAAAGAGAGAAGCTCCACTTCACCAGCAGAATATATTGTGAGTTAAGTAGCTAAAATGAGAATGGCCACTACATTCAGAGAAGTGCCAGAGAACTAAACTACGAAGAAAGGTTATAAACAAATTAACTCTTCGGTCAATAAGGAGCAATTAAATATGTACAAAAGATATACAAGAAATCCCACTGCCTTGTTCTGTACCATGGAGAAACAGCATTGGGTTCTCCAGCCAACATTCCAAATACCATTAATTCAGCCATTTTTCCTGTATCTTTGTCAAATATAAAGTCATTCCTCCCCTTTCTCACTGATCCAAGGTAAGTTTCAGTCTGAATCAGCAAAATGTAGGCACCATGCTCGAGTTTATATCTCACCAGCCACCGAAAGTGTGACTGGGAAACCCCAACTCCAGTTGGTTCTACTTCTCCAGAATGTGAGCGTAATCACATTTGTTACAACACTTTTTCACCAAGAACGTCAAGATGATAGATAATAATTCTTCCAAAGAAGTCTGTGCTTTTCTCAAAAATTATTTTAAATTTATCAGCGATGGATTCCTTGTGGATGGAGAATCTGTGAGTCGCAGTTAAGGAAGAAGAACTCAATTATTTAACGAAGAATAATTTAGCAAAGTGCCTGCCGGGATCCACAAATGTAAACATTCATTCATTAGAAAGCAATCTTGTCACTATTCGATGTTTTAAACTCACCCACACGGCCCACATTCAGACTGAAGTAAGGATAAATGTGTTTACTCAGAGGCTTCGGAATGTTTAGAACTCTTTATCCCAAACAGCTGGGATAAAGGTGGCACATTGGTTAGCACTAACACCTCACAGCGGCTGGGACCGGGTTCAATTCCGGCCGCGGGTGACTGTGTGATGTGAAGTTTGCACTTTCTCCCCGTGTCTGTGTGGGTTTCCTCCGGGTGCTCCGGTTTCCTCCCACAGTCCAAAGTCCGCAGGTTAGATGGATTGGTTATGCTAAATTGCCCCTTACTGCTCAAAGGTTAGGTGGGAGCATGGGGAGGGGTGGGTGAGTGGGCCTAGGTGGGTTGCTCTTTCGGAGGGTCGGTGCAGACTTGATGGGCCATATGGCTCCTTCTGCACTGTAGGAATTCTATGAGCTGTGGATACTCAGGCATTGAGTGTGTTCAACGTTGAGTTTTTGGTACTAAAGGATACTGGGTAGGTTAACTGGAGCTAGAAGATCAGTTATGATCTTAGTGAATGTTGGAGCAGGCTCGAGGGACTATATGAGCTATGCTAGCTCCAATTTCTTATGTTCCTCTGCATATTCGCAAGACATCTCACCTCGTGACAGAATTGAGGGATGGTGGAACTCATTCCCCCAATGGAAAGCCTGGCCCTCACACAAAAGATTATAAAAATTAACTGTGTTGCTCAATCACCTATTGCTGCCCCCAAGACTCTAAAGGATATCTGCAGGCGGTTTGTGTCTTCCGGGTAGAAGTCGGCTATCTCCACCAAACTGGCTCCCTTTCTGCCACCTAAGAAACAAGATATATAAATTTAATCATGAAGTTAATTGCAATACGAGTAAAACCATGCCAAACTGGAATGCATTTGAGTTTGTGGTATAAACTAAAGCTAAGGCTGACACTCCAGTACAATCTGGAGGAGCTTTGACAAAGAGTCATCCATACTTGAAACATTAGTTCCCTTCTCTCTCCACAGAGGCTGTCAGACCTGCTGAGATTGTCCAGTATTTTCTGTATTTATTTCAGATTCCAGCATCTACAGTAATTACAGTCTTGCGGAAGCATTGCACTGTCATCATAAAATTTACAGTGCAGAAGGAGGCCATTCAGCCCATCGAGTCTGCACCAGCCCTTGGAAAGAGCACCCTACTTTTTAAAAATAAATTTAGAGTACCCAATTCATTTTTTCCAATTAAGGGGCAATTTAGCATGGTCAATCCACCTACCCTGCACATCTTTGGGTTGTGGGGGCGAAACCCACTCAAAAACGCGGAGAATGCAAACTCCAAATGGGCAGTGAAAGAGCACCCTACTTAAGCCCTTGCCTCCACCGTATTCCCTATAACCCAGTAACCCACGTAACCTTTTGGACTGGACACTAAGGGGTATTTTAGCATGGCCAATCCAACTTACCTGCACATCTTTGGACTGTGGGAGGAAACCGGAGCATCCGGAGGAAGCCCACGCAGACACGGGGAGAAAGTGCAAACTCCACACAGACAGTTACCCGAGGCCAGATTGAACCTGGGTCCCTGGAGCTGTGAGGCAGCAGTGCTAACCACTGTGTCACCGTGCCAGAAATGTAGTCTTTCAGATGAAAGGTTAAACCAAGCTCCCACCTGTCTTCTCAGAAGGAGGTAAAAGATCTCATGGCTCTATTTTGAAAAAGAGCAGGGGAATTCACCCCAGAGTCCTGGCCAATGTTTATCTCACTATCAACATCACAAAGAAACAGATAATCTGGTGTTTATCACATTACTGTTTGTCGGAATTTATTGTGTGCAAATTAACTGCTGAATCTCCGTAGTCTCAGAAACTCTGGGATACAGAGCCAGGTGGCTTGAGGGAAAAAGTAAACAGGTGACACTTCTCCCATTCTCTGTCCAGTGACTCATGCTGTGATTTCAGGCAATCAGCTGATGGTAGAGTCAGGCTTGACTGAGATGCTGAAATTCATGAGACTGGAAATGACTATGATTGGGGTCAGAATCCTGGAACTCGCTGCCTAACAGCACTGCATGTACCGACATCGCAGGAACTGCAGCGGTTCAAGAAGGCAGCTCAAGGGCAGCTGGGACGTGAGCAGTAAATGCTGGTCCAGCCAGTGACGCACACAACCTGTAAATTAATTTTAAGAAGTTTCAGCCTGAATTTACCTTCAAGTCTGCATGTTCTGCCTGTGAATCCACCTTGGAACTGGAGCTGTAATTCAGTCACCTTTACTGTCTGAGGGAACTCGAGCATCACCCACTGGGAGGAACCCTAAGAATTGGTGTGGGTAAAACACAGAAACGATCACTGAAAATGCAGAGATGGAGATAGTGATGGAATACAAAGCACACACACTGGTAATAAAAAACAATAATGCACAGCAGGCCGAGACTCAAAGAGCAAGAGAAGCTAATAACTCAGAGAAGTGGAGAAAGAAAAATCAGAATCACATCAATTAAAAAAAGACTGCCATTTCTACAAGGTCTTTCATGTCCTCAGGGGCAACACGGTAGCATTGCGGATAGCATAATTACTTCACAGCTCCAGGGTCCCAGGTTCGATTCCCGGCTTGTGTCACTGTCTGTGCGGAGTCTGCACGTTCTCCCCGTGTGTGCGTGGGTGTCCTCCGGGTGCTCCGGTTTCCTCCCACAGTCCAAAGATGTGCAGGTTAGGTGGATTGGCCATGCTAAATTGCCCTTAGTGTCCAAAAATTGCCCTGTGTGTCGGGTGGGATTACTGGGTTATGGGAATAGAGTGGAGGTGCTCTTTCCTAGAGCCGGTGCAGACTCGATGAGCCGAATGGCCTCCTTCTACCCTGAAATTCTATGACATCGCAAGACCCTTCACAGCTAATTAAATCGTTTTGAAGTGTGATGTAAGAAAGATTGTACGAAGTCTTACAACACCAGGTTAAAGTCCAACAGGTTTGTTTCGATGTCACTAGCTTTCGGAGCGCTGCTCCTTCCTCAGGTGAATGAAGAGGTCTGTTCCAGAAACACATATATAGACAAATTCAAAGATGCCAAACAATGCTAGGAATGCGAGCATTAGCAGGTGATTAAATCTTTACAGATCCAGAGATGGGGCAACCCCAGGTTAAAGAGGTGTGAATTGTCTCAAGCCAATTCACTGTAAGAAAGATTCACAACCAATTTGGGTGCAGCCTGGCCTCACAAACAGCAATGTAATAATCACCAGATTTATTTGTTTTTAGTTATATGTATTCAGTAATAGATGCTGGACAAAACACTACTCTTCCAACATTGCCACGGGATCTTTTACATCCATCCAAGAGGGCAGACAGGACCTCAGCTTAACATCGCTTCCAAATGTTGACACCTCAAACAGTGCAGCACTCCCTCAGCACCACAACCTTGATTTCTGTGCTCGAGCTTCGGGGATTAGACTTGAATCCATGACCTCTTGGCTGAGAGGTGAGAGTGCGACCGACTGAGCCAAAGCTACTGCTAGATGTAATGAACCTTTAAAATGAATCAAAGTACGGAACCGAGGGGAGTGCTGCTTCTAATAAATGTGTCGCTTTCAACAGTCTTGGATGTTCCATCTCTCCTTGGTTCTCAATTCATAGCCTACAGCAGTGTTTTTCAAACTTTTTTCCCGGGGACCCATTTTTACCAATCGGCCAACCTTCGCGACCCACGCCGGCCGACCTTCGCGACCCATGCCGGCCGACCTGCACGACCCACCATTTTCTCTTACCTTGTTTGTTGCTGACAAAAATGGAGGAAATAGTTTTGGGTCCCTTTGCCTCCCGAAATTGAAAAGGCTGCGACCATATAAAAATAAATGCGGCAGCACTGCGCATACGTGCCCGATCATCGGTGTGCATGCGCATAGTTTTGCGCATGCGCACCGATGATCGGGCACGCATGCGCAGTGCGGCCGTATTTTTTTAATATGTTCGTGGCCATTTTGAAGAATGCTCGCAGCCGGCATTATTAAAAGCTGGCTGCTGCGGCTGTTGCGCGCGGATTTGGGCTATCGGGAGTGCCGCGACGGACGGCCCCGTGACCCTCCCGACATCCGCCCACGGGTCGCGCCCCCGAGTTTGACAATGCCTGGCCTACAGGATGTAGGGGAGGACAGGAAGAGGGAGAGATAGGAAGTATGTGTTTCCTAATCTGGACATATATTGCCGTTCCTTCACTGTTGCTGGGACAAATCTTTGGAATTCACCACCTACTGGCACTGTTGGGAGCACCTACATCATACAGACTTCAGCGGTTCACCACCCTTCTCAAGGGTCACAGGGATTGGCAATAAATGCTGACTCTGCCTGCAACATGCACCATGAGTGAATATATTTTCAAAAGTTAGTACATCTTGTTAAATAAAAGGATGTGTGAGTGGCTCTCGAATTTACTGAGTTTAGTTCAGCCTGCTATCTCTTATTGTAAGTGTGCAGAATTTTGTCTTCACAGGTTGCTCAGGAGTGTACCGTATCTCGGGTCGCAGTCCAAAAATCCCCATTAATTTGCAAACATCTCAAATTGCTGATACTAACAGGTCTTAGGTGTTTGAATTAGGATCTGTAGCTTAGCAGGAGAACAGCTACAAGACTGCACTTTCTAAATCTCCAGGCAAGTTAAATTCAAAACAGAACAAACCACAAAGATGAGTAGGAAACAGCTGGTTTGTGTGGGCTGCCAAACATGAGTCTATGAAACCTTGATAAAGCACAATTTGGCCAAAAGACTTCAAATAATTTATCTTCCTCTCTTTGCTTCTGATCTTTTAATTTTCAATTCTGAGGAAAGTTGGCGCATCTGCCTGACTCGCTCTGCATTTTCTGTTATGTTGGTTACAGTGTGATGACTGAACAACATGATTTGCGGCCTTCCAGTTAAGATCCAGAATGGGCTGAAGCTTGGCTGCTCTCTTGCGCCTCTCGGTGGCTGTCACTGATGTTGCACTGATGGATTTTAGGAATAGAATCGGCTCATTATGGTTGTGTTGGCACTTTGAAAGAATTACCAGCTGATTTGGCCTGCAATCTTTTTACCTTTTCAAGGGTATTTATCCAATTCCCGTCAGAAAGTCACAATTGAAACTGCTCCGACCATTCTTTCTGAGAGCACATGCCATGTCACAACAACTAGCTGTGTAAAAATTAAACTCTCATCATGTCTGCTCAGGTTATTTTGCCAATTCGCTTCCATTTGTGCCTCCTCTGCAAACTGACCCCCTTGCCACTGAAAACTGTTCCTCCTTAGTTACTCTTTCAAGTCTCCCCTAATGCTCTGTTCCAAGGAGATGTGTTACCAGGGTAAAGCAGACACACACATTTAAGGAGGGGGGAGATCAATTAATATATTCTGATTAAAAAAAACATCAAAGAGATGAATTTTCATTCTCCCAATAGCATTGAGCTCGACATACATATCAGGGGAATGCTGTGTGGTCAGGATATTTTTTATTCTTTCACGGGATGTGGGTGTCACTGACAAGGCCAACATTTATTGCCCATCCCTAATTTTCATGGAGAAGATGGCGGTGAACCCCCTTCTTGAACCGCTGCAGTCCCTGTGATACAGAGACACCAGCAGTGCTGTTAGGAAGGGCGTTCCAGGATTTTGACCCAGTGTCAGTAAAGGAATGGTGATGTAGCTCCAGGTTAGGATGGTAGGTTGCTTGGAGGGGAACTTGCAGTTGGTAGCATTCTTTTCATCTGTCATCCTTATCCTTTTAGGTGGCGGAGGTCACAGGTTTGGAAGGTGCTGCTGAAGGAGGCTTGTGAGTTGCTGCATCTGGTAGGTGGTGCACACTTACTGCAGTGGATCAGTGGTGGAGGGAGTGAATGTTTAAGGTGGTGGATGGGGTGTCGATCAAGCGGGCTACATTGTCCTGGATAATGTCGAGGTACTCGAGTGTGGTTGGTGCTGCACTAAATAAGATATAGGAGCAGAATTAGGCTATTTGGCCCATCGAGTCTGCTCCGCCATTCGATCATGGCTGATACGTCTCTCATCCCCATTCTCCTGCCTTCTCGCTGTAACCTCTCATCCCCTTACTATCAAGAATCTATTTATCTCTGTCTTAAAGAAGCTCAGTAACTTGGTCTCCTCAGCCTTTTGCAGCAATGAGTTCCACAGATTCACCGCCCTCTGGCTGAAGAAATTCCTCTTCATCTCATTTTAAAGAATGGTCCCTTCAGTCTTAGGCCGTGCCCTCGGGTTCTAGTCTCTCCTACTAGAGGAAACACCTTCTCCATGTCCACTCTATCCAGGCCTCTCAGTATCCTGTAAGTTTCAATGAGATTCCCCCCTCATCCTTCCAAACTCCATTGAGTACAACCCAGAGTCCTCAACCTCCCAAGGACAGTACATCCTTCCTTAGACACGGGGCCCAAAACTGCTCACAATATTCCAAATGCCATCTGACAAGAGCCTTATACAGCTTCCGCAGTACATCCCTGCTCTTGTATTCTAGCCCTCTTGAAATGAATGCTAACATTGCATTTGCCTCCCTAACTGCCAACTGAATCTGCATGTTAACCTTTAGAAAATCATGAACTGGGACTCCTAAGTCCCTTTGTGCTTCAAATTCCTGAAGCCGTTCCACATTTAGGAAATAGTCGATGCCTCTCTTCTTCCAAGCAATGTGCATGACATCACAATTTTCCACAGTGTATTCCATCTGCCACTTCTTTGCCCGCTCTCCTAGCCCATTCCTAGTCTTTCTGCAGCCCACCTGCTTCCTCAACACTAAATGTCCTATATATCTTTGTATCATCTGCAAACTTAAAATTTTTTTTTTTTAAGAGTACAATTTTTTTTCCCCCAATTAAGGGGCAATTTAGCGTGGCCAATCCACCTAGCCTGCAGACCTTTTGAGTTGTGGGGGCGAAACCCACGCAAACAAGGGGAGAACGTGCAAACTCCACACGGACAGTGACCCAGAGCCGGGATCGAACCTGGGACCTCGGTGCTGTGAGGTTGCAGTGCTAACCACTGTGCCACCGTGCTGCCCTTCATCTGCAAACTTAGCAACAATGCCCTCAGTTCCTTCTTCCAGATTGTTAATGTATTCGTGAATAGGTGTGGTCCCAACACTGACTCCTGCGGAACACTACTGGCGTCTTTTGAAAGAGATGTTAAACCAATGCCCTGTCTACTCTCTCAGCGGAGCACAAAAAAACCCTATAACACCAATCGAAGATGGCAATGGGAGTTCTCCCCGGTGTCCTTTTCAATATTTATCCATCAATCAACATTAACAAAAACAGATATCTGATCATTATCACAAGTTTGTTTTCGGGAGATTACTGTTTGCTGCAAATTGGTTGCTGCGTTTCTTACATTACAACAGGATGGACTTGTGGATGTGAGAGCAGGACGGTGAGTTGAAATGGCAGCTGCAGGAAGGTCTGGGTCCTGCTTGCGGACGGACCAAAGGTGTTCTGTAAAACGGTCTGCATTTAGTCTCTCCAATGTAGAGTATGCCGCATTGGGAGCAGCAAATGCAATAGACCAGATTGAAGGAGGTGCACTTAAGCGCTGCTTCACCTGAAAAGATTGTTTAGGCCCTTGGATGGTGAGCAGGGAGGAGGTAAAGGGGCAGGTGTTGCAACTTCTGCTATTGCATGGGAAGGTGCCGTGGGAAGAGGCCAAGGTATTAGGGGTGATGGAGGGGTGACTAGGGTATCGCAGAGGGAACGGTCCCTGCGGAATGCTGACAGGAGGAGTGAGGGAGAATGTATTTGGTGGTGACATCATGCTGGAGCTGGAGGAACTGGCGGAGGATGATCCTTTGTAGGCAGAGGCTGGTGGGGTGAAAATTGGGGACAAGGGGGACCCCATGCTGTTTTGAGAGGGAGGGGAAGGGATGAGAGCAGAGGTGCGGGAGATGGGTCGGACACGGTTGCAAGCCCTGTCGACCACAGTGGGTGCGAACCCACAATTAAGGGAGAAGGGAGACATGTCATCAGTACCGTTTTTGAAAGTGGCATCATTGGAACAGATGCAATGGAGGCAAAGGAACGGGGAGAATGGGATGGAGTCCTTACAGGATCTGAGTTGTGAAGAAATGTAGTCGAGGTAACTAGTGGGTACTAGTGGACCATCTATCCCCAGAAATGGAGATAGAGAGGTCAAGGAAGGGAAGTGTCGGAGATGAAATGGCAAGCGGCAGGCAGGTCTGGGTCCTGCTTGCGGACGGTCCAAAGGTGTTCTGCAAAACAGGTGATAGAAGGGTGGAAATTGGAAGCGAAATTGATAAATTTTTCCAGGTCCAGACGGGAACATGAAGCAGCACTGAAACAATCGTCGATGGATCGATAAAAGAGTTGCGGGATGGGGTTGGAGTAGGATTGGAGCATGGAATGTTCCACATACCCCATAAAGCGATAGGTAAAACTGGGACCCATAGTCTGCCTTTTGTTTGGAGGAAGTGAGACAAATTAAAGGAGAAATGGTTCAGTGAGAGGACAAGGTCGGGCAGACGGAGGAGAGTGGTGGTGGATGGAACTGTTCAGGCCTCTGTTTGAGGAAGAAGGGGAGAGCCCTCAGACCATCCTGGTGGGGAATGGAGATATAGAGGGATTGGGCATCCACAGTAAAGATTTGGGGCTGGTTAGGGCCAGGGAACTGGAAGTTGTTGATATGATGTAGGGCATCGGAGCAATCGCGATGTAGGTGGGAAGGGATTGGACAAGAGAAGAGAGTATGGAGTCACGATTGGAAGAAATGAGTTCAGTGGGGCAGTTGTTAAATAGTTCCCTGGGATCCCAGCTCTTCCCAATCCATCTGCAGTTATTACCTGATCGGAGTTCCAGCAGGTCTCCTCATTACGGTCAAACAAGAACTTCTTTCCAAATTGCTTCACATCACGGTTAAGGACAGAACTCACCCTGTGGACAAGGAATAGAACTCGGGTTTGACAACGTGGTCAGAAATGATAAAGCAAGACTTGCATTTAGCAACTTACACTACCTCAGAATACACAAAATCTTTCCGATCAACAATATGTCTGAAGTGCAGTCATTGTTGTAACATAGAGAATGCCAATTTGTGACAATGTGATAATGACCAGATAATCTGTTTTTGGGATGCTAGGTGAAGGCCAAATATTGGCCATGGGAGAAAGCCACTGGCTTTCCTTCAAAATAGTGCCTTGGGATCTTTTAGATCCACCCGAGAAGGCAAAACAGGGCTTTGGTTTAACATCTCAACCAAACGTTGGTGGGCAGCACGGTGGCGCAGTGGGTTAGCACTGTGGCCTCACGACGCCGAGGTCCCAGGTTCGATCCCGGCTCCAGGTCACGGTCCGTGTGGAGTTTGCACATTCTCCCCGTGTTTGCGTGGGTTTCACCCCCACAACCCAAAGATGTGCAGGCTGGTGGATTGGCCACGTTAAATTGCCCCTTAATTGGAGAAAATGAATTGGGTACTCTAAATTTATAAAAATAAAACCAAACGTTGGTACCTCCAACTGTGCAGCACTCCCTTAGGTCTTTGAAGCCACACATTACAAGGAAAAGCCTCCTCCCACCTCTAGCCTGTTTCAAGGTCAGGTGATTAGAGATTCACTGGATATAGAAAAGCACTCATTAACCACAGCAGCTCCACACGGAGCTACCAGTGGAACAAAACAGGACATTTTGACAGAATTGCAAGATTCCACCAGCCAATCACACACAGCATGGTGATAGTGTGTCAGGATTAAACTTGTTGTCTCCCAATCACCAAGAACAAGGAGAAAGATTTATTTACTCAGAGGGCCTTCGCATGCACTGATTGAGGTAGAAAGTGTTGCACTTTTTAAAGGCAATTCTAATAAATATTTGAAGCAGTGGAAGATGCAGGGCAGTGGGGTAAGTATTGCCCAGCAGAGAGCTGGCACTGACATGATGGGCCAAATGGCTCCCTTCTGTGTTGTACAACTCTACGGTTGTGTGTGATGGTGGCAACACACCACACAGAAAGTTAAAGATTAAAAGGGCTTTTATGATCCGGATTACATTCCTTGCTCTCTACCACTCCCATGGTGTGGATTTTTAAATTTTTCCTCTGGTACCTCAATGAAGTGGCATCATTTAAGGGACAGTAGCACAGGGGTAATATTACTGCAGTAGTAAAGTAGAGGCCTGGATTAATACTCCAAGGAGCTGAGTTTAAAATCCGCCATGGCAGCTGGACATATTTAAATTCAATTCATTAATAAATCTGGAATAAAAGAGCTGGTTCACTCATGGTGTCCATGAAACTACTTGATTGCTGTAAAATCTCGTCAGGTTCACAAATGTCCTTCAGGGATGGAAATCTGCTATCCTTTCCCTGGTCTGCCTA